>NC_063151.1:15217933-15539933 GCF_020921035.1 Rhodamnia argentea
CCTTGAACTTCCGTAAAGCGATCGCCACCAATCTCGCCGCCGGAAACCGCCCGAAACGGCAAGGTGAGCTCTCGATCTCTTCACCGCTCGATCATGGCACCTCATTATCCCGAGCATGATTATTGAAATTGATGTGTGCCTTTTAGCTTGAGAACCTCACTAACCACAAGCGCGTCTGTTCTGTGCATTGATTCCGTCCGAAAACCTCGAGTCGAGCCTTCAATCCACGCCGGTCTGGTCGAACGTCGGCTAGGCCATTTTAACCCTCGCGAGATCGATATGAGCTCGAGGTAAGTTTGCTTACCTCCTCTTGAAGCTCCCGTGTGATATAATCAAGTTATTGTACTCTGTCCGTTGAGTTTGAACTTCGCGATATTGCTCTGTGTGTGGCTTGATTTTGGCAAATCTGTGAGTGAAATTGAATGATTTTAGGATATGTTGATCTAGGAAGTGAGGCGAGTCGATTGGTGTTAGTTTCACGTGATTTCATTAAGGTTTCACCGTTAGATCGTCGTCGGAGGTTCTCGACCGTTCGTTTGGTGTCGTCGAGAGGTAGACGACGAGCTGACGTGGCTCGGTCAAACAGTCAAATGCTTATGTGGCGTCCTCTGATTGGTCCAACTCACGTCCGAGCCGCCTCGGCCGTTGGCGCGAGCGAGCCGACTCGGACCCGATCCGACGGCCGCTTTAATTTGTTGAGTTTAATTCTAGGCCGTCGGATCTGTTTGTTTTGTATTTTTAGATATTAATATATTAGATAGAAAATTGAAAAATCAAAAACTGCGTCGTTTAACTAGCATCTAGGCGACGTCGTTTTGGCTTAGATGGGATGAACGGCTGAGATAGAGTTGAGTTCAAATCGTGACCGTCCGTGCTCTTAATTGAAGCTACGTCGTTTTGATCTAGGTAGAACGAACGGACGAGATCGAGTCTAGGTTAGATCCCGACCGTCACGCCGTTAATTGATACGATGTCGTTTTATAGTTAAGTGGGTCGACGGCTGCGATGAAGTCTGAGGATCTAATCGTGGTCGTCCATGGTTTTATAGATGCGGCGTCGTTTAATGTAAGAAGGCCAGAACGTCGTCGTTTCATGTGCAAAGGGTTTGAACGGTTCGGATCGAGTCCGTTATTTTAATCGTGACCGCTCATTTGATTTAAACGAAGACGGCGTCGTTTTGAGTGTGTAGACCGGGACGTCGTCGTTTTGTCTGAGGAGAGATCGACGGCCGAGATTGATTCCAAGATTGATCTCAGTCGTCCGTCATTTTTGTATATATTCGGATATTAGGATTTGATATTAGAAAATCAAAAAAAAAAAAATTAGATAAATAGGCACGGCGCCGTTTTAGTGTTGAGAGCGAGTCTGAGGCGGTCGGACCGGGTGGACCGGTCATTGACCGGGTTGACCCGGTCCGGTTTAGTAATAAAAAATTAATAAAAAAATAGATAAAAGAAATTCCCAAAAATCCAAAAAAATTGTAAAAATACTTAGAAAATTCATAAAAATTCCCGGATTTTCATAAAAAATTTCTAAAAATTCCTAGATCGATTCGGGACTCATAAAGTCTGGATTGAAAATTTCGAGAATTCGAGGGTCGATTAATTTCGATCCGGAAAATTTCCAATATTTTTGAAAAATAAATGAAAATTCCAAAAAAATAGAAAAAATTAGAAAAATTCCATAAAATCACAAAAAATGAGAAATGGCCACATTCAACTGGCCAAATCGAAATTTTGTGATTTTCGCGTCCCGAACCCCAAAAATGACCATTCTACCCTTCCGGGCCTTCCGCCCCAAATTTTTACCAAATCACTCCGAAACCCGAATTTGATTTTTGTGTGGGCCGATAGGGCCATTTTAGACATACCGAGCCTTGATCAATTGATTTGATTGCTTGTGATGATTTTGATTGCACATTAAATTTTTTTCTGATTGTGACTATTAGGATAGAAAATCCCCATCCGCATGAATACTTAGAATTGTTAGGACCTACCTCACTTGATATCGCATCTGCATGAATTCCTAGGTTAGAAAAACACTCGACATCGGTAACCGAAAGGGCGTCAATTCGAAATTTGGCGTAACCAAGTCCCCGGACCCAAAAATCTCTGGTTTTCGCGGAACCGAACGGTTTCTCCCGACCGCTCGGTAAGGTTTTCCGATCGTACCTTCCAATAAATCGATCGGTGGCGACTCCAAATTGCATGTACACCTCGCACATGCCACCCGACCACACAAGGTCAATTTCGTTGTTTGATAAATATTACCCGACATCGCGATTCGAGTAATGGGTCTTGGGAGAGACCCGCGATCCTCTATATAAATAATAGGGATCGGCTCGTTAACCCTACACTCCCCGGAAGATATACATCGAGATAAAGATATTTTCCGGAGGGTCGCGACAGACCGGCGACTCCGCTGGGGACTTGTTTCATAAGAGGACTTAAGCCGATAAAAATGTTGATTGTTTCCTAACCCCGTTTTCTGTAGATGCTCTTGAAGATGAGGTACGTCTACTAACAAAAAGTGTTAAATGTTGATGCGGATGAGAGTTATAAGGGGTGATGTCTATGCTAACCATTTTTGATGCGGATATGGAGTTTCGGGTTGTTTATTTATTTATGCAAATATTGAAGCGGTGTTTTGAATATAAATTGTTGTGCGTGTCTTGCATATTTTGAGGATCACGACATCGCACACACAAGCGCCTAAACCCGAGCCGCGAATCACCCTTATAGGTCGCCATAGATAGGGATCGGTATGCGAAGCTCTTGTGTTTGATTGCACTTGGGTTGACCATATTTGATCCCGCTCGCTATGCAAGATTGATGGTCCTACCCACTTGTTGTTTGATTGCGCTTGTGGGCGGCCCATCGATTTGTATAGCGAGAGCCTTTTTAGGTCCATACTCGAGCCTTTTTGATTTCTTAGAGTTAAACCTCACTTGTCTCATGCGCATGTGAAATGGACGGTTGGTATACCTAAAACCAAAAACTCAAAAAAAAAAGAGTAACATCGGTTGGTAAGGCTTTCTACCCTTTTTATTTTGAGCTTGTAAATTTAAATTTTGCATATCATGCATCTTCACGACATGTCATCATTTTGTAAGATCGTTTAAGTGATCGGGGTTGAAGGTCAAATTTTCCTTTTTTCGAATAGATGGCGCCCCGAGGTCGTGTTGATATACCCGACGTATTCACATGGGAGCGGAGGACCATTCGACGCAAGGAACAAGTACCCGCTACGTTCTGAGTTTTCGGATTTGTTCATGGACGAGAGCTCAATGGACGGAACCGCATTCGTAGCGAGAGTTGCGATTATACCCGATGTGAACGATATTTGGAGCTCGAGCGCGAGAAAGAAAGAATTTGGGAGTTGTATATGAAATTGGCGAAAAAGCCTCGTGCGACCAAGACGGCCCCAAAACACTCCCCGATCAAGAAGAAGGAAGTTATCACCATATCCTCCGATGATGAAGAAGATGTCAAGCTTCCCGAGATAGTGGAGATTTCATCCGATGAGGATACCATTTCGATTGTCTAGATTAGTACGACTTTGGGGCATTTTCTAGGTTTTATTATATTTTGAGTCTATTATGTACTTTCATCGACATTTATTTCTCCGAACATCTTTAGATACTATCATGTTCTATCTCTTTCGACTTTATTGTATTAGACTTGTAAATTCCATGAGTTGTCAATTTGTGAGCGACTTTCTACCCCGATTACGCTTCAACGATCCTAATCGAATTACATGCCATCTTTGGGTGAGATTAGGTCAGTAGCTACCCTATTTGGCTTATTTGGGTCAAGTGGGAGTAGTTGACCCTCATGTTACCAAAAGATGACATGGAATTTGGTTAGCACATTTGCATCACATTTCATGCATATGCATATTAAACTGTGGTAATTGACTTTAGGATCATCATTTTTTGCATTCTTAGATCATGGGGAATGGAGACATCAAAGTCATCCCAATACCGTGCAAGGAACTCGCTATATGGTGGGATCGCCTCGACATCGTCAACAAGGCTTACGTGGAAGGACGTTTGGGACGACTTATAGATTTGATCAAAGTGGAATACCAACCGGCGCTCATTCAAGCACTAGCCAAGGCATGGGACGCGCGTACAATGACATTTAACTTCCGAGGATTAGAGTTGACCCCTACGCTTGAGGAGTATACCGCTATTATTGGGGCCAAATTTGAAGAACGTATAGCTCAACCCCCTTTGGACATGGACTCCACTAGTTCGTTATCGAGTTTTCTCCGTCTTAAAACTTCTGAGATTGAAAAAGTTTACAAATCCAATTCCAACAAGTTCACATTCTCATTCCTTTTCGACAATTATTCCTCTTTACCCACCGAAACCGGTCATAAATCGGGAAAGGTGTTCATTTTGGCTTTCTTTGCATTTGTCTTATTCCCAACTTCTAGTACCACTTTTGACCCTTCTATAGCCCACATAGCCAGACAGGCATGTTGTCGCTAGAATTATTCGTACATGATCTTAGCCGAGACCTTCCTCTCCCTAAATCGTTCCAAATCTTCAAAAAAGGCTGTTTTCCAAGCGTCTAACGGATTACTCCACTTGTGGTTCACCTCTCATATAAAGACTTTCCAACTCCGAGTGGGGTGCTATGAGATCAATTAGCATGTTCACCCTCTTAGATCCTTCCTTAAGTGTCAATCCCTTGTACCCAAATATTCATTTAAAAAGTGGGTTGAGCTATTGGACAATTTGAAACCCGAACATATTAGGTGGCATCTGACTTGGCCCAAGATCGTGGAGGCTCGCATTTCGGCTATTGAAGATAACCCTATCCCTCTATTAGGGTGTATCGGCGCTGTGGCGTATTACCCCATTCGAGTGGTGAGGCAATTTGGAGTTTTACAAGAGATACCACCGGATGTCCGTCTCGGGATCTTCTCGTTTGATATGATACGAGGAAAGCTTACAAAGGAAGCTAAGGAGTTATATCGGGCCCGGATCAAGCTTATTCTTCATGCTTTGAAGAACTCCCCGTTACAACAAGTTGAATGGCCGGATTATTTAGACGATGAGATGAACATTCATAGAGCCTCTAAGGAGTATATCCAGAAGTTTAAGGAGTATCGTCAATCAATGGTCGAGCCATATGTACCAGAGTGCGTATCTCCTCGGATTGAAGAGGTGGAGTCATATGAGCCAGAGTATATAGTATCCTACGTACCGGGAGTAGAGCCGTACATTCCCGAAGATCCGGAGCAGTGGATGTCGGCGGAAGGAGAAGACCCATACCGGTGGGATTCCGATGAATCAGAAGAACAAGAAGAGTGGAAGCGTCCCAGACTTAGATAGATTCATTCCCCCATTTAGATTTTACATATTTGTTAGATACTTTTGAACAATTTGGTTTGTAATAGATACATATTATTTCTTTTATGAGCATTTCATGCATACATATAGAAAAGTCAATTACCACGGATCAATGTCTCCAATCCTTAAATATTTCCCATACTAATTTGATGTTCTGAAAACAGGTGAGTAACAAATACGAGGACTCGTAGCAAAACGCGCAAATTAAGGATGGAACAAGAAGAACTCGCACCTCGTGTGGGTAATTTGGAGAACCGGATGAATATGATCGCTACAATGGTGGCGGAGATGAAAGCGATGTTGATCGCTAGTCGTGGGAGATACCCCGTTGATCTTAATTCTCAAGCCCTCAAGGGCTCTTCCGATGGAGCAAACGCTAATCCGACACTCGCCACTAATCCCACTTTGAATCCGGAGCAACCGCCTAAGGATCTTCCTGTTGTGATAGATTTGGAAAAGAAGGAGAAACAGGTCCTCAAAATGGAAGAGGAGATAAGAAGGCTTGCTAAGATCGAAGAGTGTTTGGCGAGTCGGGGTTATGAACTCTCGAGGTTCGACAAGGTTGCACCATTCGAAAAGATAGAGGTTCCCGCCGACTACAAGGAACCGGACTTTGTAAGGAGATATAATGGGACGGGATGTCCCAAGGCGCACTTGAAGTATTATTTGCGCCGAATGTCGCAATTCTCCGACAACATCCCATTATCGGTCAACACTTTCCAGGAAAGCTTATCGGGAGCAGCCTCGGCGTGGTTCATTGAATTGGAGCCGGAGAGGCTCGCCGATTGGGACAAACCGGCAAACGAGTTTCTTCGGCAATACAAGTTTAACACTTTGACCGCCCTCACTAGAGAGGACCTTCTCTCGAATCAGAAGGGAAAGAACGAGGCCGTTCGCGCCTACGCCCAAAGATGGAGATCGTTGGGCATGCATGTGTAAAGCCGCCTGTTCCGGAAGAAGAATTAATATACCCGTTTCTCAAGGCCCTTCCCTTTGAGTTTTTCGACAAACCGAACACCTTCGGGTGTCAGACGTTTGCGCACCCGTAAAGGTGGCGTAACGCCATGAGTGGGCACTAAGGGAGAAGAAGATACCCGAGGCGCCTTTCAAATGCCAATACCCTTTGAGAAGGGATATTAGGGAACAAACGGGAGAAGTAGCCTTTGTCCCTAACCCACCAAAGCCCAGAAATTTCTCGCCTTCAATCCCTACCCAAGGAACTTCCTCCTGGACCGCTTCCAAACCACCGGAATTCAGAAAAAAGAACCAAGTTATTTTCACCCCACTACCCCGACCCTTATCCAAATTATTACCCATGCTGTTGGAAAACCGCTTAGTTGCAAAAGAGCCACCTAGAGCTCACCCGCCAAGATTTCCTGGGTATGATGAGACCCAAACGTGCGTATACCATATGGGAGAAAGGGGACATAACGTGGGCAATTGCCTCGCTCTCAAGTTCAAGGTGCAAGCATTGATCGATGGAAAAGTTCTAGAGTTTGATAAGGCTGAATCGAATGTGTAGCAAAACCCGCTACCCGAGCATCGTGAGGTGAACGCGATTTTTGGAGGAGAAGAGGAAGAGGTTCTGGAGTTCATAGTAGATATGGGTAAAATGCGGGATGTCCCGATATTGGCCTCACAATACCCGGAAGGAGAAAGTATTTCCAGGGAACAAAAGGAAGTTTGCTTAGAAAAGTTGATCAATCCGGGCGTCATAGGAAAAATGGAAGATGTCGCTTTCAAGGGGACCTACGTGGCGGTGGACATGCTGTCTGAGGAATTTGTGATGAAACCTACGAGGGGGGCTGTTTTGAAAATACCCTCGGGATATTTGATGAGCATCAAAGATGGCCAAGAAATTGAAGAGATAGACGAATATGAAGTCCGTCTAGATAAGGCCCGCCGAGGCGATAGAAGATTTTTACAAAGGGCCCTAGAAAGGGGCGAGATAGTGGATAACCTCGGAGAAGATAGTGGCGGTTACAACTTTAAAGTGTTGTATTCCGCTCCCCCGAGTTTCTTTGTGGACTCTGGAGAAATTGTTCTCGACGGCTAGGGCGGTATGGATGACCCCGAAAGTGAAGAATTTGTGGGAACGGTTGATGAAGTCGAAGACCAAGCGGCTCCTCAAAATGAACAGGTGAATTAGGAGTCCAACGTGCGACTTTCTAATTTGGAGACCCATATGCGACATTTAACAACCATGGTAGCGGAATTATCGCAACCGATGGCTAAGAATGACGCCACGAGAGTAGAAGAGAACATGCAGATTCTGGAGATGCGGCGGGCCATGGAGACACAAAATCGAAAGATCGCCCTACTACAAGAGCAAGGAGATGATGTGTCAAGAAAAATGGATGAGTTGAAGGAGCTGATTACGCCACTCACCCAAGCAAGAAACGTTCCGCCCCAAGGCGTGAACCCAAGAATGACCTTTCGCACGAAGTATAATGGCGCTGGATGTCCTCTGGCGCATATCTCATACTATCTTCGCTAAATGGTTGGCCACCATGAGGAGGATGAAACACCGATCCGGAATTTCGGACGTAGTACGGCGGGCCTCGCACTAATATGGTTTCGACCAATCGATTTGGATTGGGTCCCGAAGTGGGAAGATTTATCGGAGCACTTCATACGCCACTTTGAAACTGGAATTAGGGGTTATTTCACTAAGGCTAATTTGTTGAACATCCAGAAAGGTGAAGATGAGAGTTTTGAACTCTTCGCTAGGAGGTGGAAGAAACACGTTGTGATAGTGCAACCGCCGTTGTCGGAGAGAGAAATGCTAGAGTTCATACCGAAGTCACTTCCGGCGGAATACTTTGACCGCATGTATGCATACACGTACTCATCATTCCAACATATGGTGGAGATTGGTGTGAGAATTGAAGGGATTATTCTAAGAGTCAGAAGAGAAAGGCAGAGGGATCTAGATGAAGAAAATGCCACGCTGGTAAGGCCGAGTCCGAACATAACCCCCGAGGATGTTCATGAGGATGAAATGATCGAGATGGTAGATACCCCGATTCGTTTCGTGATTGATTTGAACAAAGTTGATAGCTGGGAGTTGGAAGCTTCTAGTTCGAAAAAACCATCAACATCCGAATCACCATCAGAAAAGATCATACCGGTGAAGATTAAGTTGCCGCCCGTGGAGGAGTATAATTCAAGGGCAGTTCACTGGGATTATGGAACGGGCGAGATTGACGCCATAATGAGATCCGGAAGGTGTTATCCACCGAGAGAAGCGGATTCTGAAAAGAGAGTCCCAACCGTGGAAGAGGTTGAGAAGTTGCAATCGGTAGTGAGGACCGGTGAATATGAGGTCGTTGATCAACTAAGGAAAATGCCGGCATGATTTCCTTACTGGATCTCTTCAAAAATTCTGAAAAGCATAAGAATGCCCTCTTGAAAGTGCTGGATGAGGTGCATGTTCCGGAGACAATAAACGAAGTGCAACCGGAAGACTTTGTGGGTACTATCCTTCTGAAGGACCGGATATCCTTCTCGGATGAAGACTTCCCGAAAGAAGGGCGGGTCCACAACAAAGCCCTTTACATAGCCGTGAGGTGCCATGGAAAAGAGGTGTCTCACGTCTTGATTGATAATGGTTCCGCTTTCAACCTATGTCCTCTAAGCACCCCGAGAAGCTTGGGGATCAACGAAGACTTCGTCAAGACGTCTAAAGCCACCATCCGGTCGTTTGATGGAGTCTCTCAGAATGTGGTGGGAGAGATCGAGCTGGACATTGTCATTGGACTGGTAACTTTCTCTATACCGTTCCAAGTCTTGGACATCCCAAGTGCTTTCACCTTGCTCCCGGGAAGACCATGGATCCATGTGTCCGGAGCGGTACCTTCCTTCCCGCATCAAAAGTTAAAATTCGTGGTCAAGGGTCAGTTGATCACCGTCCATGGCGAGACGGGACATCGAGCCACTTTAAAAGGAATGGTTCCATACGTCGAGCCTTCAAAAGAGGAGGAGCTGAGTTATCACACCTTTGACATAGTATATGTCATGCATGTATCACCGGATGCAAAAATAGCTGCACCGAAGCTTTCGAAACCCGCAACCATGGCGGGAAGAGTTCTACTCTCGAATGGATTTATTCCAGGTGCCGATTAGGAAAGTATGGTCGGGGAATCCTTAACCCTCTAAATTTGGGCTCAAATGACCACAAGGTTGGTTTGGGTTATAAGGGAGTGATAAAGAATGATACGGGTCAAGGTCGAGGTCGAAACAAATGTTATGGAGACCGTGGACGCCGTGGACACCAAGGTGGCCGTTTCATAGGTACCGATGCATGGAAGGCCAAAGGGAAAATGTTCCTAAACCCCTTATTTGAAGTATTCTCTAAAGGAGGCAAATGGTTGGAAGATGAGGACATCACCGAGGATGCAGAGCCGGACTTATTCAACCCGTTCCTAGATAATCGGGTGAACGTGATAATTGAGTGGCCGGACGATGATTTCCCCACCCCTGAGTAAAAGGCTCTTTTCGAACTTTACCTTTTAATGCATTTTGATTACTGCATTTGTTTTTGAAGCTTTTTGCTGTTTTAGCACCCTTTGGGTCACACGTTGTGATCCGAGAAGTGCGATATTGTATTGCCCTTAGTTGCATCTATTAATGAAAATCATTTCAAATTTGATTACAGACATATGGAGCAACGGATTGGTCCGATGATGACAATTGATTCTACCATGAAACTTGAGGCCCGATCCGCCATATGATCTTGGGTTTTAAATAACTTTTGAGAACCAGGATGTCCGGAAGATCGTGGACTAGTTCTCCTTTCTTTGTCTAAAATTGGGATTCGAAAAATGTTTTCATGATAAAAAATGTTTTCATAATAAAAAACATGCATTCTTTGATTTTATCATCTTTGAATACTAACCTTTCATGGTGCATTTCAGGCATGTCATCCCACCCATTCATAACAAGTTAATATGTGACTCGGATCGGCTCGATGACTATGCGTGCGAAGTTGATATAGACGAGGTTGATGTGAGCGATATCAAGAAAGAATGAGATTGTTTTGAAGAATCTAAGCCTCCTATCTCCGAAGAACCTATCACTATTAATTTAGGAGATTTCGATTGCGTCAAGGAAGTGAAAATAGGAGGACATTTGTCCGCAGCAGATGTTTTAGGAATGACAGCATTGCTCAAAGAATATCAAGATATTTTCGCCCGGTCATATGCTGACATGCCGGGTTTAGATCGTGAAATTGTGGAGCATGTTCTGACCACCAATCCTTCTTGCACACCAGTAAATCAATCACCCGGAAGAATGAATCCCGATCGCGCGAGATAAGATCAAGGAAGAGGTCATGAAGCTCCTTAAGGTTGGATTTATCGAGGCTGTCCCATATGCTGATTGGGTCGCCAACATCGTACCAGTTAAGAAGAAGGACGGGAGAATTAGAATATGTGTGGATTATCGGGACTTGAACAAAGCCAGTCCGAAAGACGATTTTCCTCTACCGCACATTGATGTACTCGTTGTGAGTACCGCGGGTTTTGAATTATTCTCCTTTATGGATGGATTCTCGGGATATAATCAAATCATGCTAAAGGAAGAAGATAAGATCAAGACCTCATTTACTACACAATGGGGAACCTTCATTTACAAGGTAATGCCCTTTGGATTGAAAAATGCAGGGGCAACATATCAAAGGGCTATGGTAACCCTTTTTCACGATATGATACATAAGGAGATTGAGGTCTATGTGGATGATATGATTGCCAAGTCCGGACCTGGAGAAGACCATGTTAAAGTGCTAAAGAAATTATTTGATCGATTGAGAAAGTACAAGCTCAAGCTGAATCCTGCGAAATGCGTATTTGGCGCAAGATCCGGAAAGCTGCTAGGATTTGTGGTGAGCAATCGTGGTATTGAAATTGACCCTTCCAAGATCAAAGCTATATGGGAAATAGGGACTCCTTCCACTGTTAATGAAGTAAGGGGCCTACTTGGAAGATTGAATTATATATCCAGATTCATATCCCAACTATCAGAAACGGCAAAACCCTTCTTCAAGTTGCTAAAGAAAGGTGCAAAGGTGAAATGGGATGCGGAATGCCAACAAGCATTTGAGAAGATCAAGGAATATCTAGTGCAACCTCCAGTATTGGTACCTCCTATCCCCAATGTTCCTTTAACTCTATATCGTCGGATTAATGATGAATCCCTAGGAGCTTTACTTGCCCAAACTAACCCCAAGGATCGTAAAGAGCGGGCCATATATTATTTGAGTAAAAAGTTCACAACGTCCGAAGCCAAGTACCCAGCGGTGAAAAGAACTTGCGTAGCATTGGTCCGGGTCCTCCACAGATTGAGGCAGGACACGCTGCATTACCATATAGAACCGGTCACCGAAAATGACCCCATCAAATACCTTTTGGAGAAGCCAACATTGCTAGGAAAGATGGCTAAATGGCAAATATTGCTTTCAGAGTTTGATATCAAAACCTCTCCCCAAAAGTCTGTCAAGGGAAGAGCAATTGCTGACATGCTAGCCGAGAATCCTCCTAAAGACGTTTTAGTGCAAAACAAGGAAGGTCAAATCCTAAATATATCCGAAGACAAATGGACAATGTACTTTGATGGCGCAGTGAACCTCATTGGATCGGGTAGCGGGTGTCGCGACCCTCCTCCGGTCGGTCCGGCGGGGGGCGAGGGTTAACGAGCCGATCCCTTTTTTACCATATTATTTTTTTGGGATCGCGGGTCTCTCCCAAGACCCATTACTCGAATCGCGATGTCGGGTAAAATTTTTCAAATATCGAAATTGACCTTGTGTGGTCGGGTGGCATGTGCAATGTGTACATGCAATTTTGGAGTCGCCACCGATCGATTTATTGGAAGGTACGATCGGAAAACCTTACCGAGCGGTCGGGAGAAACCGTTCGGTTCCGCGAAAACCGGAGATTTTGGGTCCGGGGACTTGGTTACGCCAAATTTCATATTTGACGCCCTTTCGGTTACCGATGTTGATTGTTTTTCTAACCTAGGAATTCATGCAGATGCGATATCGGGTGAGGTAGGCCCTAACAACTCTAAGTTTTCATGCAGATGGGAATTTTCTATCCTAATAAATCACAATCAAAAAAATTTAATGCGCAATCAAAATCATTACAAGCAATCAAATCAATCAAATCAAGGTTTGGTATGTCTAAAAAATGGCCCTATTGGCCCATACAAAAATCAATTTTGGGTGTCGGGGTGATTTGGCAAAAATTTGGGGCGGAAGGCCCGGAAGGGTAGAATGGTCATTTTTGGGAGTTCGGGACCCGAAAATCACGAAATTGGGGTCGGGCCAGTTGAATGTGGCCATTTCCCATTTTTTGTGATTTTATGGAATTTTTCTAATTTTTTTCTATTTTTTGGAATTTCTGTTTATTTTCTAAAAATATTAGGAATTTTCCGGATCGAAATTAATCGACCCTCGAAGTCTCAAAAATTTTCGATCCAGACTTTATGAGTCCCGAATCGATCTAGAAATTTTTAGAAATTTTTTATGAAAAACTGGGAATTTTTATGAATTTTCTAAGTATTTTTGCAATTTTTTGGATTTTTTTGGAAATTTCTTTTTATTTTTTTATTATTTTTTATTAATAAATCGGACCGGGTCAACCCGGTCAACGACCGGTCAACTCGGTCAGACCCGACTCGCAGACCCACCGGACTCAAAAACGGCGCCGTTTATTTATCTATTAATTTTTTGATTTTCTAAAACTATTTTCTAATAATCGGAATATACTAAAATGGAATGGACGACCACGATCTACTATAAAATCCATCTCGACCGTCGACTCATTTTCACTAAAATGACGCCGCTCCCGGACATTGAATGGACGGCCCGGATTAAATCCTAAGACACGATCTAAGCCGTCCGCTTCTCCTTAATACCAAAACGGCGACGCTTTAACCCATCTACGCGGAACGACACCGTATCGATTAAAACCCCGAACGGCCGGGATCTATCCTAGACTCAATTTCAGCCGTTCGTTCTATCCAACGCCAAAAACGACGACGCACTCGTGTCTATGCTCCAAACGACGTCGCTCGGACCTTAACTAAACGGCACCGTTTCATTTATTTTCTATTTTCTTCCTATTATACCTAATATCCGAAAATACAAAAATACTAATCCTACGGCCCTAAATCAAACTAGTCTAATATTCCTAGCCGTCCGATCAGATCGGATCACTCGGCGCCAGGCCAACGGCCGAGCGAGTCGCCGACCACCTGGACCAATCACGAGCGACAACTCAGCCTTTTGACTCGTTGGCCGTGCCGAGTCGGCTTCATCGTCTTCAACCTTGCGACGATAGAACGGACGGGCGACGGGGCTCCAGCCGAGATCCGACGGTGAGATCTCGCCGGATCGACACGAAACCAACACCACTCGACTCCTCTGTTCATCCGGATCAACATATCCGAGAATTACACGATTTCATCCACAGAATCATTATGAATCTAACTTACACGGACCTCGGCCATGAACAATGAAGTATACAAACCAGAGCATAACTATTCGATCAAAGCTGCATAAACACTCAAATCAGGTTCGGGATACTTACCTCGGACTACGATCGAGCCCGGCGTTGCGCATTTGTCCGGCCGAAGATCCGCCGAACCGAGAAAAGTTGGAGGTTTGATTCGGGTGACTCGGGCGAAATCAATGCAGAAAAAGGATGCGATCATGGTCAGAGTTGTAATAGGAGTAAAAGGCACAAGGTAATTGCAAGAATGGAGTTCGGGAGGTCAAGTCGCCATGAATGCACAAGGAGAAAATTGAGAGCTCAACTTACCGCTTCGGGAGGCTATAGGTTAATCGAGCTGCGCCGATCGCTTCCTCTTGGCTCGGGTGAACTTCCGATGTCAATCCGCCGCCTTGATCGAGCCCGAATCGTTTGGGACGAAGTCGCGAAGCTTCGGCCCGAAACTCCATCTATGGCGTCGCCCGAGGATCTCCCTCTCTAACTCTCTCTCTTTCTCTCTCTATTCTGGTGAGTATGCGAGCAAATGAACCCCCCCTTCGCAATTCTCGAAGCTTCTCCCCTTTTATACCCATTTTGAATTTTAGCGCGTCGGGAGCTTGAGTCGGCGAGGTAATCACGTGTCGGCCACGTGATTTTTGGTCGCCGGACGGTGACGGAATAGGTTGTGATTCCGTCACCGTCCGTTAGACCTACCGTTGAGCTAAAATGGACGAGAATTGCACTCTGGTTCAAGAACATTGACTTTTGTTGCGCCGAACCTTTGACTGGCGGCTGCGACGACCTCTAGCGGCCGTTGGTCGCGCCGTTGGCGCCAATCGATGCGGGCTATTCCTATGAACAAAACCCCTCCAGCAATTGATTCGATTAAGCATGAATTGGTCTTCAATTTGAGTGATGAATCTCGGCCTTCAACCTGCAATTCGTGCGAGTAAGTTGGGGAAGATGAAGTCATTACGGGACCGGTTCGACCGGTCCGACCGGTGATCAGACCGGTCCGAACCGGTTCTGACAGTTGAATTTTCACAATTTTCAAAATTAAACGAAATCGGTTGGGAATTTTTGAAATTAATCTTCAAAATTGCACTTAGGGGCCCGGATATTACTTAGAAATGTGTTTTTGCCCAAAATTGCCCATCAATTTCTATGAAAACCCCAAATTTTTCAATTTGTCCAAATTGGGGAAAAGTTCAATTGAGTGTCAATTTGACCAAATTGGGCTATGAGACCTATGCCAATAGATTCAGAATGTGTTAAAACCCTAGGGGTGATCCAATTGTGTATAGAAAATTCCTCAATTGAAAGTAATTTCAAAAATTGCAAATTGAGGGACTAAATCGCAACTATTTGGGGATTTTGTGCAATTCGCGCAATTTAGGGTTCAATTGATCAAATTGAAGTTCAAAGGGACCACAATTGAATGTCTAGACTCCAAATGTGCAAAAAATTGCAAATAAAAAGACTCAATTGGTATTTTTTATGCAAATTCAACCTTAGGCATTGTGAAGAAACACCTAAGATTGAACTCAATTTTTGATTTTTTTTTTTTAGGTCAATATTAAAGGGAATTAAAACAAAAATATTGAACATTTTTGTGTATTTTTGTGACCTCGAGAAGTATTTTTTTATGAATTTTGAAGTATTTTCCTATTTTCCGAAAATATTAAAAAAAAAGGAAAAATATGAAAAATTATTTTTTGTTCCAAATTGGTTCCTTAAGCTTGGCCAAGGCTTCCAACGTTGATTTTTTAATTTTTTTGATTTTTTTTTTGTGAATTTTTAGGAATTTTTGGAAAATAAAACTAAAAGAAAATTGATTAAAAATCAGTGTCGTCAATTTGCCCCTCTTTGAAAGTAATCTCGGTTAGAGGTTGCTTTCAAAGACAAGGTGACACCTGGATCCTTAATCGACTTCTTTGGGGAAAAATCTAAAGAAAACTAATCTTGACATCCAATTGCCTTACCTTTGTTGTTAAAGCTCCGACTCCGTGGGGAATTATTTCAATTCATGCTCGTCTTATGTGAAATAGAGATGAGAAGAGAGAGAGACTTACCCGTAGCTCACCTGTCTAATGGTTTGAGACTTGTTGATATGAGGTTGAAAAGTCGAGTGTACGGAATTACCTGTGGACGGTTTGGCGCGATTTTGCAATGGTCGGCGTCCGTCCGGTGTCGAGCGGTGGTTTGAAGATTTGGAAGGAAGGTTCACCCTTGTAACAAAGGGATTTCACCTATTTAAAATCGGTTTGACTATCTACTAGGGATTCATCATTTAAAAAAGGGGGCAGATCGGCTTTCGTCTCTCCAGCTACTCACCGTTCGAAAGGGAGGTTCACCCTTGTAACAAAGGGGTTTCACCTATTTAAAAGGGATTGGCTATCCTCCATGCGGGGACTCACCATCTAAGAAGCAGATCGGCTTTCGTCTCTCCAGCTACTCACCGTCTGAAAGGGAGGTTCACCCTTGTAACAAAGGGATTTCACCTATTTAAAAGGGATTGGCTATCCTCCATGCGGGGACTCACCATCTAAAAAGCAAATCGGCTTTCGTCTCTCCAACTACTAACCGTCTGAAGGGGAGGTTCACCCTTGTAACAAAGGGGTTTCACCTATTTAAAAGAGATTGGCTATCCTCCATGCGGGGACTCACCATCTAAAAAGCGGATCGGTTTTCGTCTCTCCGGCTACTAACCGTTCGAGGGGGAGGTTCACCCTTGTAACAAAGGGGTTTCACCTATTTAAAAGAGATTGGCTATCCTCCATGCGGGGACTCACCATCTAAAAAGCGAGATCGGCTTTCGTCTCTCCCGGCTACTAACCGTCGAGGGGGAGGTTCACCCTTGTAACAAAGGGGTTTCACCTATTTAAAAGAGATTGGCTATCCTCCATGCGGGGACTCACCATCTAAAAAGCGGATTGGTTTTCGTCTCTCCAGCTACTAACCGTCCGAGAGGGTGCCATCTCGAGGACCTAGGTTGACTAGTGTACCTACGGAGCTCAAACCGTATTTCAAATTTTCAAAAAGGCAGATCGGTTTTCGTCTCGCCAGCTACTAACCGTCCGAGAGGGTGCCATCTGAGGACCTAGGTTGACTAGTGTACCTACAGAGCTCAAACCCTATTTCAAATTTTCAAATAAGCAGATCGGTTTTCGTCTCTCCAGGCTACTAATCGTCCGAGAGGGTGCCATCCGAGGACCTAGGTTGACTAGTGTACCTACGGAGCTCAAACCCTATTTCAAATTTTCAAATAAGCGAGATCGGTTTTCGTCTCTCCAGCCTACTAACCGTCCGAGAGGGTGCCATCTCGAGGACCTAGGTTGACTAGTGTACCTACGAGCTCAAACCCTATTTCAAATTTTCAATTAAGCGAGATCGGTTTTCGTCTCTCCGGCTACTTACCGTCCGAGAGGGTGCCATCTCGAGGACCTAGGTTGACTAGTGTACCTACAGAGCTCAAACCCTATTTCAAATTTTCAAATAAGCAGATCGGTTTTCGTCTCTCCGGCTACTCACCGTCCGAGAGGGTGCCATCTCGAGGACCTAGGTTGACTAGTGTACCTACAGAGCTCAAACCCTATTTCAAATTTTCAAATAAGCGAGATCGGTTTTCGTCTCTCCAAGTTACTAACCGTCCGAGAGGGTGCCATCCGAGGACCTAGGTTGACTAGTGTACCTACTGAGCTCAAACCCTATTTCAAATTTTCAAATAAGCGGATCGGTTTTCGTCTCTCCGGCTACTAACCGTCCGAAAGGGTGCCATCTCGAGGACCTAGGTTGACTAGTGTACCTACTGAGCTCAAACCCTATTTCAAATTTTCAAATAAAGCGAGATCGGTTTTCGTCTCTCCAGCTACTAACCGTCGATAGGGTGCCATCTCGAGGACCTAGGTTGACTAGTGTACCTACGTAGCTCAAACCCTATTTCAAATTTTCAAATAAAGCGAGATCGGTTTTCGTCTCTCCAGCTACTAACCGTCCGAGAGGGTGCCATCTAAGGACCTAGGTTGACTAGTGTACCTACGAGCTCAAACCCTATTTCAAATTTTCAAATAAGCGAGATCGGTTTTCGTTTCTCCAGCTACTAACCGTCCGAGAGGGTGCCATCCGAGGACCTAGGTTAACTAGTGTACCTACGTAGCTCAAACCCTATTTCAAATTTTCTAAAAGAGGATCCGAGGACCCGGGGATGCCGGAAGACCTGCAGAAAATCCAAGTTAATCAAATCTTTAGAATGTAACTTTTCTGAGGATTTGGGATCGCCAAGGAGCCCGCAGAAAGTTCAATCAAACATCATCAGAATGGCAATTCTAAGTTCTGGGGAGAAACTTAAGAATTCCAAACAAATTTTCAAAGTGTATTTGCGAAGGGAATGTATCCAATCATAAATTCAAATTTCCTCCGAGGATGGATTTTGAATGACACATCCCGAGTGTTCTACAAAAAAGGTTGTTTTAAAAGTTTTTCAAAAGGGTTTTCCTTCATCCAAGAGGGCTTCTCACCATTTGGGAAGGCTTTTCTTAAAATTCAAATCGCTCACGTAAAACCTAACCTTGAGGTTTCGGGATCATTCGAGATGTATACAATCCGACTAATCAGAGAAGGCAATTTAAAAGGGACCGTAATTCAAGCCAGGTCAAAGGCTTGTCAAAGGATATTCAATTTAAGGTTTAGAAATGAATTTTGATCAACAATAGCTTCTTCGGGTCTACAAGTCAAGAACCCCGAAGTCATGATAAGACAGGATTGTACTTACCTCTTTAAGCGGTAGCTTCCGGTATGATTTCTTGCATCAACCTGAAACACCTCTCGGATCAGAAAAGTTCCGGTGACAGGTTGTATCTTGGCTTAAGGTAGGCTCTTTAAGAACGGCCATATTTTCAAAAGAGGGGTGAACTTTGGTGATCACCTTGATATTTTTCCAGCATTCATTTGCTTTTGCAATAAATTCATGACCATTCTTTCTTCAATTGACTTTGAGGATTTTCATCTTTTCATCTTAATGATTTCTCAAACTTTGCCCCTCTTGGGATGCTCTTCATGGGCTTTGGCCTTGCTTTTATCAGGCACTTTGCTTTTTCTAGCCCTTTCATTTCTTGTCATTTTTTGTCTTGACTGGCTCTTTTGAGACCAGTATCAAAAATTCTTTCGATCATGCTTTTTGACTCATTGCTGGTAATTCCTTTCTTTTGCCCTAGTGTGGGGAGGTGATCACCGACAAGGGTTTAGAAATGAATATTCAAAGGCTCAAATTGGCTTTTCAAAGGGTAAGTGTTTGGGATATAGAAATGAAGTGCTTTTCTTCACTTTGAGATGTTCCGAGTCTCCGCTAGAAATCACCTGAAGCTATCACAAAAAGATTGATGCAGGTTAGCACAATAAAGTCTTACCTAATCTTTTCTCCAAGAAATCATCCAATGAACCTCCAAATATGCCCCAAGGTGCGGGGTGGTTCTTGATGAGGTTGTATTCATAAAATTCTCCTTTTTGGCTCGATTGGTTATCAAGGGATATAAATGTGTATGGATAATTTTGAAATGGAAATGCCTTTCATCATTTCAATCCATGTAATCACCGCGAATGACCCCTACGTCCCGAGGTTAAGCTCTTTCGCTCTATCACTCTCACTCATCACTCAAGTGTATCGGGGACGTGTTTGAGGATAATGCTTACCTCTTCTCATCTGAAGGATCATTCTTTTGAAAAGCTTTCAAAACATGCCCTTTTTATGGAAACTCGGGGCATTTTCATCAAAATTCATCGTTTGCAAAATGTTCTCATCAAAAGATATATTCAAAAGATGTTTTTGAAACTTGTAATGAATGTCTCTTTGAAAGGGCCTTGTGACTCTATGAATCCAAGTTTTTCAATTTCGAGCACGACGGCGTATGAAAATTCTTTGTAAAGGAAGAGAACCTCAAACCTGTCTTCTTCAAATATTGGCTTCTGTCCCCTGTAAAAACAAAAGGAAATAATCAGCTCAAAATGTTCAAAATTTTCAAATCCCGAAGTGATTTCTTCTCGTCTTCTTCGGATGTTGACTCCTGTTTCCTGTAAAAACAAAAGGAAACGATCGGTTAAAGATATTCAAAATTTTCAAATCCTGGAGCGATTCCTTTCTAACTCCTTCGGATGTCGACTCCCGTTTCCTGTAAAAACAAAAGGAAACAAATCGGTTCAAGATATTCAAAATTTCAAATCCCGAAGCGACTTCTTCTCATCTCCTTCGGATGTTGACTCCCGTTTCCTGTAAAAATAAAAGGAATCAATCGGTTCAAGATGTTCAAAATTTCAAATCCCGAAGCGACTTCTCTTATCTCCTTCGGATGTTGACTCCTGTCTCCTCTTTCGAATGTCGACTCCTGTTTCTCGTAAAGAACAAAAGGAAACAATCGGTCCAAGATATTCAAAATCCGTGATCCAAAGTAACGAGATAACTTCCCTTTTGATCAATTGCTCGCAAAGCTCTTCACGATTCCCCGGTCCACCTACAAAATACAAACGTATGCAAATGCATGTATGCGGATGTCATGCGAATGCAAAATTCTATGTGACTCGGATCCGCTTATTAATCGCTCCGAAGCTCAATTTATTTCAAGGAAAATATCTCTTCACAAAGATCCGAATTCTTGGACTTGCCAACTCTTCTCCATCCATGTTTACAAGTATAAGAGCTCCCCGGATAAGACTTTCGAATCACGTAGGGGCCTTCATAATTCGGCATAAATTTGCCTCCTGGATGTTGGGCATTTGGGAGCATTTTCTTCACAACTAGCATCCCCGCTTCAAAATTTCTAGGCTTGACCTTCTTGTTAAAAGCTCGGCTACTTTCTTCGATAACTTTGACCATGGCGAGATAGCCCTCAACCGTTTTTCGTCAATCAAATTTAACTGCTTCGTGTCTCTGCCGGTCCCACTCCTCTTCCGTGAGCTCCACTTGAGACAGAATCCTTAAAGAGGGGATTTCCACCTCTCTTTGGTAGGACTGCTTCCATGCCGTATACTAAAGAGTAGGGAGTTGCCCCGGTTGAAGTACGAATTGAAGTTCGGTAGGCCATGAGAGCATATGGCAATCTTTCATGCCAATCTCTATAGTTCTCGCAGAGTCTTAGCTAATATCTTCTTGATGTTCTTGTTAGCCGCTTCCAGACTCCATTCATTTGCGGGCGGTAAGGTGAAGAATTAAGGTGTCGTACCTTAAATTGTTCCAATAGTTGATCGACAACCTTATTGTTCGGGATTGGAGCCATTGTCCGTAATGATGGCTCTTGGCACTCCATATCTTGAGATGATATCTCGCTTGATAAACTAAGCCACACTATTCGCAGTGACATTGGCATATGAGCTGGCTTCAATCCATTTAGTGAAGTAGTCAATAGCCACCAAAATAAAGCGATGTCCGTTTGAGGCCTTTGGGTTAATAGGGCCAATCATATCAATTCCCCACATGCGGAATGGCCATGGCTCTGACATTTGATGTAGCTCGGTTGGCGGTGCATTTATCCTATCGCCATATACCTGGCATTGATGACAGGATCTAACATGCTGGTTGCAATCCGACTCGATAGTCAACCAGTAATATCCGAGTCTCATGATCTTCTTGGCGAGAAGGTGGCCATTCATATGCGGTCCACATTCCCCTTCATGAATCTCTTTCATAATGAGATTTGCTTCTTTGGAATTCACGCACCTCAGCGGGACCGAGTCAAAGGATCTCTTGTATAGGATCTATCCGCCGAGGAAAAATTTAGATGCCATCTTGCTTATGTACTTTTTATCTTTCGGTTGGTCGTCCCCAAGGGAATTCACCCTTCAAGAGGTAATTCTTGATGTCATGATACCACGGTTCTCCATCAGGGTTTTCTTCAATGACCATGCAGTATGCCGGTTGCTCTAAGATATCAATCCTTAATGGCTCTATTTCAAGACCATTTTGGACTTGTAACATGGCTGATAATGTGGCCAAAGCATCAGCAAAATGGTTCGAGTTCTCGCGAGATATTCAAAAGTGATCTCCTCAAAATGTTGGATCGGCTCCTCGAGGTACTTATGATAAGGAATAAGCTTGGGATCCTTTGTCTTCCACTCCCCTTGAGTTTGTAAAATGATCAGCATAGAATCTCCATATACCAATAGCTTCTTCACTTTTAATGATATGGCCAATTGTAACCCAAGAATGCAGGCCTCATATTCGAAATTTTGTTGGTGCGGGGGAATACCAACTTGGCCGAAACTGGATAATGTTGATCTTCGGGGGATATCGAATCGCCCGATGCTCGATCCAGTGAGGTTCACCGCACCGTCAAAGTACATTATCCATTTGTCTTCCGATATGTTCGAATTTGACCTCCCTTGTTTGGCTCTAAAACATCCTTAGGAGGATTCTCGGCTAGCATGTCGGCAATTGCTCTTCCCTTGACGATTTTTTGGGGAGAGGTTTTGATATCGAACTCTGAAAGCAGTATTTGCCATTTAGCCATCTTTCCTAACAACGTTGGCTTCTCTAAAAGGTATTTGATAGGGTCATTTTCGGTGACCAGCTCTATATGATAATGCAGCGTTGTCGCGACCCTCCGGAAATTTCTTTTCGGGGTGGAATAGGGGCTAACGAGCCGATCCCTTAATAATTTTTTTTTAACCCCGGTTGTCGGCGGGGTATTTTTTAAGGATCACGGGTCTCTCCCAAGACCCATTACTCGAATCGCGATGTCGGGTAAAATTTATCAAATATCGAAATTGACCTTGTGTGGTCGGGTGGCATGTGCGAGGTGTACATGCAATTTGGAGTCGCCACCGATCGATTTATTGGAAGGTACGATCGGAAAACCTTACCGAGCGGTCGGGAGAAACCGTTCGGTTCCGCGAAAACCGGAGATTTTGGGTCCGGGGACTTGGTTACGCCAAGTTTCAAATTTGACGCCATTTCGATTACCGATGTTGATTGTTTTTCTAACCTAAGATTTCATGCGGATGCGATATCGGATGAGGTAGGTCCTAAAAAAAATCTAAGTATTCATGCAGATGGGATTTTTCTATCCTAATCAATCACAATCAGAAAAATTAGTGCGCAATCAAAATCATTACAAACAATCAAATCAATCAATCAAGGTTTGATATGTCTAAAATGGCCCTATCGGCCCACACAAAAATCAATTTTGGGTATCGGGGTGATTTGGTAAAAATTCGGGGCGGAAGGCCCGGAAGGGTAGAATGGTAATTTTTTGGGAGTTCGGGACCGAAAATCACAAAATCGGGAGTCGGGCCGATTGAATGTGGCCATTTCCCATTTTTTGTGATTTTATGGAATTTTTCTAATTTTTTCTATTTTTTGGAATTTTCATTTATTTTTAAAAAAATATTGGAAATTTTCCGGATCGAAATTAATCGACCCTCGTAGTCTCAAAAATTTTCGATCCGGACTTTACGAGTCCCTGTTGACACCCGAATTTTTAGTCGGTTTTCTTTAGTTTTATTTTCCAAAATTCATTAAAAATTCACAAAAAAATAAAAATTGAAAAATCAACATTGGAAGCCTTGGCCAAGCTTAAGGAACCAATTTGGAACAAAAAATAATTTTTCATATTTTTCGCATTTTTTTTAATATTTTAGGAAAATAGGAAAATACTTGAAAAATCATAAAAAATACTTTTCGAGGTCACAAAAATACACGAAAATGTTCAATATTTTTCTTTTGATTCCCTTTCAATATTGACCTCAAGAAAAATCAAAAATCGAGTTCAATTTTAGGTGTTTCTTCACAATGCCTAAGGTTGAATTTTCATAAAAAATACCAATTGAGTCTTTTTATTTGCAATTTTTGCACATTTGGAGTCAAGACATTCAATTGTGGTCCCTTTGAACTTCAATTTGATCAATTGCACCCTCAACTGCGTGAATTGCATGAATTAGATACAAAATTCCCAAATTATTTGCAATTTAGTCCCTCAATTGGCCAAATTTTGAAATTACTTTTAATTGAGGGACTATCATGGTAAAATTGGACTGTCACCCTATGTTTTCATACATTTAGAATTGATTGGAATGGGTCTTATGGTCCAATTTGGTCAAATTGACACTCAATTGAACTTTTCCCCAATTTGGGCAAATTGAAAAATTTGGGATTTTCATAGAAATTGAGGTGAACTTTTGGGCAAAAACACATTTCTAGATAATATCCAGGCCCTAGAATCCAATTTTGAGGTTTAATTGCAAAAATTCCCACTCAATCTTGATTAATTTTGAAAATTCTATGAATTTCTTGTCTGCGAACCTGGGTTCGGACCGGTCGACCATCCCGGTCGGACCGGTCGAACCGGTCCAGAACTGTACTTCATCTTCTTCACGTAACTCACGGGATTTCGCAGGTTTTGAAGGCGAGCTTTGATCGTCAAATCGAAGGCCAATTCGGACCTAATTGAGATAATTAATATGGGGCTTTTGTTTGTCGGGATAAGCTGCGTCAATTGCCATCACCGGCACGGCCGGTCATCGCCGGAGGAGATCGGAATCGCCGGTCAAAGCTTCGTTGGTCCGAGAAGTCAACATTTCACATAATACTCTAATTTGAGCTCGATTCGTGACTAACGGAGGACCAAACGGAATCTGTTGTGATGGCCATCTCCGTCCGACTTCCGGCGGACCAAAAACCACGTGCTCGCACGTGAGGACGTCACCGACTCGAGCTCACCCGACGCGCGCGTTTTTGAAAACTTGGTATAAATAGATGGGAAGGTTCGAGAGAAAGGGGGAGGCTCATTTGTGCTCGCCGGACCAAACAGAATAGAGAAAGCGAGAGAGTTAGAGAGAGACGCTCTCGGGCGACGTCTTCGCCGGAGTTCAACTCGAAGCTGCGCGACTTCGGCCCGGCGAATCCAGGCCAAATCGGCGCGGCGGATCATCACCGGAACTCCCTCCAAGCTCGGGCGAGTTGATCGCACCAGCTCGGTCCGCTTGAATCGTCCAAATCGGGTGAGTCGAGCTCGCGATTATCCTATTGTGCGTCTATGGCATCTCACCGATTCATGCACGATCCTTGCAATTTTTGTGTGCGTTTTTGTCCTTGTGCATTGCTAACCACGATCGCATCTTGTTTGTGCATCGATTTCCCTTGAAACCTCGAGTCGGACCTCCTACTCATCGCGGTCTGGCCGGACTTCGGCCGGACAAATCCGGCGACTCCGGGCTCGATCGGAGCCCGAGGTAAGTGTTCTCGACTTAACCTAAGCGTGCCTGAAGCTCGAATCCGATTGTTATGCTCTATATTTTTCGATTGGAGTTCGTGTTGCCGTGATCGTGAATAGCTCGATTTACATGATTTAGCCGTAGAAATTGTTCGATCTTTGAGTATGTTAATACGGATGTAAAAACGAGTAGTTTGGCGTTGGTTTGGGTTTGATCGGCCGAGGTTTCACCGTTGGATCTCGCCGGGAAACCTCGGCCGTCCGTCGGCTCGTCGCAAGGTTGAAGACGACGAGCCGACGTGTCAAGGTCAACTAGTCAAAGTCCAACGTGGCGTCTTGTGAGTGGTCCATGTCATCGCCGACTCGGCCTAGTCGTTGGCGCGAATAGGCTGAGTCGCCCTGCATCCGACGGTCGGGGTATTTCGATAGGTTTGATTTAGGGCCGTCGGATCTGGCTTTTGTATTTTAGAAATTAGATAATTAGATGGAAAATACAGAAAATGCAAAAACGGTGGCGTTTCATAAGGGTGATGCGTCGTCGTTTAGAGCAGATAGGGAACGGACGGCTCGGATCAAGTCTGAGATTAATCGTGGCCGTCCCGAGTTTTAATCAATGCGTCGTCGTTCGGGGTAAAGGACCAAATGTGTCGTCGTTTTGTTCTTTGTATGGAATGGATGGCCGAGATTAAGTCCAGTTTAGATCCTGGCCGTCCGTGCTCATAGTTGATTCGACGTCGTTTTAGCAGAGACAGAACAAATGGCCGAGATTAGATCTAGGTTAGATCGTGGCCGTCCGCGCTTTTAGTTGGTACTACGTCGTTTTAGTCCGAGTAGGACGAACGGCTTAGATTAGATTTTAGTTCGGATCGTGGCCGTTCATTTCAATACCCGAAGCGGCGTCGTTTTTGATTACGTAGGCTAGAACGTCGCCGTTTTGTCTAGAGAAGGAGTCGACGGCTGAGATTGATCCAGGAGTTGATCTCGGCCGTCCGTTCTATTTTAGTATAATCAGAATATTAGAAATTAGATTTAGAAAATCAAAAAAAATATATAGAAATTCGTAGAAAATAGAATACGGTGTCGTTTTGGGGTGCCGGGCGGGTCTGTGTTCGGTCCGGACCGGGTTGACCGGTCGTTGACCGGGTTGACCCGGTCCGGTTTATTAATAAAAATAATAAAAAATAAAAAGAAATTTCCAAAAATCCAAAAAATTGTAAAAATACTTAGAAAATTCATAAAAATTCCCGGATTTTCATAAAAAATTTCTAAAAATTTGTAGATCGATTCGGGACTCATAAAGTCTGGATCGAAAATTTTTGAGACTACGAGGGTTGATTAATTTCGATCCGGAAAATTTCCAATATTTTTGAAAAATAAATGAAAATTCCAAAAAAATAGAAAAAATTAGAAAAATTCCATAAAATCACAAAAAATGGGAAATGGCCACATTCAACTGGCCCGATCCTAATTTTGTGATTTTTGGGTCCCGAACTCCCAAAAATGACCATTCTACCCTTTCGGGCCTTCCGCCCCAAATTTTTACCAAATCACCCCGATACCCAAAATTGATTTTTTGTGTGGGCCGATAGGGCCATTTTAGACATATCAAACCTTGATTGATTGATTTGATTGCTTGTAATGATTTTGATTGCGCATTAATTTTTTCGATTGTGATTGATTAAGATAGAAAATTCCCATCCGCATGAAAACTTAGAATTGTTAGGGCCTACCTCACCCGATATTACATCTGTTTGAATTCTTAGGTTAGAAAAACAATCAACATCGGTAACCGAAAGGGCGTCAAATATGAAATTTGGCGTAACCAAGTCCCCGGACCCAAAAATCTCTGGTTTTCGCGG
The DNA here is from genome assembly GCF_020921035.1 of Rhodamnia argentea. Classification (NCBI taxonomy): domain Eukaryota; kingdom Viridiplantae; phylum Streptophyta; class Magnoliopsida; order Myrtales; family Myrtaceae; genus Rhodamnia; species Rhodamnia argentea. Next base: position 15,244,839 of record NC_063151.1, read on the forward strand.
AACCGAACGGTTTCTCCCGACCGCTCGGTAAGGTTTTCCGATCGTACCTTCCAATAAATCGATCGGTGGCGACTCCAAGATTGCATGTACACATCGCACATGCCACCCGACCACACAAGGTCAATTTCGATATTTTATAAATTTTATCCGACATCGCGATTCGAGTAATGGGTCTTGGGAGAGACCCGCGATCCCCCATATATATGTCTATAAAAGGAGGGATCGGCTCGTTAGCCCAATTCCCACCCCGGAAAGAAATTTCCGGAGGGTCGCGACGATCCCGAATCGATCTAGAAATTTTTAGAAATTTTTTATGAAAATCTGGGAAGTTTTATGAATTTTCTAAGTATTTTTATAATTTTTTTGGATTTTTGGAAATTTCTTTTTATTTTTTTTATTATTTTTTTATTAATAAACCGGACCGGTTCGGCCCCCGGCCAACGGCCGGTCAACCCGGTCGACCGCCTACGAACCCGACCGGTACCCTATATGGTACCGTATACGTACTATCCTATTTATTTTCGTATTTTCCAATATTAAATCCTAATATCCGACTATATACAAAAATGATGGACGGCCGAGATCGATTCCTGGATCAATCTCGACCGTCGGCCCTCTACCAAAAGAAACGACGCCGCATAAGTATAAATGGCGGACGGTCACGATTAGACGTTGAGGCTCAACTCGAGCCGTTCCTTTCTCCTAGACTAAAACGACGACGCTTTAGTCTTTATAAAACGGTGCCGCATCGCTTTTTCGCACGGACGGCCAAGATTCGATCCTATGGCTCAATCGAGCCGTTTATCCCTCATTAGCAAAACGGCGTCGCACCACCTAACTAAACGGACGGTCCGGATCTAACCTAGACCTAATCCCGACCATTCATTCCATCTGAAGCCAAACGACGTCGCCTAATCACTAACTAAAACGGCGCCGTTTCACCAATTTTTATTTTCGCCTAATATACTAATATTTCAAAATTACGAAAAACGCAGATCCAACGGTTATCAATCAAACCTAACTATTTATCCTAACCGTTGGATCAAGGCCGACTCGGCCTCTTCGCGCCAACGACCAGTGAGTCGCCCGTGACTGGACCACTCGGCCGCACGACACCGGCACGTTGACCCGTTGACCACGCCACATCGCACCTTCTTCAACCTCTCGACGACAACAAATGAACGGTCGAGAACATTCCGGGCGAGATCCGACGGTGAGATCTCACCGGATGGCCTCAAACCAACGCCAAACGACTCCACACGACCTCTAGATTAACATATCCTAAAATCATTCGATTTCACCGAGCGGATTGCGAACTATGAACTACGCACGGAACCTCAATCCAGAGTTCGAACACACGGGTTCGGAGCAAATCAAGACAATTAATCCATAGACAAGCATTATGAGAAGGTTAAGGATCTTACCTCGAGCTCGGATCGAGCTCGCAGTGGCCGGAATGACTCGGCCGGCGCTCGACCGGACCGAGCTAAGGAGGCGGTTCGACTCGGGTTTATCGCGCAGAATCAATGCATAAAAAGGATGCGATTGAGGTTAGAAATGCATGGGGATGAAAACGCCTACATTAATTGAAGGAATCGTGCACAGAACAAAGAGATGCCATGATCGTGCAGCGGTGCAATTGAAAGCTCGACTCACCGATCCGGGCGGTTTCGGGCGGCGAGGCTGGTGGCGATCGCTTCTCCGATCCTCGGGCAAGCTTCTGGAAGTGGCGGCCGGCCTTGAATCTCCCTAGATTGCTCCGGCGAGGTGCTCACGGTTCAAGCTCCAATCCTCGATCGCACGGGTGAGAGGATGAGCTCTCTCTCCCTTTCTCTTTCTCTCTCTAGCTACGTTAGACTTGGTGAGCACGAATCAACCTCCCGATCCGGAATGTTCTTTGGCTATTTATACTTGGCTTTCAAAAATTTGGCGCGCCGGTGTGAGTTGGCCGAGCTATCCTCACGTGTGCCCACGTGATTTCAGCTCGCCGGACGGTGACGGAATCACTAGGATTCCGTCCAAGCCCGTCAAGTCCCCGTCGAGCCTTAAACGAGCGCCAATTGCCTTCTCGCTTCAATATGTTGACTATTTTGCGCGCCGAAGCTTTGACCGGCAATGCCGCCGTCCTCCGGCGGTGATTAGCTCTGCCACCCGGTGGGGGTCGACGCTCCTCGGCACGAAAAACCAAACCCCTCAATCAATTGAATCAATTAGAGTCGAATTGGCTCTCAATTTGATCACCAAAACTCGGCGCTCAAACCTGCAAATCGTGCCTCTCATTTGGGGAAGATGAAGTACTGTTCGGGACCGGTTCGACCGGTCCGACCGGGTCGGACCGGTCCGAACCAGGTTCGCATAAGGTGTTCTTTACAAAATTTTAAAAATTAGTTGAAATTGAGTGGGGATTTTTGCAATTAAACTTCAAAATTGGACTTAGGGGCCTGAATTCTATATTAAAATGTGATTTTGCCCAAAAGTTCATGTCAATTTCAACAAAAACCCCAAATTTTTCTAAATTGCCAATTTGGGGAAAACCCCAATTGGATGTCAATTCGACCAAATTGGACTACGAGACCTATGTCAATTGATTTGAAATGTATAAAAACATAGGGGGACGGTCCAATTTTACCATGATAGTCCCTCAATTAAAAGTAATTTCAAAATTTGGCAAAATGAGGGACTAAATTGCAAACATTTTGGAGATTTGGCCTAATTCGTGCAATTCGCGCGATTGAGGGTGCAATTGATCAAATTGAAGCTCAAAGGGACTGCAATTGAATGTCTAGACTCTAAATGTGCAAAAAGTGCAAATAAAAAGACTCAATTAGTATTTTTTATGCAAATTCAACCTTAGGTATTATGAAGAAACACCTAAAATTGGATTCAATTTTGAATTTTTCTTGAGGTCAATATTAAAAGGGAATTAAAATAAAAATATTGGACCTTTTTGTGTATTTTTGTGACCTCGAAAAGTATTTTTTATGATTTTTTCAAATATTTTTCTATTTTTCGAAAATATAAAAAAAAGTGAAAAATATGAAAAATTATTTTTTGTTCCAAATTGGTTCCTTATGCTTGGCCAAGGCTTCCAATGTTGATTTTTTTAATTTTTGATTTTTTGTGAATTTTTGGTGAATTTTGGAAAATAAAACTAAAAGAAAATTGATTAAAAATCGGGTGTCAACAATTGCCCCTCTTTGAAAGTAATCTCGGTTAGAGGTTGCTTTCAAAGACAAGGTGACACCTGGATCCTTAATCGACTCTGCTGGGGAAAAATCTAAAGAAAACTAGTCTTGACATCCAATTGCCTTACCTTTGCTGTTAAAGCTCTAACTCCGTGGAGAATTATTTCGATTCATGCTCGTCTTATGTGAAATAGAGATGAGAAGAGAGAGAGACTTACCCGTAGCTCACCTGTCTATGGTTTGAGATTTGTCGATCCGAGGTTGAAAAATTGAATGCACGGAATTACCTGTGGACGGTTTGGCGCGATTTTGCAATGGTGGCCGTCCGTCCGGTGTTGAGTGGTGATTTGAAGATTTGTGGGGAAGGTTCACCCTTGTAACAAAGGGGTTTCACCTATTCAAAATGGGTTAGACTATCCACTGGGGATTCATCATTTAAAGAGGGGGCAGATCGGCTTTCGTCTCTCCAGCTACTCACCGTCCGAAAGGGGAGGTTCACCCTTGTAACAAAGGGGTTTCACCTATTTAAAAGAGATTGGCTATCCTCCATGCGGGGACTCACCATCTAAAAAGCGGATCGGTTTTCGTCTCTCCAGCTACTAACCATCTGGGGGGGGAGGTTCACCCTTGTAACAAAGGGGTTTCACCTATTTAAAAGAGATTGGCTATCCTCCATGCGGGGACTCACCATCTAAAAAGCGGATCGGCTTTCGTCTCTCCGGCTACTAACCGTCGAGGGGGAGGTTCACCCTTGTAACAAAGGGGTTTCACCTATTTAAAAGAGATTGGCTATCCTCCATGCGGGGACTCACCATCTAAAAAGCGGATCGGCTTTCGTCTCTCCAAAGCTACTAACCGTCTAAGGGGGAGGTTCACCCTTGTAACAAAGGGGTTTCACCTATTTAAAAGAGATTGGCTATCCTCCATGCGGGGACTCACCATCTAAAAAGCGGATCGGCTTTCGTCTCTCCGGCTACTAACCGTCGAGAGGGTGCCATCGAGGACCTAGGTTGACTAGTGTACCTACGAGAGCTCAAACCCTATTTCAAATTTTCTAAAAAGCAGATCGGTTTTCGTCTCTCCAGCTACTAACCGTCGAGGGGGAGGTTCACCCTTGTAACAAAGGGGTTTCACCTATTTAAAAGAAATTGGCTATCCTCCATGCGGGGACTCACCATCTAAAAAGCGAGATCGGCTTTCGTCTCTCCAAGCTATTAACCGTCCGAGGGGGTGCCATCGAGGACCTAGGTTGACTAGTGTACCTACTGAGCTCAAACCCTATTTCAAATTTTCAAAAAGGCAGATCGGTTTTCGTCTCTCCAGCTACTAACCGTCCGAGAGGGTGCCATCTCGAGGACCTTGGTTGACTAGTGTACCTACTGAGCTCAAACCCTATTTCAAATTTTCAAAAAGGCAGATCGGTTTTCGTCTCTCCGGCTACTAACCGTCCGAGAGGGTGCCATTCGAGGACCTAGGTTGACTAGTGTACCTACGGAGCTCAAACCCTATTTCAAATTTTCAAATAAGCGGATCGGTTTTCGTCTCTCCAGCTACTAACCGTCCGAGAGGGTGCCATCCGAGGACCTAGGTTGACTAGTGTACCTACGGAGCTCAAACCCTATTTCAAATTTTCAAAAAGGCAGATCGGTTTTCGTCTCTCCGGCTACTAACCGTCCGAGAGGGTGCCATCGAGGACCTAGGTTGACTAGTGTACCTACGGAGCTCAAACCCTATTTCAAATTTTCTAAAAAGTGGGGGGGATCCGAGGACACGGGGACTCCGGAAGACCTGCAGAAAATCCAAGTTAATCAAATCTTAAAATGCAACTTTTCCGAGGATGCGGGATCACCAGGGAACCCGCAGAAAGTTCAATCAATCATCATTAGAATGACAATTCTAAGTTCTGGGAAGTGTCTTAAGAATTCTTAGACAAATTTTCAAAATTATTTGTGAAGGAAAGGTGTCCAGTCACAAGTTCAAATTTTCACTGGAGATGGACTTTGAGTGATACATCCTGAGTGTTCTACAAAAAGATTGTTTTAAAAGTTTTTCAAAAGTGTTTTCCTTCATCCAAGAGGGCTTCTCACCATTTAGGAAGGCTTTTCTTAAAATTCAAATCTGCTCACGAGAAACCTAACCTTGAGGTTTCGGGATCATTCGAGATGCATACAATCCGACCGATCGGAGAAGGCATTTTAAAAGGGACCGTAATTCAGGCCAGGTCAAAGGCTTATCAAAGGATATTCATTTTGAGGTTCAGAAACGAATTTTGATCAGAAATAGCTTCTTCGGGTCTACAAGTCAAGAATCCTGAAGTCATGATAAGACAGGATTGTACTTACCTCTTTAAGCGGTAGCTTCCTGTGTGATCTCTCGCATCAACCTGAAACACCTCTTAGATCAGAAAGGTCTTGGTGACGGGTTGTATCTTGGCTTAAGGTGGGCTCTTTAAGAATGGCCATATTTTCAAAAGAGGGGTAAACTTTGGTGATCACCTTGACATTTTTCAAGCATTCATTTGCCTTTTGCAATAGATTCATGATCGTTCTTTCTTCAATGATTTTGAGGATTTTCCTCTTTCATCTTGCTAATTTTTCAGGATTTGCCCTTTTCGGGGTGTTCTTTTCATGGGCTTTGGCCTTGCTTTTACCAGGCACTTTGCTTTTTCTAACCCTTTCATTCTTCATCATTTTTGCATTGACCGGCTCTTTTGAGACCAGTATCAAGAATATTTCCAAATTATGCATTTTGGCTTATTGCCGGTAATTCCTTTGATTGCCCCAGTGTGGGGAGGGTGATCACCAACAAGGGTTTAGAAATGAATATTCAAAGGCTCAAATTGGCTTTTCAAGGGGTAAGTGTTCGGGGATATAGAAGTGAAATGCTTTTCTTCACTTTGAGATGTTCCAAATCTCCGCCGGGAATCACCTGAAGCTATCACAAAAAGATTGATGCGAGTCAGTACAATAAAGTCTTACCCGACCTTTTCTCCAAGAAATCATCCAATGAACCTCCAAATATGCCCCAGTGTGGGGTGGTTCTTGACAGGGTTATATTCACAAAATTCTCCCTTTTGGCTCAGATTGGTTATCAAGGGATATAAATGTGTATGGATAATTTTGAAATGGAAATGCCTTTTCATCATTTCAATCCATGTAATCAACGCGAATGACCCCTACGTCCCAAGGTTAAGCTCTTTCACTCTATCACTCTCACTCATCGTTCAAGTGAATCGGGGACGTGTTTAAGGACAAAGTTTGCCTCTTTTCATCTGAAGGATCGAGTCTTTTGAAAAGCTTTCAAAACATGCCCTTTTTATAGAAACTCGGGGCATTTCATCAAAAATTCATCATTCGCAAAAATCTTCATTGAGAGGGTATTCGAAAGACGTTTCTGAAATTTGAAAGGAATGTTTCTTTGAAAGAGCTCCGTTGCTTTGCAAATCCAAATTTTCTTAATTTCAAGCACGACGGTGTATGAAAATACTTTGTAAAGGAGGAAAACCTCAAACCTGTCTTCTTCAAATATTGACTTCGTTCCCTGTAAAAACAAAAGGAAACAATCGGTTCAAAACATTTAAAATTTTAAGTTCGAAGCGGTTTTTTCTTGTCTCCTTCGGACGTTGACTCCCGTTTCCTGTAAAAACAAAAGGAATCGATCAGTCAAAGATATTCAAAATTTCAAATCCCGATGCGACTTCGTTCTACCTCCTTCGAGTGTTGACTCCCGTTTCCTCCTTCGGATGTTGACTCCCGTTTCCCGTAAAAACAAAAGGAATCAATTAGTCAAAGATATACAAAATTTTAAGTTCAAGCGATTTCTTCTCATTTCCTCCGGATGTTGACTCTCGTTTCCTGTAAAAACAAAAGGGATCAATTAATTCAAAGATGTTCAAAATTTCCGATCATATTCCAAATTTCAAATCCCGAAGCGACTTCCTCCTGTCTCCTTCGGATGTTGATTCTTGTTCCTCTGCAAGGTTCTTTGTGATTCCCAGTTTACCTGCAAAATACAAACGTATGCAAATGCATGTATGCAGATGTCATGCGAATGCAAAATTCTATGTGACTCAGATCTGCTCATTAATCGCTCCGAAGCTCAATTTACTTCAAGGAAAATATCTCTTCACGGCATCCGAATTCACTGGACTTGCCAACTCTTCTCCATCCATGTTTACAAGTATAAGAGCTCCCCCGGATAAGACTTTCTGAATCACGTAGGGGCCTTCATAATTTGGCGTAAATTTGCCTCCTGGGTGTTGTGCATTTGGGAGCATTTTCTTCACAACTAGCATCCCTGTTTCAAAATTTCGGGCTTGACCTTCTTGTTAAAAGCTCTGGCCACTTTCTTCTGGTAGCTCTGACCATGACAGATGGCCCTTAATCGTTTTTCATCAATCAAATTCAATTGTTCACGTCTCTGTCGGTTCCACTCCTCTTCCGTGAGCTCAACTTGAGACAGGATCCTTAAAGAGGGATTTCCACTTCTACCGGTAGGACTGCTTCCATACCGTATACCAAAGAGTAGGGAGTTGCCCCGGTCGAAGTACGAATCGAAGTTCGGTAGGTCATGAGAGCATATGGCAATCTCTCATGCCAATCTCGATATTTCTCAGCAGTTTTGGCCAATATCTTCTTGATGTTCTTGTTTGCCGCTCCACGACTCCATTCATTTGTGGGCGGTAAGGTGAAGAATTTAGGTGTCGTACCTTAAATTGTTCCAACAATTGATCGACTACCTTGTTGTTCAAATTTGAGCCATTGTCTGTAATGATGGCTCTTGGCACTCCATATCTTGAGATGATATCTCGCTTGATGAACTTGGCCACACTATTCGTAGTGACATTGGCATATGAGCTAGCTTCAATCCATTTGGTGAAATAATCAATAGCAACCGGAATGAAACGATGTCCGTTGGAGGCCTTTGGGTTGATAGGGCCGATCATATCAATTCCCCACATGCGAACGGCCGGGGCTCGACATTTGATGTAGCTCGGTTGGTGGCGCATTTATCCTGTCGCCATATACCCGACATTGATGACAGGATCTAACATGCTGGTTGCAATCCGACTCGATAGTCATCCAGTAATATCCGAGTCTCATAATCTTCTTGGCGAGGAGGTGACCATTCATATGCGGCCCGCACTCTCCTTCATGAATCTCTTTCATAATGAGATTTGCTTCTTTGGAATTCACGCACCTCAGGATCGGAGTCAAAGGATCTCTTGTATAGGATCCGTCCGCTGAGGAAAAATTTAGATGCCATCTTGCTTATGTACTTTTTATCTTCTCGGTTGATCGTTTCGGGAATTCGACCTTCGGTAGGTAATTCTTGATGTCATGATACCACGGTTCCTCACCAGGTTCTTCTTCAATGACCATGCGGTATGCGGGTTGCTCAAGGATGTCAATCCTTAACGGTTCTATCTCAAGACCATTTTGCACTTGTAACATGGCTGATAATGTGGCCAAAGCATCAGCAAAATGGTTCCGAGTTCTCGCGGATATTCAAAAGTGATCTCCTCAAAATGTTGGATCGGCTCCTCGAGGTACTTATGATAAGGAATAAGCTTGGGATCCTTTGTCTTCCACTCCTCTTGAGTTTGTAAAATGATTAGCATGGAATCTCCATATACCAAGTAGCTTCTTCACCTTTAATGAGATGGCCAATTGTAATCCTAGTATGCGAGGCTTCATATTCGGAAATGTTGTTGGTGCGGGGAATACCAACTTGGCTGAAACTCGGATAATGTTGATCTTCGGGGGATATCAAAGCGCCTTTGATGCACGATCCGTTGAGGTTCACTGCGCCGTCGAAGTACATTGTCCATTTGTCTTCGGATATATTCAGGATTTGACCTCCCTTGTTTTGCTCGAAACGTCCTTAGGAGGGTTCTCGGCTAGCATATCGCAATCGCTCTTCCCTTGACAGATTTTTGGGGAGAGGTTTTGATATCGAACTCGAAAGCGTATTTGCCATTTAGCCATCTTTCCCAACAACGTTGGTTTCTCCAAAAGGTATTTGATGGGGTCATTCTCGGTGACCAATTCTATATGATAATGCAGCGTATCTTGCCTCAATCTCGTGGAGGACCCGCACCAATGCTACGCAAGTCCTTTCCACTGCTGGATACTTGACTTGAGATGTTGTAAACTTTTTGCTCAAATAATATATAGCCCGTTCCTTATGATCCTTGGGGTTAATTTGGGCAAGTAAAGCCCCCAAGGATTCATCATTGATCGTCGATATAGAGTTAAAGGAATGTTAGGGATAGGAGGTACCAATACTTGGAGGTTGCACCAAATATTCCTTGATCTTCTCAAATGCTTGTTGACATTCCGCATCCCATTTGACTTTTGCACCTTTCTTTAACAACTTGAAGAAGGGTTTCGCCGTTTCTGACGGTTGGGATATGAATCTGGATATATAATTCAACCTTCCCAGTAGACCCCTTACTTCCTTAACAGTGGAAGGAGTTCCTATTTCCCATATGGCTTTAATCTTGGAAGGGTCAATTTCAATACCACGATTGCTCACCACAAATCCTAGCGGCTTTCCGGATCTTGCACCAAATACGCATTTCGCAGGATTCAACTTGAGCTTATACTTTCTTAATCGATCAAATAATTTCTTGAGTACTTTAACATGGTCTTCTCCAGGTTTGGACTTGGCAATCATATCATCCACATAGACCTCAATCTCCTTATGTATCATGTCATGAAAAAGGGTCACCATAGCCCTTTGATATGTTGCACCTGCATTTTTCAACCCAAATGGCATCACCTTGTAACAAAAAGTTCCCCATTGTGTAGTGAATGAGGTCTTGATCTTATCTTCTTCCTTCACATGATCGATTATATCCCGAGAATCCATCCATAAAGGAGAACAATTCAAAACCCGCATGATCGTCGACGAGCACATCAATGTGCGGTAGGGGAAAATCATCCTTGGGACTAGCTTTGTTCAAGTCCCGATAATCCACGCATATTCTAATTCTCCCATCCTTCTTTTTAACTGGTACGATATTGGCGACCCAATCAGCATATGGGACAGCCTCGATAAATCCAACTTTAAGGAGCTTCATCACCTCTTCCTTGATTTTATCCGCCGGTTCGGGATTCATTCTTCGGGTGATTGATTTCTTGGTGTGCAAGAAGGATCGTGGGCAAAGCATGCTCCACAATCTCACGATCTAGACCCGGCATGTCAAGCATATGACCGGGCGAAGATATCTTGATATTCCTTGAGTAACACCGTCATTCTTAAAATATACGCTGCAGAGAGGTGTCCTCCTATTTTCACTTCCTTGACGCAATCGGAATCTCCCAGATTAATAGTGATGGGTTCTTCAGAAATAGGGGGTTTAGATTCTTCAAAACAATCCCATTCTTGCTTGATATCGCTCACATCAACCTCGTCTATATCAACTTCACATGCATAGTCATCGAGCTGATCCGAGTCACATATTAACTTGTTATGTATGGGTGGGATGACATGCCTGAAATGCACCATGAAAGGTTAGTATTCAAAGATGATAAAATTGAAGGATGCATGATTCCTATCATGAAAACATTTTTCAAATTTCAATTTTCTTAGATAAGGAAAGGAGAACTAGTCCACGATCTTCCGGACATCCTGGTTCTCAAAAGCTGTTTAAAACCCTAGATCATATGGCGGATCAGGCCTCAAGTTTCATGGTAGAATCAATTGTCATCATCGGACCAATCCGTTGCTCCACATGTCTGTAATCAAATTTGAAATGTTTTTCATTAATAGATGCAACTAAGAACAATACAAGACTGCACTTCCTGGATCACAGCATGTGACCCAAAGGGTGCTAAAACATTCAAAAAGTTTTAAAGCAAGTGCAGTAATCAAAATGCATTAAAAGATAAAGTTCGGAAAGAGCCTTTTACTCGGGGGTGGGGAAATCATCGTTCAGCCACTCAATTATCACGTTCACCCGATTATCCAGGAACGGGTTGAATAAGTCCGGCTCTGCATTCTCAGAAATGTCCTCATCTTCCAGCCATTTGCCTCCCTTAGAGAATACCTCGAACAAAGGGTTTAGGAGCATTTTTCCTCTAGCTTTCCATACATCGGTGCCTATGAAACGGCCACCTTGGCGTCCACGGCGTCCACGGTCTCCATAACAATTGTTTCGACCTCGGCCTCGACCGGTGTTATTTTTCACTATTCCATTATAACCCGGACCAACCTTGTGGTCATTTGAGTCCAAATTCAAAGGGTTACGTTCGATTCCCCGACCATGTTTCCCTAATCCAGATGCCGGAATAAATCCATTCGAGAGTAGCACTTTTCCCGCCATAGTCGCAGGTTTTGAAAGCTCCGGTATAGCCACCTTTGCATCCGGTGACACATGCATGACAGATACAATGTCAAAGGTGTGATAACTCAGCTCCTCCTCTTTTGAGGGTTCAATGTATGGGACCATCCCTTTTAAAGCGGCTCGATGCCCTGTCTCGCCATGGACGGTGATCAATTGACCCTTGACCACAAATTTTAACTTTTGATGCGAGAGAGGAAGGTACCGCTCCAGGACACATGAATCCACGGTCTTCCCGGGGAGCAAGGTGAAGGCGCTTGGAATATCCAATACTTGGAACGGTATAGAAAATGTTACCGGTCCAATGACAATGTCCAATTCGATCTCTCCTACAACATTCTTGGAGACTCCATCAAATGATCGGATGGTGGCCTTGGATGTCTTCACAAAATCTTCATTGATCCCCAAGCTTCTCAAAGTGCTTAGTGGACACAGGTTGAAAGCGGAACCATTATCAATCAAGACGTGAGGCACCTCTTTTCCGTGACACCTCACAGCTATGTAAAGGGCTTTGTTGTGGACCCGCCCTTCTTTCGGGAAGTCTTCGTCCGAGAAGGATATCTGGTCCTTCGGAAGGATAGCACCCACAAAGTCTCCCAATTGCACTTCGTTAATTGTCTCGGAACATGCACCTCATCCAGCACCTTCAAAAGGGCGTCTTTGTGCTTTTCAGAATTTTTGAAGAGATCCAAGAAGGAAATGCGTGCGGGCATCTTCCGCAGTTGGTCAACGACATCATATTCACTGGTCCTCACGACCGATTGCAACTTCTCAACCTCTTCCGCAGTTGGGATTCTCTTTTCGTAATCCACTTCTCTCGGGGGATAACATCTTCCCGATCTCATTATGGCGTCAATCTCGCCAGTTCCATAATCCCAATGAACCGCCCTTGAGTTGTACTCTTCCACAAAGGCGGTAATTTAATCCTCACCGGTATGATCTTTTTGGTAGTGATTCGGATGTTGATGGTTTTTCCGAACTAGAAGCTTCTAACTCCCAGCTATCAACTTTGTTCAAATCAATCACAAAACGAATTGGGGCATCTACCATCCCAATCATTTCATCCTCATGAACGTCATCGGGGTTATGTTGGACTGGCCTTACCGGCGTGGCATTTTCTTCATCGAAATCCCTCTGCCTTTCTCTTCTGACTCTCGGGATAATCCCTTCAATCCTCATGCCAATCTCCACCAGATGTTGGAACGATGAGTACGTGTATGCATACATGCGATCAAAGTATTCCGCCGGAAGTGACTTTAGTACAAACTCCAGCATTTCTCTCTCCAACAGCGGCGGTTGCACCATCACAGCGTGTTTCTTCCACCTTCTTGCAAAGAGCTCAAAACTCTCATCTTCACCTTTCCGGATGTTCAACAAATTAGCCTTAGTGAAATAACCCCTAATCCCAGCTTCAAAGTGACGTAAGAAGTGCTCCGATAAATCCTCCCAGCTCGGGACCCGGTCTAGGTCAATTAATGGAAACCATGCTAATGCGGGGCCCGTTAAACTATGTCCGAAATTCCGGATCAATGTTTCATCATCTTCATGGTGGCCAATCATTTGGCGGAGATAATATGAGATATGCGCCGGAGGACACCCAGCGCCATTATACTTCGTGCGGAAGGTCACTCTCGGGTTCGCACCTTGAGGCGGGACGTTTCTTGCTTGAGTAAGTGGCGTAATCAGCTCCTTCAACTCATCCATTTTCCTCGACACGTCATCTCCTTGCTCTTGCAGTAGAACGATCTTTCGATTCCGTGTCTCCATGGTCCGCCGTATCTCCAGAATCTGCACGCTTTCTTCTATCGCCATAGTATTCCTTTTGGTCGTCAATTGCGATAAATCTGCTATCATAGTTGTTAAATGACGCATGTGCGTCTCCGATTAGAAAGTCGCATATCGACCTCTCGATTCTCCTGTTCATTCGAGGAGCCGCTTGGTCCTTAACTTCATCGATCGTTCCCACAAATTCATCGCTTGCGGGGTCATCCATTCCACCCCCACCCATCGGGGACTACATCTCCGAGTCAACAAAGAAACTCGGGGCGCCGAATATAGCACTTTAAAGTTGTACCCACCACTATCTTCCCCCAGGTTATCAACTATTTCGCCCCTCTCTAGGGCTTTCGCAAAAATCTTCTATCGCCTCGGCTGGCCTTATCCAGGACGGACTTCATATTCGTCTATGTCTTCAATTTCTTGACCATCTTTGATGCTCATCAAATATCCCGAGGGTATTTTTAAAACAGCTCCCCTCGTAGGTTTCATTGCGAACTCCTCGGACAGCATGTCTACCGCCACGTAGGTCCCCTTGAAAGCGACATCTTCCATTCTTCCTATGACGCCCAAGCTAATCAATTTTTCCAAGCAAGCCTCTTTTTGCTCCCGGGAAATACTCTCTCCTTCCGGATATTGCGAGGCCAATGTGAAGATATCCCGCATTTTACTCATGTCCACTATGAATTCCGGAACCTCATCCTCTTCACCTCCAAAAATCGCGTTCACCTCGCGATGCTCGTGTAGCGGGTTCTCGCTGCACATTCGGTTCGGCTTTATCAAACTCCAGAACTTTTCCGTCGATCAATGCTTGCACCTTGAACTTTCGAGCGAGACAGGTTGTCCGCGTTATGCCCCTTTTCTCCCATATGGTATACACATCGTCCGGGTCTCATCATACCCGGGGAAATCTTGGCGGGTGAGCTCTAGGTGGCTCTTTTGCAACTAAGCGATTTTCCAATAGCATGGGTAACAATTTGGATAAGGGTCGGGGTAGTGGGGTAAAAACAAGCTGGGTTCTTTTTTCTGAATTCGGTGGTTTGGAAGTAGTCCGGGAGGACGTTCCTTGGGTAGGAATTGAAGGCGAGAAATTTTCGGGCTTTGGCGGGTTAGGGACAAAGGCTACTTCTCCCGATTTGCTCCCTAATATCCCTTCTCAAAGGGTATTGGCGTTTGAAAGGCGCCTCGGGTATCTTCTTCTCTCTTAATGCCCACTCGTGGCGTTACGCCACCTTGATTAGGTGCGCAAATGTCCGACACCCGAGAGGTGTTCGGTTTGTCGAAAAATTCAAATGGAAGGGCCTTGAGAAACAGATCTATTAGTTCTTCTTCCGGGACGGGTGGCTTTACCTGCACGCCCGGTGCTCTCCATCTCTCGGGCGTAGGCGCGAACGGCCTCGATCTTTCCTTTTACGGTCCTTAAAAGGTCCTCTCTAGTTAGGGCGGTCAAAGTGTTAAATTTGTATTGCCGAAGGAACTCGTGCCCGCGTTTATCCCAATCGGCGAGCCTCTCGGCTCCAATTCAATGAACCACGCCGGGGCTGCCCCGGATAGGCTTTCCTGGAAAGTGTTAACCAAGAGTGGAATGTTGTCTGAGAATCGCGACATTCGGCGCAAGTAATACTTCAAGTGCGCCTTGGGACACCCGGTCCCATTATATCTTCTTACAAAGTCTCGGTTCCTTGTAATCAGCGGGAACCTCTATCTTTTCGAACGGTGCAACCTTGTCGAATCTCGAGAGCTCATAACCTTGACTCGCCAAACACTCTTCGATCTTAGCGAGCCTCTTAATTTCCTCTTCCATTTTGAGGACTTGCTTCTCCTTTTTCTCTAGGTCAATCACAATGGGAGGATCCTTAGGCGGTCTTTCCGGATTCGAGTTGGATTGGCGGCGGGCGCCGGATTAGCGTTTGCTCCATCGGATGGCCCGCAGAGCTTGAGAATTAGGGTCAACGGGGTATCTCCCCCGGCTTGCAATCATCATTGCCTTCATCTCCGCCACCATTGTGGCGATCACATTCATTTGATTCTCCGGGGATTACCCACACGAGGTGCGAGCTCTTCTTGTTCCATCCTTAACTTGCGCGTTTTGCTACGAGTCCTCGTATTTATCACTCACCTGTTTTGTGGATATCAAATCAGTATGGGAAATATTAAAGGATTGGAGACATTGATCCGTGGTAATTGACTTTTCTATATGTATGCATGAAATGCTCATAAAAGAAATAGTATGTATTTATTACAAACCAAATTGTTCAAAAGTATCTAAAAGATAACAAATATGTAAAATCTAGATGGGGGAATGGATCTATCCAAGTCGGGGACGCTTCCACTCTTCTTGCTCTTCGATCCATCGGAATCCCACAAGTATGGGTCTTCTCCTTCTTCGACATCCACTGCTCCGGATCCTCGGGAATGTATGGTTCTACTCCCCGGTACATATGGTACTATGTACTCCGGCTCATACGACTCCACTTCTTCAATCCGAGGAGATACGCACTCGGGTACATATGGCTCTACCATTGATTGGCGATACTCCTTAAACTTCTTGATATACTCCTTGGAAGCTCTATGAATGTTCATCTCATTATCCAAATAATCCGGCCACTCAACTTGTTGCAGCGGGGAGTTCTTCAAAGCATGAAGGATAAGCTTGATCCGAGCCCGATACAACTCCTTTGTTTCCTTAGTGAGCTTTCCTCGTGTCATATCAAATGAGAAAATCCCGGGACAAACATCCGGTGGTATCTCTTGTAGAACTCCAAATTGCCTCACCACTCGAATGGGGTAATACGCCACAGCGCCCGGTACATCCCAATAAGGGAATAGGGTTATCTTCAATACCCGAAATGCGAGCTTCTACGATCTTGGGCCAAGTCAAATGCCATCTAATATGCTCGGGTTTCAAATTGTCCAATAGCTCAACCCACTTTTTGAATGAGTATTTGGGTACAAGGGATTGACACTTAAGGAAGGATCTAAGGGGGTGAACGTGCTCATTGATCTCATAACACCCCACCCGGAGTTGGAAAGTCTTTATATGAGAGGTGAACCACAAGTGGAGTAATCCGCTAGACGCTTGGAAAACGGCCTTTTTGAAGACTTGGAACGATTCGGGGAGAGAAAAGTCTCAGCTAAGATCATGTACGAATAATCCCAGCGACAACACGCTTGTCCGGCTATATGGGTTATGGAGGGGTCAAAAGTAGTTCTAGAAGTCGGGAATAGAACGAATGCAAAGAAAGCCAAGATAAACACCTTTCCCGATTTATGACCGGTTTCGGTGGGTAGAGAGGAACAGTTATCGAAAAGGAACGAGAATGTGAATTTGTTGGAATTGGACTTGTAAACTTTTTCAATTTCAGAAGTTTTAAGGCGAAGGAAACTCGATAACGAACGAGTGGAGTCCATGTCCAAAGGGGGTTGAGCTATACGTTCTTCAAATTTGGCCCCGATAATAGCGGTATACTCCTCAAGCGTAGGGGTCAATTCCAATCCTCGAAAGTTGAATGTCATTGTTCGCGCGTCCCATGCCTTGGCTAGTGCTTGAATGAGCGCCGGTTGGTATTCCACTTTGATCAAATCTACAAGTCGTCCCAAACGTCCTTCCACATAGGCTTTGTTGACGATGTCGAGACGATCCCACCATATAGCGAGTTCCTTGCGCGGTATTGGGATGATTTTGATGTCTCCATTCCCCATGATCTAAAAATGCAAAAAAAATGATGATCCTAAAGTCAATTACCACGGTTTAATATGCATATGTATGTAATGTGATGCAAATGCGCTAACCAAATTCCATGTCATCTTTTGGTAACATGAGGGTCAACTACTCCCACTTGACCCAAATAAGCCAAATAGGGTAATTATGGACCAAATCTCACCCAAAGATGGCATGTAATTTGATTATGATCGTTTAAGCGTAATCGGGGTAAAAAGTCGTTCACAAATTGACAACTCATGAAATTTACAAGTCTAAAAAAGATAGAACATGATAATATCTAGAGATGTTCGGACAATAAATGTCGATGAAAGTACATAATAGACTCAAAATACAATAAAATCTAGAAAATGCCCCAAAGTCGTACTAATCTAGACGAGTGGGAATGGTATCCTCATCCGATGAAATCTCTCTTGTCTCGGGAAGTTTGATATCTTCTTCATCATCGGAGGATATGGTGATGATTTCCTTCTTCTTAATCGGGGAGTGTTTTGGGGCCGTCTTGGTTGCACGTGGTTTTCTTGCCAACTTCATGTATAACTCCCGATTCTTTCTTTCTCGCGCTCGAGTTCCAAATATCGTCCACATCGGGTATAATCGCAACTCTCGCTACGGATGCGGTTTCGTCCGTTGAGCTCTCGTCCGTGAACAAATCCGAAAATTCGGAATGAAGCGGGTACTCGGTCCTCGCGTCGAATGGTCCTCCGCTCCCATGTGAATACATCGGGTACAACAACACGACTTTGGGGCGCCATCTATCCTAAAAAGGAAAATTTGACTTTCAACCCCGATCACTTAAACGATCTTACAAATTGTGATGATATGTAATGAAAATGCATGATATGCAAAATTTAAATTTACAAGTTCAAAATAAAAAGGGTAGAAAGCCTTACCAACCGATGTTACTCTCTTTTTGGTTTTTGGTTTTAGGTATACCAACCATCCATTTCACATGCACATGAGACAGGTGAGGTTTAACTCTAAAGAAATCAAAAAGGCTTGGGTATGGACTTAAAAAGGCTCCCGCTATACAAATCGAGGGGCCGCCCACAAGCGCAATCAAACAACAAGTGGGTAGGACCATCAATCTTACATAGCGAGCGGGATCAAATATGGTCAACCCAAGTGCAATCAAACACAAGAGCTTCGCATACCGATCCCTATCTATGGCGACCTAAGAGGTGATTTCGCGGCTCGGGTTTAGACGCTTGTGTGTGCAGTGTCGTGATCCTCGAAATATGCAAGACATGCACCACAATTTATATTCAAAACACCGCTTCAAAATTTGCATAAATAAACAAACAATCCAAAACTCCATATCTCGCATCAAAAATGGTTAGCACTGTACGCCACCCCTTATAACTCCCATCTCGCATCAACATTTAACACTTTTTGTTAGTGGACGTACCTCATCTTCAAGAGCATTCGTAGAAAACGAGGTTAGAAAACAATCGGCATTTTTATCGGCTTAAATCCTCTTAAAGACATCCCCAGCTGAGTCGCCGATCTGTCGCGACCCTCCGGAAATTTCTTTCCGGGGTGGAATAGGGGCTAACGAGCCGATCCCTTAATAATTTTTTTTTAACCCCGGTTGTCGGTGGGGTATTTTTTAAGGATCACGGGTTTCTCCCAAGACCCATTACTCGAATCGCGATGTCGGGTAAAATTTATCAAATATCGAAATTGACCTTGTGTGGTCGGGTGGCATGTGCGAGGTGTACATGCAATTTGGAGTCGCCACCGATCGATTTATTGGAAGGTACGATCGGAAAACCTTACCGAGCGGTCGGGAGAAACCGTTCGGTTCCGCGAAAACCGGAGATTTTGGGTCCGGGGACTTGGTTACGCCAAGTTTCAAATTTGACGCCATTTCGGTTACCGATGTTGATTGTTTTTCTAACCTAAGATTTCATGCAGATGCGATATCGGATGAGGTAGGTCCTAAAAAAAATCTAAGTATTCATGCGGATGGGATTTTTCTATCCTAATCAATCACAATCGGAAAAATTAGTGCGCAATCAAAATCATTACAAACAATCAAATCAATCAATCAAGGTTTGATATGTCTAAAATGGCCCTATCGGCCCACGCAAAAATCAATTTTGGGTATCGGGGTGATTTGGTAAAAATTCGGGGCGGAAGGCCCGGAAGGGTAGAATGGTCATTTTTTGGGAGTTCGGGACCCGAAAATCACAAAATCGGGGTCGGGCCAGTTGAATGTGGCCATTTCCCATTTTTTGTGATTTTATGGAATTTTTCTAATTTTTTCTATTTTTTGGAATTTTCATTTATTTTTAAAAAAATATTGGAAATTTTCCGGATCGAAATTAATCGACCCTCGTAGTCTCAAAAATTTTCGATCCAGACTTTACGAGTCCCGAATCGATCTAGAAATTTTTAGAAATTTTTTATGAAAATTTGGGAATTTTTATGGATTTTCTAAGTATTTTTATAATTTTTTTGGATTTTTGGAAATTTCTTTTTATTTTTTTATTATTTTTTTATTAATAAACCGGACCGGTTCGACCCGGTCAACGGCCGGTCAACCCGGCCCGACCGCCCACAGACCCGACCAGTACCCTATACGGTACCGTATACGTACTATCCTATTTATTTTCGTATTTTCCAATATTAAATCCTAATATCCGACTATATACAAAAATGATGGACGGCCGAGATCGATTCCTGGATCAATCTCGGCCGTCGGCCCTCTACCGAAAGAAACGACGCCGCATAAGTATAAATGGCGGACGGTCACGATTAGACGTTGAGGCTCAATCTGAGCCGTTCCTTTCTCCTAAACTAAAACGACGACGCTTTAGTCTTTATAAAACGGTGCCGCATCGCTTTTACCGCACGGACGGCCAAGATTCGATCCTATGGCTCAATCCGAGCCGTTTATCCCTCATTAGCAAAACGGCGTCGCACCACCTAACTAAACGGACGGCCCGGATCTAACCTGGACCTAATCCCGACCATTCATTCCATCTCGAAGCCAAATGACGTCGCCTAATCACTAACTAAAACGGCGCCGTTTCACCAATTTTTATTTTCGCCTAATATACTAATATTTCAAAATTACGAAAAAACGGATCCAACGGTTATCAATCAAACCTAACTATTTATCCTAACCGTTGGATCAAGGTCGACTCGGCCTCTTCGCGCCAACGACCGAGCCGAGTCGGCCCGTGACTGGGACCACTCAGCCGCACGACACCGGGCACGTTGACCCGTTGACCACGCCACATCAGCACCTTCTTCAACCTCTCGACGACAACAAATGAACGGTCGAGAACATTCCGGCGAGATCCGACGGTGAGATCTCACCGGAATGGCCTCAAACCAACGCCAAACGACTCCACACGACCTCTAGATTAACATATCCTAAAATCATTCGATTTCACCGAGCAGATTGCGAACTATGAACTACGCACGTAACCTCAATCCGCAGTTCGAACACACGAGTTCGGAGCAAATCAAGACAATTAATCCATAGACAAGCATTATGAGAAGGTTAAGGATCTTACCTCGAGCTCGGATCGAGCTCGCAGTGGCCGGAATGACTCGGCCGGGCGCTCGACCTGCACCGAGCTAAGGAGCGGTTCGACTCGGGTTTATCGCGCGAATCAATGCATAAAAAGGATGCGATTGAGGTTAGAAATGCATGGGGATGAAAACGCCTACATTAATTGAAGGAATCGTGCACGTAACAAAGAGATGCCATGATCGTGCAGCGGTGCAATTGAAAGCTCGACTCACCGATCCGGGCGGTTTCGGGCGCGAGGCGGTGGCGATCGCTTCTCCGATCCTCGAGCAAGCTTCGGAAGTGGCGGCTGGCCTTGAATCTCCCTAGATTGCTCCGGCGAGGTGCTCACAGTTCAAGCTCCAATCCTCGATCGCACGGGTGAGAGGATGAGCTCTCTCTCCCTTTCTCTTTCTCTCTCTAGCTCGTTAGACTTGGTGAGCACGAATCAACCTCCCGATCCGGAATGTTCTTTGGCTATTTATACTTGGCTTTCAAAAATTTGGCGCGCGGGTGTGAGTTGGCCGAGCTATCCTCACGTGTGCCCACGTGATTTCTCGGCTCGCGGACGGTGACGGAATCACTAGGATTCCGTCCAAGCCCGTCAAGTCCCTGTCGAGCCTTAAACGAGCGCCAATTGCCTTCTCGCTTCAATATGTTGACTATTTTGCGCGCCGAAGCTTTGACCGGCAATGCCGCCGTCCTCCGGCGGTGATTAGCTCGCCACCGGTGGGGTCGACGCTCCTCGGCACGAAAAACCAAACCCCTCAATCAATTGAATCAATTAGAGTCGAATTGGCTCTCAATTTGATCACCAAAACTCGGCGCTCAAACCCGCAAATCGTGCCTCTCATTTGGGGAAGATGAAGTACTTGCTGGGACCGGGTTCGACCGGGTCCGACCAGTGATCGAGACCGGTCCGAACCGGTTCGCATGTTGTTCTTTACAAAATTTTAAAAATTAGTTGAAATTGAGTGGGGATTTTTGCAATTAAACTTCAAAATTGGACTTAGGGGCCTGAATTCTATATTAAAATGTGATTTTGCCCAAAAGTTCATGTCAATTTCAACAAAAACCCCAAATTTTTCTAAATTGCCAATTTGGGGAAAACCCCAATTGGATGTCAATTCGACCAAATTGGACTACGAGACCTGTGTCAATTGATTTGAAATGTATAAAAACATAGGGGGACGGTCCAATTTTACCATGATAGTCCCTCAATTAAAAGTAATTTCAAAATTTGGCAAAATGAGGGACTAAATTGCAAACATTTTGGAGATTTGGCCTAATTCGTGCAATTCGCGCGATTGAGGGTGCAATTGATCAAATTGAAGCTCAAAGGGACTGCAATTGAATGTCTAGACTCTAAATGTGCAAAAAGTACAAATAAAAGACTCAATTAGTATTTTTATGCAAATTCAACCTTAGGTATTATGAAGAAACACCTAAAATTGGATTCAATTTTGAATTTTTCTTGAGGTCAATATTAAAAGGGAATTAAAATAAAAATATTGGACCTTTTTGTGTATTTTTGTGACCTCGAAAAGTATTTTTTATGATTTTTTCAAAGATTTTTCTATTTTTCGAAAATATAAAAAAAAGTGAAAAATATGAAAAATTATTTTTTGTTCCAAATTGGTTCCTTATGCTTGGCCAAGGCTTCCAATGTTGATTTTTTTAATTTTTGATTTTTTGTGAATTTTTGGTGAATTTTGGAAAATAAAACTAAAAGAAAATTGATTAAAAATCGAGTGTCAACAAGCGTGTCTTGCCTTAATCTGTGGAGGACCCAAACCAATGCTACGCAAGTCCTTTCCACTGCTGGGTATTTGACTTCAGATGTTGTGAACTTTTTGCTCAAATAATATATGGCCCACTCTTTGCAATCCTTGGGGTTAGTTTGGGCAAGTCTGCCTCCCAGGGATTCATCATAACCGTCGGATATAGAGTTAGAGGAATGTTAGGGATAGGAGGTACCAAGATTGGAGGCTGTACCAAATATTCCTTTATCTTCTCAAATACTTGTTGACATTCTGCATCCCATTTGACCTTCGCACCTTTCTTTAACGGCTTGAAGAAGGGTTTCGTAGTTTCGGACGGTTGGGATATGAATCGGATATATAATTCAACCTTCCGAGTAGGCCCCTTATTTCCTTAACAGTGGAAGGAGTCCCTATTTCCCATATAGCTTTGATCTTGGAAGGGTCAATTTCAATACCACGACTGCTCACCACAAATCCTAGCAGCTTTCCCGATCTTGCACCAAATACGCATTTCGCGAGGATTCAACTTGAGCTTATACTTTCTCAATCGATCAAATAACCTCTTCAGCACTTTAACATGGTCTTCTCAGGTCTCGGACTTGGCAATCATATCATCCACATAGATCTCAATCTCCTTATGTATCATGTCATGAAAAAGGGTTACCATAGCCCTTTGATATGTTGCCCCTGCATTTTTCAATCCAAATGGCATTACCTTGTAACAAAAGGTTCCCCATTGTGTGGTGAATGAGGTCTTGATCTTATCTTCTTCCTTCAGCATGATCCGATTATATCCCGAGAATCCATCCATAAAGGAGAATAGTTCAAAGCCCGCAAGATCGTCGACGAGTACATCAATGTGCGGTAAGGGAAAATCATCCTTCGGACTAGCTTTGTTTAAGTCCCGATAATCCACGCATATTCTAATTCTTCCGTCCTTCTTCTTAATCGGTACGATGTTGGCGACCCAATCAGCATATGGGACAGCCTCGATAAATCCAACTTTAAGGAGCTTCATCACCTCTTCCTTGATTTTATCCGCCAGTTCGGGATTCATTCTTTTGGGCGATTGATTTACTGGTGTGCAAGAAGGATTTGTGGGCAAAGCATGCTCCACAATCTCACGATCTAGACCCGGCATGTCAACATACGACCGAGGCGAAGATATCTTGATATTCCTTGAGTAACACCGTCATTCTTAAAATATCTCTTGTAGACGGGTGTCCTCCTATTTTCACTTCCTTGACGCAATCGAGAATCCCCCAAATTAATAGTGATAGGTTCTTCGAAATAGGAGGCTTAGATTCTTCGAAACAATCCCATTCTCTCTTGATATCGCTCACATCAACCTCGTCTATATCAACTTCACATGCATAGTCATCGAGCTGATCTCGAGTCACATATTAACCTCGTTATGTATGGGTGGGATGATATGCCTGAAATGCACCATGAAAGGTTAGTATTTAAAGATGATAAAATTGAAGGGTGCATGATTTTTATCATGAAAACATTTTTCAAATTCCAATTTTTTAGACAAAGAAAGGAGAACTAGTCCACAATCTTCCGGACATCCTGGTTCTCAAAAGCTATTTAAAACCCAAGATCATATGGCGGATCGGGCCTCAAGTTTCATGGTAGAATCAATTGTCATCATCGGACCAATCCGTTGCTCCACATGTCTCGTAATCAAATTTGTGATGATTTTCATTAATAGATGCAACTAAGAACAATACAAGATCGCACTTCCTGGATCACAAGCATGTGACCCAAAGGGTGCTAAAACATTCAAAAAGCTTTAAAGCAAGTGCAGCAATCAAAATGCATTAAAAGATAAAGTTCAGAAAGAGCCTTTTACTCGGGGGTGGGGAAATCATTGTCCGGCCACTCAATTATCACGTTCACCCGATTATCCAGGAACGGGTTGAATAAGTCCAGCTCTGCATCTTCGCCGATGTCTTCATCTTCCAGCCATTTGCCTCCTTTAGAGAATACCTCGAATAAGGGGTTCGGGAACATTTTTCCTCTAGCTCTCCATACATCGGTACCTATAAAACGGCCACCTTGGTGTCCACGGCGTCCACGGTCTCCATAACACTTGTTTCGACCTCGGCCTCGACCTATGTTATTTTTCGCTACTCCATTATAACCCGGACCAACCTTGTGGTCATTTGTGCTCAAGTTCGGAGGGTTAAGGATTCCCCGACCGTGTTTCCCTAATCCAAGACCCGGAATAAATCCATTCGAGAGTAGCACTTTTCCCACCATAGTTGCAGGTCTCGAAAGCTCTGGTGTAGCCACCTTTGCATCCGGTGACACATGCATGACAGATACAATGTCAAAGGTGTGATAACTCGGCTCCTCCTCTTTTGAGGGTTCAATGTATGGGACCATCCCTTTTAAAGTCGCTCGATGTCCCGTCTCGCCATGGACGGTGATCAACTGACCCTTGACCACAAATTTTAACTTTTGATGCAGAGAGGAAGGTACCGCTCCGGACACATGAATCCACGGTCTTCCCGGGAGCGGGGTGAAGGCGCTTGGAATATCCAACACTTGGAACGGTATAGAGAAAGTTACCGGTCCAATGTCAATGTCCAGCTCAATCTCTCCTACAACATTCTTGGAGACTCCATCAAATGATCGGATGGTTGCCTTGGATGTCTTCACAAAATCTTCATTGATCCCCAAGCTTCTCAAAGTGCTTAGTGGACACAGAGGTTGAAAGCGGAACCATTATCAATCAAGACGTGAGGCACCTCTTTTCCGTGACACCTCACGCCTACGTAGAGGGCCCTGTTGTGGACTCGCCCTTCTTTCGGGAAATCTTCGTCCGAAAAGATATCTCGATCTTTTAGAAGGATAGCACCCACAAAGTCTCCCAATTGCACTTCGTTAATTGTCTCTCGGAACATGCACCTCATCCAGCACCTTCAAAAGGGCGTCTTTGTGCTTTTCGAATTTTTGAAGAGATCCGATGAAGGAAATCATGCGGGCATCTTCCGATTGGTCAACGACCTCATATTCACTCGGTCCTCACGACCGATTGCAACTTCTCAACCTCTTCCGCAGTTGGGACTCTCTTTTCGGAATCCGCTTCTCTCGGTGGATAACATCTTCCGAATCTCATTATGGCGTCAATCTCGCCCGTTCCATAATCCCAGTGAACCGCCCTTGAGTTGTACTCTTCCACGGGCGGTAATTTAATCCTCACCGGTATGATCTTTTCTGGTAGTGATTCGGATGTTGATGGTTTTTCCGAACTAGAAGCTTCCAACTCCCAGCTATCAACTTTGTTCAAATCAATCACGAAACGAATTGGAGCATCTACCATCCCAATCATTTCATCCTCATGAACATCCTCGGGGTTATGTTCGGACCGGCCTTATCCCGTGGCATTTTCTTCATCCGGATCCCTCCGCCTTTCTCTTTTGACTCTTAGGATAATCCCTTCAATTCTCATACCAATCTCCACCATATGTTGGAACGACGAGTAAGTGTATGCATACATGCGATCAAAGTATTCCGCCGGAAGTGACTTCAGTACAAACTCCAGCATTTCCCTCTCCGACAGCGGCGGTTGCACCATCACGGCGTGTTTCTTCCACCTCATGGCGAAGAGTTCAAAACTCTCATCTTCACCTTCCGGATGTTCAGCAGTTAGCCTTAGTGAAATAACCTCGATTCCAGCTTCAAAGTGTCGTATGATGTGTTCGATAAATCCTCCCGACTCGGGACCCGAGCCTAGGTCAATTAATCGAAACCATGCTAGTGCGGGGCCCGTTAAACTATGTCCGAAATTCGAATCAATGTTTCATCATCTTCATGGTGGCCAATCATTTGGCGGAGATAATATGAGATATGAGCCAGAGGACACCCAGCGCCATTATATTTCGTGAGGAAGGTCACTCTCGGGTTCGTGCCTTGAGGCGGAACATTTCTTGCTTGAGTAAGTGGCGTAATCAGCTCCTTCAACTCATCCATTTTCCTCGACACGTCATTTCCTTGCTCTTGCAAGTAGAGCGATCTTTCGATTCTCGTGTCTCCATGGTCCGCCGTATTTCCAGAATCCGCATATTCTCTTCTATTCTTGTGGCGTTGTTCCTGGCCATTAATTGCGATAATTCTGCTTCCATAGTCGTCAAATGACGTATATGCGTCTCCAGATTAGAAAGTCGCATATCAACCTCTCGATTCTCCTGTTCATTCCGAGGAGCCGCTTGGTCCTTAACTTCATCGACCGTTCCCACAAATTCATCGCCATGGGTCATCCATTCCACCCCACCCATCGGGGACTATATCTCCGAATCGACAAAAAAGCTTGGGGCGCCGAATACAACACTTTAAAGTTGTAACCCCCACTATCTTCCCCCGGGTTATCAACTATTTCGCCCTCTCTAGGGCTTTCGCAAAAATCTTCTATCGCCTCGGCGGGCCTTATCCAGACGGACTTCATATTCGTCTATCTCTTCAATTTCTTGACCATCTTTGATGCTCATCAAATATCCCGAGGGTATTTTCAAAAGAGCTCCCATCGTAGGTTTTATCGCGAACTCCTCGGATGACGAGGTCTACCGCCACGTAGGTCCCCTTGAAAGCGACATTTTCCATTCTTCCTATGACGCCCAAGCTAATCAATTTTTCCAAGCAAGCCTCTTTTTGCTCCCGGGAAATACTCTCTCCTTCGGGTATTGCGAGGCCAACGTCAAGATATCCCGCATTTTACTCATGTCCGCTATGAATTCCCGAACCTCATCCTCTTCACCTCCAAAATCGCGTTCACCTCGCGATGCTCAGGTAGCGGGTTCCGCTTGCACATTCGGTTCGGCTTTATCAAACTCCGTAACTTTTCCGTCGATCAATGCTTGCACCTTGAACTTCGAGCGAGACAGGTTGTCCGCGTTATGCCCCCTTTCTCCCATATGGTATACGCACGTCCGGGTCTCATCATACCCGGGAAATTTTGGCGGGTGAGCTCGAGGTGGCTCTTTTGCAACTAAACGATTCTCCAAAAGCATGGGTAACAATTTGGATAAGGGTCGGGGTAGTGGGGTGAAAACAACCGGGTTCTTCTTTCGAATTCCGGTGGTTTGGAAGCGGTCCAGGAGGACGTTCCTTGGGTAGAAATTGAAAGCGAGAAATTTCGGGCTTTGGCGGGTTAGGGACAAAGGCTACTTCTCCGGTTTGCTCCCTATTATCCCTTCTCAAAGGGTATTGGGGTTTGAAAGGCGCCTCGGGTATCTTCTTTTCTCTTAATGCCCACTCGTGGCGCTCCGCCACCTTGATTAGGTGCGCAAATGTCGACACCCAGAGGTGTTCGACTTGTCGAAAAATTCAAATGGAAGGGCCTTGAGAAAAAGGTCTATTAGTTCTTCTTCCGGGACGGGCGGCTTTACTCGCACGCCTAACGCTCTCCATCTGCGGGCGTAGGCGCGAACGGCCTCGCTCTTTCCTTTTACGGTCCTTAAAAGGTCCTCTCTAGTTAGGGCGGTCAAAGTGTTAAACTTGTATTGCCGAAGGAACTCGTATGCCGGTTTATCCCAATCGGCGAGCCTCTCTCGGCTCCAATTCAATGAACCACGCCGGGTCGCCCCCCGAGATAGGCTTTCCTGGAAGGTATTAACCGAAGAGTGGAATGTTGTCGAGAATCGAGACATTCGGCGCAAGTAATACTTCAAGTGCGCCTTGGGACACCCGGTCCCGTTATATCTCCTCACAAAGTCCGGTTCCTTGTAATCGCGGGAACCTCTATCTTTTCGAATGGTGCAACCTTGTCGAACCTCGAGAGTTCATAACCCCGACTCGCCAAACACTCTTCGATCTTAGCGAGCCTCTTAATTTCCTCTTCCATTTTGAGGACTTGCTTCTCCTTTTTCTCCGGGTCAATCACAATGGGAGGATCTTTAGGCGGTCTCTCCGGGATTCGAGTGGAATTAGCGGCGGGCGCCGCACTAGCGTTCGCTCCATCGGATGGCCCCGCAGAGCTTGAGAATTAGGGTCACGGGGTATCTCCCCTGGCTTGCAATCATCATTGCCTTCATCTCCGCCACCATTGTGGCGATCACATTCATTTGATTCTCCAGATTACCCACACGAGGTGCGAGCTCCTCTTGTTCCATCCTTAATTTGCGCGTCTTGCTACGAGTCCTCGTATTTGGTTACTCTCACTGTTTCCGAATATCAAATTAGTATGGAAAATTTTAAAGGATAGGAGACATTGATCCGTGGTAATTGACTTTTCTACATGTATGCATGAAATGCTCATAAAAGGAATAATATGTATTCATTACAAACCAAATTGTTCAAAAGCATCTAAAAGATAACTAATACATAAAATCTAAATGGGGGGGAATGGATCTATCCAAGTCGGGGACGCTTCCACTCTTCTTGTTCTTCTGATACATCGGAATCCCACAAGTATGGGTCTTCTCCTTCTTCCGATATCCACCGCTCTGGATCTTCGGGAATGTACGGCTCTATTCCTGGTACATACGGTACTATGTACTCTGGCTCATACGACTCCACCTCTTCAATCCGAGGAGATACGCATTCGGGTACATATGGCTCGACAGTTGATTGGCGATACTCTTTAAACTTCTGGATATACTCCTTGGAGGCCCCGTGAACGTTCATCTCGTCGTCCAAATAGTCCGGCCATTCAACTTGTTGCGGTGGGGAATTCTTCAAAGTGTGAAGAATAAGCTTGATCCGGGTTCGATACAACTCCTTTGTTTCCATAGTGAGCTTTCCTCGTGTCATATCAAATGAGAAAATTCCAGGACAAACATCCGGTGGTATCTCTTGTAGAACTCCAAATTGCCTCACCACTCGAATGGGGTAGTACGCCACGGCGCAAGTACATCCCAATAAGGGAATAGGACTATCTTCAACCCCCTTAATGCGAGCCTTCACAATCTTAGGCCAAGTCAAACGCCATCTAATATGCTCGGGTTTCAAATTGTCCAATAGCTCAACCCACTTTTTGAATGAGTATTTGGGTACAAGGGATTAACACTTAAGGAAGGATCTAAGAGGGTGAACGTGCTCATTGATCTCATAGCACCCCACTCGGAGTTGGAAAGTCTTTATATGAGAGGTGAACCATAAGTGAAGTAATCCGCTAGACGCTTGGAAAACAGCCTTTTTTGAAAATTTGGAACGATTCGGGGGAGAGAAAAGTCTCGCCTAAGATCGTGTATGAATAATCCCGGCGACAACACGCTTGTCCGGCTATATGGGTTATGGAGGGGTCAAAAGTAGTTCTAGAAGTCGGGAATAGAACGAATGCAAAGAAAGCCAAAATGAACACCTTTCCCGATTTATGACCGGTTTTGGTGGGTAGAGAGGAATAATTATCGAAAAGGAACGAGAAGGTGAATTTGTTGGAATTGGATTTGTAAACTTTTTCAATCTCGAAGTTTTAAGGCGAAGGAAACTCGATAACGAACGAGTGGAGTCCATGTCCAAAGGGGGTTGAGCTATACGTTCTTCAAATTCGGCCCCAATAATAGCGGTATACTCCTCGAGCGTAGGGGTCAATTCCAATCCTCGAAAGTTGAATGTCATCGTTCGCGCGTCCCATGCCTTGGCTAGTGCTTGAATGAGTGCCGGTTGGTATTCCACTTTGATCAAATCTACAAGTCGTCCCAAACGTCCTTCCACATAGGCTTTGTTGACGATGTCGAGACGATCCCACCATATAGCGAGTTCCTTGCGCGGTATTGGGATAACTTTGATGTCTCCATTCCCCATGATCTAAAAATGCAAAAATGATGATCCTAAAGTCAATTACCACGGTTTAATATGCATATGCATGTAATGTGATGCAAATGTGCTAACCAAATTCCATGTCATCTTTTGGTAACATGAGGGTCAACTACTCCCACTTGACCCAAATAAGCCAAATAGGGTAATTATGGACCTAATCTCACCCAAAGATGACATGTAATTTGATTAGGATCGCTTAAGCGTAATTGGGGTAGAAAGTCGCTTACAAATTGACAACTCATGAAATTTACAAGTCTAATATAATAAAATCGAAAGAGATAGAACACGATAATATCTAGAGATGTTCGGACAATAAATGTCGATGAAAGTACATAATAGACTCAAAATATAATGAAACCTAGAAAATGCCCCAAAGTCGTACTAATCTAGACGGTGGGAATGGTATCCTCATCCGATGAAATCTCTACTATCTCGGGAAGCTTGATATCTTCTTCATCATCGGAGGATATGGTGATAATTTCCTTCTTCTTAATCGGGGAGTGTTTTGGGGCCGTCTTGGTCGCACGTGGCTTTCTTGCCAACTTCATGTACAACTCCCGGATTCTTTCTTTCTCGCTCGAGCTCCAAATATTGTCCACATCGGGTATAATCGCAACTCTCGCTACGGATGCGGTTTCGTCCGTTGAGCTCTCGTCCGTGAACAAATCCGAAAACTCGGAATGAAGCGGGTACTCGGTCCTCGCGTCGAATGGTCCTCCGCTCCCATGTGAATACATCGGGTACAACAACACGACTTTGGGGCGCCATCTATCCTAAAAAGGAAAATTTGACTTTCAACCCCGATCACTTAAACGATCTTACAAATTGTAATGATATGTAGTGAAAATGTATGATATGCAAAGTTTAAATTTACAAGTTCAGAATAAAAATGGTAGAAAGGCTTACCAACCGATGTTACTCTTTTTTTTGGTTTTTGGTTTTAGGTATACCAACCATCCATTTCACATGCGCATGAGACAAGTGAGGTTCAACTCTAAAGAAATCAAAAGGCTCGGGTATGGACTTAAAAAAGGCTCCCGCTATACAAATCGATGGGCCGCCCACAAGCGCAATCAAACAACAAGTGGGTAGGACCATCAATCTTGCATAGCGAGCGGGATCAAATATGGTCAACCCAAGTGCAATCAAACACAAGAGCTTCGCATACCGATCCCTATCTATGGCGACCTAAAAGGTGATTTCGCGGCTCGGGTTTAGGCGCTTGTGTGTGCGGTGTCGTGATCCTCAAAATATGCAAGACATGCACCACAATTTATATTCAAAACACCACTTCAAAATTTGCATAAATAAACAAACAATCCAAAACTCCATATCTGCATCAAGAATGGTTAGCAAAGACGCCACCCCTTATAACTCCCATCTGCATCAACATTTAACACTTTTTGTTATTGGACGTACCTCACTTTCAAGAGCATCTGTAGAAGACGAGGTTAGAAAACAATCAACATTTTTATCGGCTTAAATCCTCTTAAATTTTTCCCCAGCGGAGTCGCCGGTCTGTCGCGACCCTCCTCCGGTCGGTCCCGGCGGGGACGAGGGTTAACGAGCCGATCCCTTTTTTACCATATTATTTTTTTGGGATCGCGGGTCTCTCCCAAGACCCATTACTCGAATCGCGATGTCGGGTAAAATTTTTCAAATATCGAAATTGACCTTGTGTAGTCGGGTGGCATGTGCAATGTGTACATGCAATTTTGGAGTCGCCACCGATCGATTTATTGGAAGGTACGATCGGAAAACCTTACCGAGCGGTCGGGAGAAACCGTTCGGTCCCGCGAAACCGAGATTTTGGGTCCGGGGACTTGGTTACGCCAAATTTCATATTTGACGCCCTTTCGGTTACCGATGTTGATTGTTTTTCTAACCTAGGAATTCATGCAGATGCGATATCGGGTGAGGTAGGCCCTAACAACTCTAAGTTTTCATGCGGATGGGAATTTTCTATCCTAATCAATCACAATCAAAAAAATTTAATGCGCAATCAAAATCATTACAAGCAATCAAATCAATCAAATCAAGGTTTGGTATGTCTAAAAAATGGCCCTATTGGCCCATACAAAAATCAATTTTGGGTGTCGGGGTGATTTGGCAAAAATTTGGGGGAAGGCCCGGAAGGGTAGAATGGTCATTTTTGGGAGTTCGGGACCCGAAAATCACGAAATTGGGGTCGGGCCAGTTGAATGTGGCCATTTCCCATTTTTTGTGATTTTATGGAATTTTTCTAATTTTTTTCTATTTTTTGGAATTTCTGTTTATTTTCTAAAAATATTAGGAATTTTCCGGATCGAAATTAATCGACCCTCGAAGTCTCAAAAATTTTCGATCCAGACTTTATGAGTCCCGAATCGATCTAGAAATTTTTAGAAATTTTTATGAAAAACTCGGGAATTTTTATGAATTTTCTAAGTATTTTTGCAATTTTTTGGATTTTTTTGGAAATTTCTTTTTATTTTTTTATTATTTTTTATTAATAAATCGGACCGGGTCAACCCGG
Source organism: Rhodamnia argentea (assembly GCF_020921035.1). NCBI lineage: Eukaryota > Viridiplantae > Streptophyta > Magnoliopsida > Myrtales > Myrtaceae > Rhodamnia > Rhodamnia argentea. The sequence continues at coordinate 15,277,433 of NC_063151.1, forward strand.
TCAACGACCGGTCAACTCGGTCAGACCCGACTCGCAGACCCACCGGACTCAAAAACGGCGCCGTTTATTTATCTATTAATTTTTTGATTTTCTAAAACTATTTTCTAATAATCGGAATATACTAAAATGGAATGGACGACCACGATCTACTATAAAATCCATCTCGACCGTCGACTCATTTTCACTAAAACGACGCCGCTTCCGGACATTGAATGGACGGCCTGGATTAAATCCTAAGACACGATCTAAGCCGTCCGCTTCTCCTTAATACCAAAACGGCGACGCTTTAACCCATCTACGCGGAACGACACCGTATCGATTAAAACCCCGAACGGCCGGGATCTATCCTAGACTCAATTTCAGCCGTTCGTTCTATCCAACGCCAAAAACGACGACGCACTCGTGTCTATGCTCCAAACGACGTCGCTCGGACCTTAACTAAACGGCACCGTTTCATTTATTTTCTATTTTCTTCCTATTATACCTAATATCCGAAAATACAAAAATACTAATCCTACGGCCCTAAATCAAACTAGTCTAATATTCCTAGCCGTCCGATCGGATCTGACTCGGCTCGCGCGCCAACGGCCGAGCCGAGTCGCCGACCACCCTGGACCAATCACCGAGCGACAACTCAGCCTTTTGACTCGTTGACCGTGCCAGTCGCCTTCATCGTCTTCAACCTTGCGACGATAGAACGGACGGGCCGGCGAGGCTCCAGCGAGATCCGACGGTGAGATCTCGCCGGATCGACACGAAACCAACACCACTCGACTCCTCTGTTCATCCGGATCAACATATCCGAGAATTACACGATTTCATCCACGTAATCATTATGAATCTAACTTACACGGACCTCGGCCATGAACAATGAAGTATACAAACCAGAGCATAACTATTCGATCAAAGCCGCATAAACACTCAAATCAGGTTCGGGATACTTACCTCGGACTACGATCGAGCCCGGCGTTGCCAGATTTGTCTGGCCGAAGATCGGCCGAACCGAGAAAAGTTGGAGGTTTGATTCGGGTGACTCGGGCGAAATCAATGCAGAAAAAGGATGCGATCATGGTCAGAGTTGTAATAGGAGTAAAAGGCACAAGGTAATTGCAAGAATGGAGTTCGGGAGGTCAAGTCGCCATGAATGCACAGTGAGAAAATTGAGAGCTCAACTTACCGCTTCTGGAGGCTATAGGTTAATCGAGCTGCGCCGATCGCTTCCTCTTGGCTCGGGTGAACTTCCGATGTCGATCCGCCGCCTTGATCGAGCCTGAATCGTCTGGGACGAAGTCGCGAAGCTTCGGCCCGAAACTCCGTCTATGGCGTCGCCCGAGGACCTCCCTCTCTAACTCTCTCTCTTTCTCTCTCTATTCTGGTGAGTATGCGAGCAAATGAACCCCCCCTTCGCAATTCTCGAAGCTTCTCCCCTTTTATACCCATTTTGAATTTTAGCGCGTCGGGAGCTTGAGTCGGCGAGGTAATCACGTGTCGACCACGTGATTTTTGGTCGCCGGACGGTGACTGAATCGGTCGTGATTCCGTCATTGTCCGTTAGACCTACCGTTGAGCTAAAATGGACGAGAATTGCACTCTAGTTCAAGAACATTGACTTTTGTTGCGCCGAACCTTTGACCGGCGATTGCGACCACCTCCGGCGGCCGTTGGTCGCGCCGTTGGCGCCAATCGATGCGGGCTATTCCTATGAACAAAACCCCTCCAGCAATTGATTCGATTAAGCTTGAATTGGTCTTCAATTTGAGTGATGAATCTCGGCCTTCAACCTGCAATTCGTGCGAGTAAGTTGGGGAAGATGAAGTATCTGCTGGGACCGGGTTCGACCGGTCCGACCATGATCAGACCGGTCCGAACCGGTTCGGACAATTGAATTTTCACAATTTTCAAAATTAAACGAAATCGGTTGGGAATTTTTGAAATTAATCTTCAAAATTGCACTTAGGGGCCCGGATATTACTTAGAAATGTGTTTTTGCCCAAAATTGCCCATCAATTTCTATGAAAACCCCAAATTTTTCAATTTGCCCAAATTGGGGAAAAGTTCAATTGAGTGTCAATTTGACCAAATTGGGCTATGAGACCTATGCCAATAGATTCAGAATGTGTTAAAACCCTAGGGGTGATCCAATTGTGTATAGAAAATTCCTCAATTGAAAGTAATTTCAAAAATTGCAAATTGAGGGACTAAATCGCAAATATTTGGGGATTTTGTGCAATTCGCGCAATTTAGGGTGCAATTGATCAAATTGAAGTTCAAAGGGACCACAATTGAATGTCTAGACTCCAAATGTGCAAAAAATTGCAAATAAAAAGACTCAATTGGTATTTTTTATGCAAATTCAACCTTAGGCATTGTGAAGAAACACCTAAGATTGAACTCAATTTTTGATTTTTCTTGAGGTCAATATTAAAGGGAATTAAAAGAAAAATATTGAACATTTTTGTGTATTTTTGTGACCTCGAGAAGTATTTTTTATGAATTTTGAAGTATTTTCCTATTTTTCGAAAATATTAAAAAAAAAAGGAAAAATATGAAAAATTATTTTTTGTTCCAAATTGGTTCCTTAAGCCTTGCCAAGGCTTCCAATGTTGATTTTTTAATTTTTTTGATTTTTTTTTTGTGAATTTTTAGGAATTTTTGGAAAATAAAACTAAAAGAAAATTGATTAAAAATCGTGTGTCAACACCGGGGCGATTCTGATATCCCCTGAAGATCAACATTATCCAGTTTCAGCCAAGTTGGTATTCCCATGTACCAACAACATTTCTGAATATGAAGCCCGAATTCTTGGGTTACAATTGGCCATATCATTAAAGGTGAAGAAGCTACTGGTATATGGAGATTCCATGCCGATTATTTTACAAACCCAAGGGGAGTGGAAGACGAAGGATCCCAAGCTTATTCCCTATCATAAATATCTTGAAGAGCTGACCCAACATTTTGAGGAGATCACCTTCGAGTATCTACCAAGAACTCGGAATCACTTCGCAGATGCTCTGGCCACATTATCGCCCATGTTACAAGTGCAAGATGGCCTCGAGATAGAACCGTTAAGGATTGACATATTGGAGCAACTCGCATACCGCATGGTCATTGAAGAAGAACCCGATGAAGAAGCGTGGTATCATGACATCAAGAATTACCTATCGAAGGGCGAATTCCCGCGGGACAGTCAACCGGAAGATAAGAAATACATAAGTAAGATGGCATCTAAATTCTTCCTCAGCGGACAGATTTTATGCAAGAGATCCTTTGACTCGGTCCTGTTGAGGTGCGTAAACTCGAAAGAAGCCAATCTCATTATGAAAGAGATTCATGAAGGGGAATGCGGACCGCATATGAATGGTCACCTCCTCGCCAAGAAGATTATGAGACTCGGATATTCTTGGATGACTATCGAGTCGGATTGCAACCAGCATGTTAGATCCCGTCATCAATGTCGGGTATACGGCGACAGGATAAATGCGCCACCAACCGAGTGTTGACACCCGAATTTTTAATCGGTTTTCCTTTAGTTTTATTTTGCAAAATTACCAAAAATTCACAAAAATCAAAAAAATTAAAAAATCAACATTGGAAGCCTTGGTCAAGCATAAGGAACTAATTTGGAACAAAAAATAATTTTTCATATTTTTCGTTTTTTTTAATATTTTAGGAAAATAGGAAAATTCTTGAAAATTCATAAAAAAAATACTTTTCGAGGTCACAAAAATACACAAAAATGTCCAATATTTTTATTTTAATTCCCTTTTCATATTGACCTCAAGAAAATTTGAAAATTGAATTCAATTTTGGGTGTTCCTTCACAACGCCTAAGGTTGAATTTTCACAAAAAATACCAATTGAGTCTTTTTATTTGCAAATTTTGCACATTTTAAGTCTAGACATTCAATTGCAGTCCCTTTAAACTTCAATTTGATCAATTGCACCCTCAATTGCACGAATTGCATGAATTAGACAAGAATTCCCAAATTTTTTGCAATTTAGTCCCTCAATTGGCCAATTTTTGAAATTACTTTTAATTGAGGGACTCTCATGGTAAATTTGGACTGTCACCTTATGTTTTCACACATCTGAATCAATTGGCATAGGTCTCGGGGTCCAATTTGGTCAAATTGACACTCAATTGAACTTTTCCCCAATTTGGGCAAATTGAAAATTTTGGGGTTTTTGTGCAAATTGATAGAAAATTTTGGGCAAAAACACATTTCTAGATAATATCTAGGCCCCTAAGTGCAATTTTGAGGTTTAATTGCAAAAATTCCCCACCAATTGTGTTTAATTTTGAAAATATTGCAATGTACACTTCGTCCGAACCGATTCGAACCGGCCGGTCGGCCGGCCGGACCGGTCGAACCCGGTCCAAACAAATGTCATCTTCTCCACGAGCACAGGCTGAATTGCAGAATTGAAGGTCGAATTTCAACAACCAAATTGAGGTTCAATTCGACCATAATCGATCTAATTCGGGTGGGGGTTTTGTTATACAGGTCGGGCCCGGCTGGTTGCCACCGGCGGCACGGCCAATGGCCGCCGGAGCACGGCGGAGGAGCCGGTCAAAGCTTCGGCGCACGTAAAAAGTCAATATTATTGAAGCGGAAGGCAATTAACACTCGCTTAAGGTTCAACGGGCGCCGGACGGTGTTGGACGGAATAACAACTAACTCCGTCGCCGTCCGGCGACCTAAAGTCACGTGGGTGCACGTGAAGACCTCTCGGCCAGCTCACACCCGACGCGCCAAAATTCGAAAATCGAGTATAAAAGGGTTGAGAGGATTCTAGAAAGGAAGGGAGGCTCATTCGTGCTCGGCAAGTTCAACGGAATAGAGAGAGAGTGAGGGAAATAGAGAGAGAGGCTCTCATCGTACACCATCGACGAGAGTTTGAACGAAGATCGTGAGCTCCCGGTTCGGCCGATCCGGGAGTGAATCAAGCTTGCGGACCAAGTCCGAAGCTCCATCTCACTTCCACGAAGCGATCGTGCCGCCTGGATTGACCGAAACCTCCTATATTGGTAAGTTGAACTACGAGCTTTGTACCGAGCTACTATGGCATCTCGTGTTCTCGCGTTCGATTCTTAAAATTGTTTTGTGCCTTTTGATCCTCATACACCTCTAACCACCGTCGCACCTTCGTTTTGCATTGATTCTTCTCAAAAACCTCGAGTCGGACCTCCTATTCATCGCGGTCCGGCCGGACTTCGGCCAGACAAATCCGGCGACTCCGGGCTCGATCGGAGCCCGAGGTAAGTGTCTTGAACTCGATTTATATGTGCCTGAAGCTTGGATTACATTGTTATGATCTACATTGCTCGATTGAAGTTTGAGGTGTCGCGACTGTGATTAGCTTGATTCTCGTGATTTCTTGGATGGAATTGCTTAGTTTTTGGATATGTTAATCTGGATATTGATACGAGTCGATCGGTCTTGGTTTGGAGTCATTCCGGCGAGATCTCGCCGTTGGATCTCGCCGGAGGACTCTCGGCCGTTCATTTGTTGTCGTCGAAAGGAAGGAGATGAAGTTGACGTGGCACGGTCAACAAGTCGGCGTCCTAGGTGTCGTTCGGTGATAGGTCCGATTCACGCCGAGGTGGTTTGGTCGTTGGCGCGAATGGTCCCGATCGCCTTTGATCCAACGGTGGAGAAAATTAGATAGGTTTAATTTCAGGCCGTCGGATCTATATTTTTGTATTTTTAGTTGTTTCGTTTATTAGATAGAAAATATAAAAAATAAAAAACGGTGTCGTTTTACTAGGTGGTGCGGCGTCGTTTGGAGCATGTAGGGAATGAACGGCTTAGATTCGATACGGGATAGATCTTGGCCGTCCATGTACATATTTGATACGGTGTCGTTTTGGCGAGGATAGAACGGACGGCTTAGATTAGATCCAGGTTAGATCCGGACCGTCCGTGTATTAGATATATGCGGCGTCGTTTTTACGGAGAAGATCGAAGTGTCGTCGTTTCGCCTAGGCAAAGATCGACGGTTGAGATTGATCCACGAGTTGATCTCTCACCGTCCATTCATTTTAGTATATTCGGATATTAGAAATTAGTTTAGAAAATAAAAAATAAATAGAAAAATAGGAACGGTACCGTTTTAGTGTCGTGGGTGGGTCTGAGTGCGGCCGGACCGGGCTGACCGGCCATTGACCGGGTTGACCCGGTTCGGTTTATTAATAAAAAATAATAATAAAAAATAAAAAAAGAAATTTCCAAAAATTCAAAAAAATTGTAAAAATACTTGGAAAATTCATAAAAATTCCCCGATTTTCATAAAAAATTTCTAAAAATTTCTAGATCGATTCGGGACTCATAAAGTCTGGATCGAAAATTTTTGAGACTTCGAGGGTCGATTAATTTCGATCCGGAAAATTCCCAATATTTTTGAAAAATAAATAAAAATTCCAAAAAATAGAAAAAAATTAGAAAAATTCAAGAAAATCACAAAAAATGAGAAATGGCCACATTCAACTGGCCAAATCGAAATTTTGTGATTTTCGGGTCCCAAACCCTAAAAATGACCATTCTACCCTTCCGGGCCATTCGCCCCCCAAATTTTTACCCAAATCACCCCGACATCCAAATTTGATTTTTGTATGGGCCGATAGGGCCATTTTAGACATATCGAACCTTGATTGATTGATTTGATCGATTGTAATGATTTTGATTGCGCATTAATTTTTCTGATTGTGATTGATTAGGATAGAGAATTCCCATCCGCATGAAAACTTAGAATTGTTAGGGCCTACCTCACCCGATATTACATCTCGTATGAATTCTTAGGTTAGAAAAACAATCAACATCGAGAACCGAAAGGGCGTCAAATATGAAATTTGGCGTAACCAAGTCCCCGGACCCAAAATCTCTCGGGTTTTCGCGAACCGAACGGTTTCTCCCGACCGCTCGGTAAGGTTTTCCGATCGTACCTTCCAATAAATCGATCGGTGGCGACTCCAAAATTGCATGTACACATTGCACATGCCACCCGACCACACAAGGTCAATTTCGATATTTGAAAAATTTTACCCGACATCGCGATTTGAGTAATGGGTCTTGGGAGAGACCCGCGATCCCAAAAAAAATAATATGGTAAAAAAGGGATCGGCTCGTTAACCCTCGCCCCCGCCGGGACCGACCGGAGGAGGGTCGCGACAGACCGGCGACTCCACTGGGGAAGATTTAGAGGATTTAAGCCGATAAAAATGTTGATTGTTTTCTAACCTCGTCTTCTCGAGATGCTCTTGAAGGTGAGGTACGTCCAATAACAAAAAGTGTTAAATGTTGATGCGGATGGGAGTTATAAGGGGTGGCGTCTTTGCTAACCATTCTTGATGCGGATATGGAGTTTTGGATTGTTTGTTTATTTATGCAAATTTTGAAGCGGTGTTTTGAATATAAATTGTGGTGCATGTCTTGCATATTTTGAGGATCACGACATCGCACACACAAGCGCCTAAACTCGAGCCGCGAAATCACCTTTTAGGTCGTCATAGATAGGGATCGGTATGCGAAGCTCTTGTGTTTGATTGCACTTGGGTTGACCATATTTGATCCCGCTCGCTATGCAAGATTGATGGTCCTACCCACTTGTTGTTTGATTGCGCTTGTGGGCGGCCCATCGATTTGTATAGCGGGAGCCTTTTAAGTCCATACCCGAGCCTTTTTGATTTCTTTAGAGTTGAACCTCACTTGTCTCATGCGCATGTGAAATGGATGGTTGGTATACCTAAAACCAAAAACCAAAAAAAGAGTAACATCGGTTGGTAAGGCTTTCTACCCTTTTATTTCGAACTTGTAAATTTAAACTTTGCATATCATACATTTTCACTACATATCATTACAATTTGTAAGATCGTTTAAGTGATCGGGGTTGAAAGTCAAATTTTCCTTTTTAGGATAGATGGCGCCCCAAAGTCGTGTTGTTGTACCCGATGTATTCACATGGGAGCGGAGGACCATTCGACGCGAGGACCGAGTACCCGCTTCATTCCGAGTTTTCGGATTTGTTCACGGACGAGAGCTCAACGGACGAAACCGCATCCGTAGCGAGAGTTGCGATTATACCCGATGTGGACGATATTTGGAGCTCGAGCGCGAGAAAGAAAGAATCGGGAGTTGTACATGAAGTTGGTAAGAAAGCCACGTGCGACCAAGACGGCCCCAAAACACTCCCCGATTAAGAAGAAGGAAATCATCACCATATCCTCCGATGATGAAGAAGATATCAAGCTTCCCGAGATAGTAGAGATTTCATCGGATGAGGATACCATTCCCACTGTCTAGATTAGTACGACTTTGGGGCATTTTCTAGGTTTCATTATATTTTGAGTCTATTATGTACTTTCATCGACATTTATTGTCCGAACATCTCTAGATATTATCGTGTTCTATCTCTTTCGATTTTATTATATTAGACTTGTAAATTTCATGAGTTGTCAATTTGTAAGCGACTTTCTACCCCGATTACGCTTAAGCGATCCTAATCAAATTACATGCCATCTTTGGGTGAGATTAGGTCCATAATTACCGTATTTGGCTTATTTGGGTCAAGTGGGAGTAGTTGACCCTCATGTTACCAAAAGATGACATGGAATTTGGTTAGCACATTTGCATCACATTACATGCATATGCATATTAAACTGTGGTAATTGACTTTAGGATCATCATTTTTGCATTTTTAGATCATGGGGAATGGAGACATCAAAGTTATCCCAATACCGCGCAAGGAACTCGCTATATGGTGGGATCGCCTCGACATCGTCAACAAGGCTTACGTGGAAGGACGTTTGGGACGACTTGTAGATTTGATCAAAGTGGAATACCAACCGGCTCTCATCCAAGCACTAGCTAAGGCATGGGACGCACGCACGATGACATTCAACTTTCGAGGATTGGAATTGACCCCTACGCTCGAGGAGTATACCGCTATTATTGGGGCCGAATTTGAAGAACGTATAGCTCAACCCCCTTTGGACATGGACTCCACTCGTTCGTTATCGAGTTTCCTTCGCCTTAAAACTTCCGAGATTGAAAAAGTTTACAAATCCAATTCCAACAAATTCACCTTCTCGTTCATTTTCAATAATTATTCCTCTCTACCCACCGAAACCGGTCATAAATCGGGAAAGGTGTTCATTTTGGCTTTCTTTGCATTCGTTCTATTCCCAACTTCTAGAACTACTTTTGACCCCTCCATAACCCATATAGCCGGACAAGCGTGTTGTCGCTGGGATTATTCATACATGATCTTAGCCGAGACTTTTCTCTCCCCGAATCGTTCCAAATTTTCAAAAAAGGTCTGTTTTCCAAGCGTCTAGCGGATTACTTCACTTATGGTTCACCTCTCATATAAAGACTTTCCAACTCCGAGTGGGGTGCTATGAGATCAATGAGCACGTTCACCCTCTTAGATCCTTCCTTAAGTGTCAATCCCTTGTACCCAAATACTCATTCAAAAAGTGGGTTGAGCTATTGGACAATTTGAAACCCGAGCATATTAGATGGCGTTTGACTTGGCCTAAGATTGTGGAGGCTCGCATTAGGGGGATCGAAGATAGTCCTATTCCCTTATTGGGATGTACCGGTGCTGTGGCGTACTACCCCATTCGAGTGGTGAGGCAATTTGGAGTTCTACAAGAGATACCACCAGATGTTTGTCCCGGGATTTTCTCATTTGATATGACACGAGGAAAGCTCACTAAGGAAACAAAGGAGTTGTATCGGGCCCGGATCAAGCTTATTCTTCACGCTTTGAAGAATTCCCCACTGCAACAAGTTGAATGGCCGGACTATTTGGATGATGAGATGAACATTCATAGAGCCTCCAAGGAGTATATCCAGAAGTTTAAAGAGTATCGCCAATCAACTGTCGAGCCATATGTACCCGAATGCGTATCTCCTCGGATTGAAGAGGTGGAGTCGTATGAGCCAGAGTACATAGTACCGTATGTACCGGGAGTAGAGCCGTACATTCCCGAAGATCCAGAGCAGTGGATATCGGAAGAAGGAGAAGACCCATACTTGTGGGATTCCGATGTATCAGAAGAACAAGAAGAGTGGAAGCGCCCCCGACTTGGATAGATCCATTCCCCCCCATTTAGATTTTACGTATTCGTTATCTTTTAGATGCTTTTAAACAATCTGGTTTGTAATAAATACATATTATTCCTTTTATGAGCATTTCATGCATACATGTAGAAAAGTCAATTACCACGGATCAATGTCTCCCATCCTTTAAAATTTTCCATACTAATTCTGGAAACAAGTGAGTAACAAATACGAGGACTCGTAGCAAGACGCGCAAATTAAGGATGGAACAAGAGGAGCTCGCACCTCGTGTGGGTAATCTGGAGAATCAAATGAATGTGATCGCCACAATGGTGGCGGAGATGAAGGCAATGATGATTGCAAGCCGTGGGAGATACCCCGCCGACCCTAATTCTCAAGCTCTGCGGAGCCATCCGATGGAGCGAACGCTAGTGCGGCGCCCGCCGCTAATCCCACTCGAATCCGGAGAGACCGCCTAAGGATCCTCCCATTGTGATTGACCTGGAGAAAAGGAGAAGCAAGTCCTCAAAATGGAAGAGGAAATTAAGAGGCTCGCTAAGATCGAAGAGTGTTTGGCGAGTCGTGGTTATGAACTCTCGAGATTCGACAAGGTTGCACCATTCGAAAAGATAGAGGTTCCCGCCGATTACAAGGGACCGGACTTTGTGAGGAGATATAACGGGACCGGGTGTCCCAAGGCGCACTTGAAGTATTACTTGCGCCGAATGTCTCGCTTCTCGACAACATTCCACTATCGGGTTAATACCTTCCAGGAAAGCCTATCTCGGGGCAGCCCCCGGCGTGGTTCATTGAATTGGAGCCAGAGAGGCTCGCCGATTGGGATAAACCGGCATACGAGTTCCTTCGGCAATACAAGTTTAACACTTTGACCGCCCTAACTAGAGAGGACCTTTTAAGGACCGTAAAAGGAAAGAGCGAGGCCGTTCGCGCCTACGCCCGGAGATGGAGAGCGTTGGCCGTGCGGGTAAAGCCGCCCGTCCCGGAAGAAGAACTAATAGACCTTTTTCTCAAGGCCCTTCCATTTGAATTTTTAGACAAGCTGAACACCTCTGGGTGTCAGACATTTGCGCACCCGATCAAGGTGGCAAAGCGCCACGAGTGGGTATTAAGAGAAAAGAAGATACCCGAGGCGCCTTTCAAACGACAATACCCTTTGAGAAGGGATAATAGGGAGCAAACCGGAGAAGTAGCCTTTGTCCCTAACCCGCCAAAGCCCGAAATTTCTCGCCTTCAATTCCTACCCAAGGAACGTCCTCCTGGACCGCTTCCAAACCACCGGAATTCGTAAAGAAGAACCCAGTTGTTTTTACCCCACTACCCCGACCCTTATCCAAATTGTTACCCATGCTGTTGGAGAATCGCTTAGTTGCTAAAGAGCCACCTAGAGCTCACCCGCCAAAATTTCCCGGGTATGATGAGACCCGCAGACGTGCGTATATCATATGGGAGAAAGGGGGCATAACGCGGACAACCTGTCTCGCTCTCAAGTTCAAGGTGCAAGCATTGATCGACGGAAAAGTTCGGGAGTTTGATAAAGCCGAACCGAATGTGCAGCGGTAACCCGCTACCCGAGCATCGCGAGGTGAACGCGATTTTTGGAGGTGAAGAGGAAGAAGTTCTCGAGTTTATAGTGGATATGGGTAAGATGCGGGACGTCTTGACATTGGCCTCGCAATACCCGGAAGGAGAGAGTATTTCCCGGGAGCAGAAAGAGGCTTGCTTGGAAAAATTGATTAGCTTGGGCGTCATAGTAAGAATGGAAAATGTCGCTTTCAAGGGGACCTACGTGGCGATAGACATGCTGTCCGAGGAGTTCGCGATGAAACCTACGAGGGGAGCTCTTTTGAAAATACCCTCGGGATATTTGATGAGCATCAAAGATGGTCAAGAAATTGAAGAGATAGACGAATATGAAGTCCGTCTAGATAAGGCCCGCCGAGGCGATAGAAGATTTTTGCAGAAAGCCCTAGAGAGGGGCGAAATAGTTGATAACCTGGGGGAAGATAGTGGGGGTTACAACTTTAAAGTGTTGTATTTGACGCCCCCAAGCTTTTTTGTCGATTCTGGAGATATAGTCCCCGATGGGTGGGGTGGAATGGATGACCTCGCAAGCGATGAATTTGTGGGAACGGTCGATGAAGTTAAGGACCAAGCGGCTCCTCGGAATGAACAGGAGAATCGAGAGGTCGATATGCGACTTTCTAATCTAGAGACGCTCATGCGTCGTTTGACGACTATGGTAGCAGAATTATCGCAATTGATGGCCAGGAACAACGCCACAAGAATAGAAGAGAATATGCAGATTCTGGAGATACGGCGGACCATGGAGACACGTAATCGAAAGATCGCTCTATTGCAAGAACAAGGAGATGACGTGTCGAGGAAAATGGATGAGTTGAAGGAGCTGATTACGCCGCTCACCCAAGCGAGAAATGTCCCGCCTCAAAGTGCGAACCCGAGAGTGGTCTTCCGCACGAAGTATAATGGTGCTGGGTGTCCTCTGGCGCATGTCTCATACTATCTTCGCCAAATGGTTGGCCACCATGAAGATGACGAAACACTGATCCGGAACTTTGGACAAAGTTTAACGGGCCCCACGCTGGTATGGTTCCAATCAATCGATCTGGATTGGGTCCCGAGTTGGGAGGATTTATCAAAGCACTTCATACGACACTTTGAAGCCGGAATCGGAGGTTATTTCACTAAGGCTAATCTGTTGAATATCCGGAAAGGTGAAGATGAGAGTTTTGAGCTCTTTGCAAGAAGGTGGAGGAAACACGCCGTGATGGTGCAACCGCAGCTTGTCGGAGAGAGAAATGCCGGAGTTCGTACTAAAGTCACTTCCGGCGGAATACTTTGACCGTATGTATGCATATACCTACTCCTCATTCCAACATCCGGTGGAAATTGGTATGAGAATTGAGGGGATTATCCTAAGAGTCGAAAGGAAAGGCAAGAGGGATCTAGATGAAGAGAATGTCGCGTTGACGAGGCCAGGTCCGTAACATAACCCCGAAGATGTTCATGAGAATGAGATGATCGAGATGGTAGATACCCCGATTCGTTTCGTGATTGATTTGAACAAAGTTGATAGCTGGGAATTGGAAACTTCTAGTTCGGAAAAACCGTCAACATCCGAATCACTACCGTAAAGGATCATACCGATGAGGATTAAATTACCGCTTGTGGAAGAATACAACTCAAGGGCGGTTCACTGGGATTATGGAACGGGCGAGATTGACGCCATAATGAGATCCGGAAGATGTTATCCCCGAGAGAAGCGGATTCTCGAAAAGAGAGTCCCAACTGCGGAAGAGGTTGAGAAGTTGCAATCGGTCGTGAGGACCGGTGAATATGAGGTCGTTGACCAACCGCGGAAGATGCCCGCATGCATTTCCTTATTGGATCTCTTCAAAATTTCGAAAAGCACAAAGACGCCCTTTTGAAGGTGCTTGGGTGAGGTGCATGTTCCAGAGACAATTAACGAAGTGCAATTGGGAGACTTTGTGGGTGCTATCCTTCTAAAAGATCGAGATATCTTTTCGGACGAAGATTTCCCGAAAGAAGGGCGAGTCCACAACAGGGCCTCTACGTAGCCGTGAGGTGTTACGGAAAAGAGGTGCCTCACGTCTTGATTGATAATGGTTCCGCTTTCAACTTTGTGTCCACTAAGCACTTTGAGAAGCTTGGGGATCAATGAAGATTTTGTGAAGACATCCAAGGCCACCATCCGATCATTTGATGGAGTCTCCAAGAATGTTGTAGGAGAGATTGAGCTGGACATTGACATTGGACCGGTAACTTTCTCTATACCGTTCCAAGTATTGGACATTCCAAGCGCCTTCACCTTACTCCCGGGAAGACCATGGATTCATGTGTCCGGAGCGGTACCTTCCTCTCTCGCATCAAAAGTTAAAATTTGTGGTTAAGGGTCGGTTGATCACCGTCCACGGCGAGACGGGACATCGAGCGACTTTAAAAGGGATGGTCCTATACATTGAACCCTCAAAAGAGGAGGAGCTGAGTTATCACACCTTTGACATTGTATCTGTCATGCATGTGTCACCGAGATGCAAAGGTGGCTATACCGAGCTTTCGAGACCCGCAACTATGGCGGGAAAAGTGCTACTCTCGAATGGATTTATTCCGAGTGCCGGATTAGGGAAATATGGTCGGGAATCCGTAACCCTTTGAATTTGGGCTCAAATGACCACAAGGTTGGTCTCGGGTTATAATGGGGTAGCGAAAAATAACATAGGTCGAGGCCGAGGTCGAAACAATCGTTATGGAGACGTGGACGCCGTGGACGCCAAGGTGGCCGTTTCATAGGCACCGATGTATGGAGAGCTAGAGGAAAAATGTTCCCGAACCCCTTATTCGAGGTATTCTCTAAAGGAGGCAAATGGCTGGAAGATGAAGACATCGCTGAAGATGCAGAGCCGGACTTATTCAACCCGTTCCTGGATAATCGGGTGAACGTGATAATTGAGTGGCTGGACGATGATTTCCCCACCCCCGAGTAAAAGGTTCTTTTCGAACTTTATCTTTTAATGCATTTTGATCACCGCACTTGCTTTAAAGCTTTTTGAATGTTTTAGCACCCTTTGGGTCACATGCCGTGATCCGGGAAGTGCAAGATCGTATTGTTCTTAGTTGCATCTATTAATGAAAATCATCACAAATTTGATTACGAGACATGTGGAGCAACGGATTGGTCCGATGATGACAATTGATTCTACCATGAAACTTGAGGCCCGATCCGCCATATGATCTTGGGTTTTAAATAGCTTTTGAGAACCAGGATGTCCGGAAGATTGTGGACTAGTTCTCCTTTCTTTGTCTAAAAAATTGGAATTTGAAAAATGTTTTCATGATAAAAATCATGCATCCTTCAATTTTATCATCTTTAAATACTAACCTTTCATGGTGCATTTCGGGCATATCATCCCACCTATACATAACAAGGTTAATATGTGACTCGGATCAGCTCGATGACTATGCATGTGAAGTTGATATAGACGAGGTTGATGTGAGCGATATCAAGAGAGAATGGGATTGTTTCGAAGAATCTAAGCCTCCTATTTCTGAAGAACCTATCACTATTAATTTGGGGGATTCTCGATTTGCGTCAAGGAAGTGAAAATAGGAGGACACCTGTCTGCAGCAGATATTTTAAGAATGACGGTGTTACTCAAGGAATATCAAGATATCTTCGCACGGTCGTATGCTGACATGCCGGGTCTAGATCGTGAGATTGTGGAGCATGCTTTGCCCACAAATCCTTCTTGCACACCAAGTAAATCAATCGCCCGTAAGAATGAATCCCGAACCGCGGATAAAATCAAGGAAGAGGTGATGAAGCTCCTTAAAGTTGGATTTATCGAGGCTGTCCCATATGCTGATTGGGTCGCCAACATCGTACTAGTTAAGAAGAAGGACGGAAGAATTAGAATATGCGTGGATTATCGGGACTTAAACAAAGCTAGTCCGAAGGATGATTTTCCCTTACCGCACATTGATGTACTCGTCGACGATCTTGCGGGCTTTGAACTATTCTCCTTTATGGATGGATTCTCGGGATATAATCGGATCATGTCTGAAGGAAGAAGATAAGATCAAGACCTCATTCACCACACAATGGGGAACCTTTTGTTACAAGGTAATGCCATTTGGATTGAAAAATGCAAGGGCAACATATCAAAGGGCTATGGTAACCCTTTTTCATGACATGATACATAAGGAGATTGAGATCTATGTGGATGATATGATTGCCAAGTCCAGGACTGGAGAAGACCATGTTAAAGTGCTCAAGAAGTTATTTGATCGATTGAGAAAGTATAAGCTCAAGTTGAATCCTGCGAAATGCGTATTTGGTGCAAGATCGGGAAAGCTGCTAGGATTTGTGGTGAGCGATCGTGGTATTGAAATTGACCCTTCCAAGATCAAAGCTATATGGGAAATAGGGACTCCTTCCACTTTGTTAAGGAAATAAGGGGCATACTCGGAAGGTTGAATTATATATCCAGATTCATATCCCAACCGTCAGAAACGGCGAAACCCTTCTTCAAGCTGTTAAAGAAAGGTGCGAAGGTCAAATGGGATGCGTAATGTCAACAAGCATTTGAGAAGATCAAGGAATACCCGGTACAACCTCCAGTGTTGGTACCTCCTATCCCTAACGTTCCTTTAACTCTATATCTGACGGTTAATGATGAGTCCCTGGGAGCTTTACTTGCCCAAACTAACCCCAAGGATCGCAAAGAGCGGGCCATATATTAGTTGAGCAAAAAGTTCACAACATCTCAAGTCAAATACCCAAGAAGTGGAAAGGACTTGCGTAGCATTGGTTTGGGTCCTCCATAGATTGAGGCAAGACACGCCGCATTATCATATAGAGCTGGTCACCGAAAATGACCCTGTCAAATACCTTTTAGAGAAGCCAACGTTGTTAGGAAAGATGGCTAAATGGCAAATACCGCTTTCGTAGTTCGATATCAAAACCTCTCCCCAAAAATCCGTCAAGGGAAGAGCAATTGCCGACATGCTAGCCGAGAATCCTCGTAAGGATGTTTTAGAGCCAAACAAGGGAGGTCAAATTCTGAACATATCGGAAGACAAATGGATAATGTACTTTGACGGTGCAGTGAACCTCACTGGATCGGCATCAGCGCTTCGATATCCCCTCGAAGATCAACATTATCCGAGTTTCAGCCAAGTTGGTATTCCCCCGCACCAACAATATTTCGAATATGAGGCCTGCATTCTTGGGTTACAATTGGCCATATCATTAAAAGTGAAGAAGCTATTGGTATATGGAGATTCTATGCTGATCATTTTACAAACTCAAGGGGAGTGGAAGACAAAGGATCCCAAGCTTATTCCTTATCATAAGTACCTCGAGGAGCCGATCCAACATTTTGAGGAGATCACTTTTGAATATTCGTCGAGAACTCGGAACCATTTTGCTGATGCTTTGGCCACGCTGTCAGCCCATGTTACAAGTGCAAAATGGTCTTGAGATAGAGCCATTAAGGATTGACATCTTGGAGCAACCTGCATACCGCATGGTCATTGAAGAAGAACCCGATGAAGAACCGTGGTATCATGATATCAAGAATTACCTACCGAAGGGCGAATTCCCGCGGGACGAGTCAACCATAAGATAAAAAGTACATAAGCAAGATGGCATCTAAATTTTTCCTCAGCGGACGGATCCTATACAAGAGATCCTTTGACTCGGTCCCCGCTGAGGTGCGTAAACTCGAAAGAAGCAAATCTTATTATGAAAGAGATTCATGAAGGGGAATGCGGACCGCATATGAATGGTCACCTTCTCGCCAAGAAGATCATGAGACTCGGATATTATTGGATGACTATCGAGTCGGATTGCAACCCAAGATGTTAGATCCTCGTCATCAATGCCAGGTATACGGCGACAGGATAAATGCGCCGCCAACCGAGCTACATCAAATGTCGAACCGTGGCCATTCTCGCATGTGGGGAATTGATATGATTGGCCCTATTAACCCAAAGGCCTCAAACGGACATCGCTTTATTTTGGTGGCTATTGACTACTTCACTAAATGAATTGAAGCCGCCTCATATGCCAATGTCACTGCGAATAGTGTGGCTAAGTTTATCAAGCGAGATATCATCTCAAGATATGGAGTGCCAAGAGCCATCATTACGCACAATGGCTCAAATTTGAACAACAAGGTTGTCGATCAACTATTGGAACAATTTAAGGTACGACACCTTAATTCTTCGCCTTACCGCCCGCAAATGAATGGAGTCGTGGAAGCGGCAAACAAGAACATCAAGAAGATATTGGCCAAAACCGCCGAGAAATATCGAGATTGGCACGAAAGATTGCCATATGCTCTCATGGCCTACCGAACTTCAATTCGTACTTCAACCGGGGCAACTCCCTACTCTTTAGTATACGGTATGGAAGCAGTCCTACCGGTAGAGGTGGAAATCCCCTCTTTAAGGATTCTGTCGCAAGTAGAGCTCACAGAAGAGGAGTGGAACCGGCAGAGACACGAACAATTGAATTTGATTGACGAAAAGCGATTAAGGGCTATCTGTCATGGTCAAAGTTATCGAAGAAAGTGGCCGTAGCTTTTAACAAGAAGGTTAAACCTAGAAATTTTGAAACAGGGATGCTAGTTGTGAAGAAAATGCTCCCAAATGCACAACACCCAGGAGGCAAATTCATGCCAAATTATGAAGGCCCCTATGTGATTCGGAAGGTCTTATCCGGGGAGCTCTTATACTTGTAAACATGGATGGAGAAGAATTGGCAAGTCCAGTGAATTCGGATGCCGTGAAGAGATATTTTCCTTGAAATAAATTGAGCTTCAGAGCGATTGATGAGCAGATCTGAGTCACATAGAGTTTTGCATTCGCATGACATTTGCATACATGCGTTTGCATACATTTGTATTTTATAGGTGGACTGGGAATCATGAAGAACTTTGCGAGCAACCGATCAAAACAGGGAAGTTATCGATATTTTGGATTACTGATTTTGAACATCTTTAACTAATCGTTTCCTTTTGTTTTTACGAGAAACGGAAGTTGACATCCGAAGGAGATAGAAAGGAATCGCTCCGGGATTTGAAAATTTTGAATATCTTTAACTGATTTGTTTCCTTTTGTTTTACGAGAAACGGGAGTCAATATCCGAAGGAGGTAGGAAGAAATCGCTTCGGAACTTAAAATTTTGAATATCTTTAATCGATTTGTTTCCTTTTGTTTTTACAGAAACAGGAGTCGATATCCGAAGGAGGTAGGAAGAAATCGCTTCGAAACTTAAAATTTTGAATATCTTTAACTAATTTGTTTCCTTTTGTTTTTACGGAGAAACAGGAGTCGATATCCGAAGGAGGTAGGAAGAAATTGCTTCGAACTTAAAATTTTGAATATCTTTAACTCGATTTGTTTCCTTTTGTTTTTTTTACGGAGAAACGGGAGTCGACATCCGAAGGAGGGAACGGAAGCCAATATTTGAAGAAGACAGGTTTGAGTTCCTCCTCCTTCACAAAGTATTTTCATATACCGTCATGCTTAAAGAAAAAATAAAAAATTTTGGATTCGTGAAGCTACAAAACCCTTTCAAAGGGACATTCCCTTCGATTTTAAACGTCTTTTGAATATCCTTTTTGATGAAAATTTTTGCGAATGATGAATTTTGATGAAAACACCCCGAGTTTCTATAAAAGGGCATATTTTGAAAGTTTTTCAAGAGAATGATCCTTCAGATGAAAAGAGGCAAACATTATCCCTAAACACGTCCTTGATACACTTGAGTGATGAGTGAGAGTGATAGAATGAAAGAGCTTAACCTCGGGACGTAGGGGTCATTCGCGTTGATTACATGGATTGAAATGATGAAAAGGCATTTCCATTTCAAAATTATCCATACACATTTGTATCCCTTGATAACCACTCCGAGCCAAAAAGGGAGAATTTTCTGAATATAACCCTGTCAAGAACCACCCCACACCGGGGCATATTTGGAGGTTCATTGGATGATTTCTTGGAGAAAAGATCAGGTAAGACTTTATTGTACCGACTCCGCATCAATCTTTTTGTGATAGCTTCGAGTGATTTCGGCAGAGACTTGGAACACCTCAAGGTGAAGAAAAGCATTTCATTTCTATGTCCCTAAACACTTATCCTTTGAAGAGCCAATTTGAGCCATTGAATTCTCATTTCTAAACCCTTGTTGGTGATCACCCTCCTACACTGGGGCAAATAAAGGAATAACCAGCAATGAATCAAAAAGCATGATCGGAAGAACTTTGAATTTTGATACCGGTCTACAAAAGAGCCAATCAATGTAAAGATTGATGAAAGGGCTAGAAAAAGCAAAGTGCCTGGTAAAAGCAAGGCCAAAGCCCATGAAAAGAGCACCCTGGAAAGAGATAAATCTGAAGAAAAATCATCAAGATGAAAAGAGGAAAATCCTCAAAATCAATTGGAAAAAGAATGATCATGAATCTTCCGCAAAAGGCAAATGAAAGCTGGAAAAATGTCAAGGTGATCACCAAAGTTCACCCCTCTTTTGAAAATATGGCCATTCTTAAAGAGCCCACCTTAAGCCAAGATACAACCTGTCACCAAAACTTTTCGATCTAAGAGGTGTTTCAAGGTTGATGCAAGAGATCACACAGAAGCTACCGCTTAAAGAGGTAAGTACAATCCTGTCTTATCGAGTCATCGGGGTTCTTGACTTGTAGACCTCGAAGAAGCTATTTCGATCAAAATTCATTTCTAAACCTCAAAATGAATATCCTTTGATAAGCCTTTGACCTGGCCTCGAATTACGGTCCCTTTTAAAATGCCTTCTCGATTAGTCGATTGTATGCATATCGAATGATCCCGAAACCTCAAGGTTAGGTTTTACGTGAGCGATTTGAATTTTAAGAAAAGCCTTCCCAAATGGTGAGAAGCCCTCTTGGATGAAGGAAAACCCTTTTGAAAAACTTCTAAAACAACCTTTTTGTAGAACACTCGGGATGTGTCATTCAAAATCCATCCCCAAGTGAAAATGTGAACTTATGATTGGATACATTTTCTTCGCAAATACACTTTGAAAATTTGTTTAAGAATTCTTAAGTTTCTCCCCGTAACTTAGAATTGCCATTCGATGATGTTTGATTGAACTTTCTGCGGGCTCATTGGCGATCCCAAATCCTCGGAAAAGTTACATTTTAAAGATTTGATTAACTTGGATTTTCTCCGGGTCTTCTCGGCATCCCCAGTGTCCTCGGATCCTCTTTTAGAAAATTTGAAATAGGGTTTGAGCTCCGTAGGTACACTAGTTAACCTAGGTCCTCGGATGGCACCCTCTCGGACGGTTAGTAGCTGGAGAGACGAAAACCGATCGCTTATTTGAAAATTTGAAATAGGGTTTGAGCTCAGAGGTACACTAGTTAACCTAGGTCCTCGGATGGCACCCTCTCGGACGGTGAGTAAGTTGGAGAGACGAAACCGATCTCGCTTATTTGAAAATTTGAAATAGGGTTTGAGCTCAGTAGGTACACTAGTTAACCTAGGTCCTCGGATGGCACCCTCTCGGACGGTTAGTAGTTGGAGAGACGAAAACCGATCCGCTTATTTGAAAATTTGAAATAGGGTTTGAGCTCGTAGGTACACTAGTCAACCTAGGTCCTCGAGATGGCACCCTCTCGGACGGTTAGTAGTTGGAGAGACGAAAACCGATCCGCTTCTTAGATGGTGAGTCCCCGCATGGAGGATAGCCAATCTCTTTTAAATAGGTGAAACCCCTTTGTTACAAGGGTGAACCTCCCCCCTCAGATGGTTAGTAGCTGGAGAGACGAAAGCCGATCCGCTTTTTAGATGGTGAGTCCCCGCATGGAGGATAGCCAATCTCTTTTAAATAGGTGAAACCCCTTTGTTACAAGGGTGAACCTTCCCCTCAGACGGTGAGTAGCTGGAGAGACGAAAACCGATCTGCTTTTTAGATGGCGAGTCCCCGTATGGAGGATAGCCAATCCCTTTTAAATAGGTGAAATCCCTTTGTTACAAGGGTGAACCTCCCTTTCAGACGGTGAGTAGTTGGAGAGACGAAAGCCGATCTCGCCCCTTTTAAATGATGAATCCCAGTGGATAGTCTAACCCATTTTGAATAGGTGAAACCCCTTTGTTACAAGGGTGAACCTTCCCCACAAATCTTCAAATCACCACTCAACACCGGACGGACGCCGACCATTGCAAAATCGCGCCAAACTGTCTACGTGTAATTTCGTACACTCAACTTTTCAACCTCGGATCAACGAATTTCAAACCACAGACGGGTGAGCTACAGGTAAGTCTCCCTCTTCTTATCTCTCTTTCATATAAATGAGCATGAATTGAAACAATTCCCCACGGAGTTCGAGCTTTAAACTGCGAAGGTAAAGCAATCGAATGTCAAGACTAGTTTTCTTTAGATTTTTCCCCAGCAGAGTCGATTAAGGATCCAGGTGTCACCTTGTCTTTGAAAGCAACCTCTAACCGAGATTACTTTCAAAGAGGGGCAGTTGTTGACACCCGAATTTTTAATCGGTTTTCCTTTAGTTTTATTTTCCAAAATTACCAAAAATTCACAAAAATCAAAAAAATTAAAAAATCAACATTGGAAGCCTTGGTCAAGCATAAGGAACCAATTTGGAACAAAAAATAATTTTTCATATTTTTCGTTTTTTTTAATATTTTAGGAAAATAGGAAAATTCTTGAAAATTCATAAAAAAATACTTTTCGAGGTCACAAAAATACACAAAAATGTCCAATATTTTTCTTTTAATTCCCTTTTCATATTGACCTCAAGAAAATTTGAAAATTGAATTCAATTTTGGGTGTTCCTTCACAACGCCTAAGGTTGAATTTTCACAAAAAATACCAATTGAGTCTTTTTATTTGCAAATTTTGCACATTTTAAGTCTAGACATTCAATTGCAGTCCCTTTAAACTTCAATTTGATCAATTGCACCCTCAATTGCACGAATTGCATGAATTAGACAAGAATTCCCAAATTTTTTGCAATTTAGTCCCTCAATTGGCCAATTTTTGAAATTACTTTTAATTGAGGGACTCTCATGGTAAATTTGGACTGTCACCTTATGTTTTCACACATTCTGAATCAATTGGCATAGGTCTCAGGGTCCAATTTGGTCAAATTGACACTCAATTGAACTTTTCCCCAATTTGGGCAAATTGAAAATTTTGGGGTTTTTGTGCAAATTGATAGAAAATTTTGGGCAAAAACACATTTCTAGATAATATCTAGGCCCCTAAGTGCAATTTTGAGGTTTAATTGCAAAAATTCCCCACCAATTGTGTTTAATTTTGAAAATATTGCAATGTACACTGTTTGAACCGATTCGAACCGGTCTCACGGCCGGTCGGACCGGTCGAACCGGTCCAAACAGTGTCATCTTCTCCACGAGCACAGGCCGAATTGCAGAATTGAAGGTCGAATTTCAACAACCAAATTGAGGTTCAATTCAGCCATAATCGATCTAATTCGGGTGGGGGTTTTGTTATACGGGTCAGGCCCGGCGGATTGCCACCGGCGGCACGGCCAATGGCCGCCGGAGCACGGCGGAGGAGCCGGTCAAAGCTTCGGCGCACGTAAAAAGTCAATATTATTGAAGCAGAAGGCAATTAACACTCGCTTAAGGTTCAACGGGCGCCGGACGGTGTTGGACGGAATAACAACTAACTCCGTCGCCGTCCGGCGACCTAAAGTCACGTGGGCGCACGTGAAGACCTCTCGGCCAGCTCACACCCGACGCGCCAAAATTCGAAAATCGAGTATAAAAGGGTTGAGAGGATTCTAGAAAGGAAGGGAGGCTCATTCGTGCTCGGCAAGTTCAACAGAATAGAGAGAGAGTGAGGGAAATAGAGAGAGAGGCTCTCGTCGTACACCATCGACGAGAGTTTGAACGAAGACCGTGAGCTCCCGGTTCGACCGATCCAGAGTGAATCAAGCTTGCGGACCAAGTCCAGAAGCTCCATCTCACTTCCACGAAGCGATCGTGCCGCCTGGATTGACCCGAAACCTCCTATATTGGTAAGTTGAACTACGAGCTTTTGTACCGAGCTACTATGGCATCTCGTGTTCTCGCGTTCGATTCTTAAAATTGTTTTGTGCCTTTTGATCCTCATACACCTCTAACCATCGTCGCACCTTCGTTTTGCATTGATTCTTCTCAAAAACCTCGAGTCGGACCTCCTATTCATCGCGGTCCGGCCGGACTTCGGCCAGACAAATCCGGCGACTCCGGGCTCGATCGGAGCCCGAGGTAAGTGTCTTGAACTCGATTTATATGTGCCTGAAGCTTGGATTACATTGTTATGATCTACATTGCTCGATTGAAGTTTGAGGTGTCGCGACTGTTATTAGCTTGATTCTCGTGATTTACTGGATGGAATTGCTTAGTTTTTGGATATGTTAATCTGGATATTGATACGAGTCGATCGGTCTTGGTTTGGAGTCATTCCGGCGAGATCTCGCCGTTGGATCTCGCCGGAGGACTCTCGGCCGTTCATTTGTTGTCGTCGAAAGGAAGGAGATGAAGTTGACGTGGCACGGTCAACAAGTCAGCGTCCTAGGTGTCGTTCGGTGATAGGTCCAGTTCACGCCGAGGTGGTTTGGTCGTTGGCGCGAATGGTCCCGGTCGCCTTTGATCCAACGGTGGAGAAAATTAGATAGGTTTAATTTCAGGCCGTCGGATCTATATTTTTGTATTTTTAGTTGTTTCGTTTATTAGATAGAAAATATAAAAAATAAAAAACGGTGTCGTTTTACTAGGTGGTGCGGCGTCGTTTGGAGCATGTAGGGAATGAACGGCTTAGATTCGATACGGGGTAGATCTTGGCCGTCCATGTACATATTTGATACGGTGTCGTTTTGGCGGGGATAGAACGGACGGCTTAGATTAGATCCAGGTTAGATCCGGACCGTCCGTGTATTAGATATATGCGGCGTCGTTTTTACAGAGAAGATCGAAGTGTCGTCGTTTCGCCTAGGCAAAGATCGACGGTTGAGATTGATCCACGAGTTGATCTCACCCGTCCATTCATTTTAGTATATTCAGATATTAGAAATTAGTTTAGAAAATAAAAAATAAATAGAAAAATAGGAACGGTACCGTTTTAGTGTCGTGGGTGGGTCTGAGTGCGGTCGGACCGGGCTGACCGGCCGTTGACCGGGTTGACCCGGTCCGGTTTATTAATAAAAATAATAATAAAAAATAAAAAAAGAAATTTCCAAAAATCCAAAAAAATTGTAAAAATACTTAGAAAATTCATAAAAATTCCCCGATTTTCATAAAAAATTTCTAAAAATTTCTAGATCGATTCGGGACTCATAAAGTCTGGATCGAAAATTTTTGAGACTTCGAGGGTCGATTAATTTCGATCCGGAAAATTCCCAATATTTTTGAAAAATAAATAAAAATTCCAAAAAATAGAAAAAAATTAGAAAAATTCAAGAAAATCACAAAAAATGAGAAATGGCCACATTCAACTGGCCAAATCGAAATTTTGTGATTTTCGGGTCCCAAACCCCAAAAATGACCATTCTACCCTTCCGGGCCATTCGCCCCCCAAATTTTTACCCAAATCACCCCGACACCCAAATTTGATTTTTGTATGGGCCGATAGGGCCATTTTAGACATATCGAACCTTGATTGATTGATTTGATCGATTGTAATGATTTTGATTGCGCATTAATTTTTCTGATTGTGATTGATTAGGATAGAGAATTCCCATCCGCATGAAAACTTAGAATTGTTAGGGCCTACCTCACCCGATATTACATCTGTATGAATTCTTAGGTTAGAAAAACAATCAACATCGGTAACCGAAAGGGCGTCAAATATGAAATTTGGCGTAACCAAGTCCCCGGACCCAAAATCTCTGGTTTTCGCGGAACCGAACGGTTTCTCCCGACCGCTCGGTAAGGTTTTCCGATCGTACCTTCCAATAAATCGATCGGTGGCGACTCCAAAATTGCATGTACACATTGCACATGCCACCCGACCACACAAGGTCAATTTCGATATTTGAAAAATTTTACCCGACATCGCGATTCGAGTAATGGGTCTTGGGAGAGACCCGCGATCCCAAAAAAAATAATATGGTAAAAAAGGGATCGGCTCGTTAACCCTCGCCCGCCCCCGGACCGACCGGAGGAGGGTCGCGACACTGAGCTACATCAAATGTCGAGCCCTGGCCATTCTCGCTTGTGGGGAATTGATATGATTGGTCCTATCAACCCAAAGGCCTCCAACGGTCATCGCTTTATTCCGGTGGCTATTGACTACTTCACCAAGTGGATTGAAGCTAGCTCGTATGCCAATGTCACTGCGAACAGCGTGGCTAAATTCATCAAGAGGGATATCATCTCAAGATATGGAGTGCCAAGAGCCATCATTACTGACAATGGCTCAAATTTGAACAACAAGGTTGTCGATAAACTATTGGAACAATTTAAGGTACAACACCTTAATTCTTCACCTTACCGCCCACAAATGAATGGAGGCGTGAAGCGGCTAACAAGAACATCAAGAAGATATTAGCTAAGACTGCTGAGAAATATAGAGATTGGCATGAGAGATTGCCATATGCTCTCATGGCTTATAGAACTTCGATTCGTACTTCAACCGGGGCAACTCCCTACTCTTTAGTATATGGTATGGAAGCGGTCCTACCAGTGGAGGTGGAAATCCCCTCTTTAAGGATCCTGTCTCGGGTAGAACTCACGGAAGATGAGTGGAACCGGCAGAGACATGAACAATTAAATTTGATTGATGAAAAGCGATTGAAGGTCATCTGCCATGGTCAGAGCTACCGGAAGAAAGTGGCCAGAGCTTTTAACAAGAAGGTCGGACCCGGAAATTTTGAAACAGGGATGCTAGTTGTGAAGAAAATGCTCCCAAATACTCAACATCCAGGAGGCAAATTCATGCCAAACTACGAAGGCCCCTACGTGATTCGGAAGGTCTTATCCGGGGGAGCTCTTATACTTGTAAACATGGATGGAGAAGAATTGGCGAGTCCAGTAAATGCAGACGCCGTGAAGAGATATTATCCTTGAAATAAAATTGAGCTTCGGAGCGATTGATGAGCAGATCTGAGTCACGTAGAGTTTTGCATTCGCATGACATTTGCATACATGCATTTGCATATGTTTGTATTTTGCAGGTGGATTGGGAGTCACGAAGAATCCTACAAAACAACGGATCAAAATAGGGAAGTTATTTGTTATTTTGGACCACGGATTTTGAATATCTTTAATCGATTGTTTCCTTTTGTGTTTTACGGAGAAACAGAGTCGACATCCGAAAGAGGAGACAGGAGTCAACATCCGAAGGAGATGAGAAGAAATCACTTCGGGATTTGAAAATTTTGAATATCTTTAATCGATTGTTTCCTTTTGTTTTTTACGAGAAACAGGTGTCGACATCCGAAAGAGGAGACAGAGTCAACATCCGAAGGAGACAAGAAGAAATCACTTCGGGATTTGAAAATTTGAATATCTTGGACTGATTGTTTCCTTTTGTTTTTACTGGGGACATGAATCAACGTCCGAAGGAGATGAGAAGAAATCACTTCGGGTTTTGAAATTTTGAATATCTTGGACTGATTGTTTCCTTTTGTTTTTACAGGGGATAAAAGTTGATATTTAAAGAAGACAGGTTTGAGGTTCTCCTCCTTCACAAAATACTTTCCTATGCTGTCGTGCTTGAAATTGAAAATTTGGATTTACAAAGCAACAAAGTCCTTTCAAAGAAACATTCCTTTCAAATTACAGAAACATCTTTTGAATAAACTTTTTGATGAAAACTTTTGCAAACGATGAATTTTGATAAAAACGCCCTGAGTTTCTATAAAAGGGCATGTTTTGAAAGTTTTTCAAAAGATCGATCCTTCGGATGAAAAGAGGCAAACATTGCCCTTAAACACGTCCTTGATACACTTGAGTGATGAGTGGGAGTGACAGAGTGAAAGAACTTAACCTCGGGACGTAGGGGTCATTCGCGGTGGTTACATGGATTGAAATGATGAAAGACATTTCCATTTCAAATTTATCCATACACATTTATATCCCTTGATAACCACTCTGAGCCAAAAAGGGAGAATTTTATAAATATAACCCTGTCAAGAACCACCCCCACACTGGGGCATGTTTGGAGGTTCATTGGATGATTCCTTGGAGAAAAGATCGTGTAAGACTTTATTGTGCTAACTCGCATCAATCTTTTTGTGATAGCTTTAGGTGATTTCTGGCAAAGACTCGGAACACCTCAAAGTGAAGAAAAACACTTCATTTCTATATCCCCAAACACTTATCCTTTGAAGAGCCAATTTGAGCCTTTGAATATTCATTTCTAAACCCTTGTTGGTGATCACCCTCCCCACACCGGGGCAAAAAGAAAGGGATAACCAGCAATGAGTCAAAAAGCATGATCGGAAGAATTTTTGATACTTGGTCTCAAAAGAGCCGATCCTTTGCAAAAATGATGAAGAATGAAAGGGCTAGAAAAAGCAAAGTGCCTGGTAAAAGCACGGCCAAAGCCCATGAAAAGAGCACCCCGAAAAGGGGCAAATTCTGAAGAAAAATCAGTAAATGAAAAGAGGAAAATCCTCAAAGTTAATTGAAGAAAGAATGATCATGAATCTACTGCACAAGCAAATGAATGCTGGAAAAATGTCAAGGTGATCACCAAGGTTCACCCCTCTTTTGAAAATATGGCCATTCTTAAAGAGCCCACCTTAAGCCAAGATACAACCTGTCACCCGAACTTTTCTGATCTAAGAGGTGTTTCAGGTTGATGTGAGAAATCATACGAGAAGCTACCGCTTAAAGAGGTAAGTACAATCCTGTCTTATCGGGTCTTGGGGGTTCTTGACTTGTAGACCCGAAGAAGCTATTTTCGATCAAAATTCATTTCTAAACTTCAAAATGAATATCCTTTGATAAGCCTTTGACCTGGCCTGAATTACGGTCCGTTTAAAATGCCTTCTACGATTAGTCAGATTGTATGCATCTCGAATGATCCCGAAACCTCGAGGTTAGGTTTCCTGTGAGCCGATTTGAATTTTAAGAAAAGCCTTCCCGAAATGGTGAGAAGCCCTCTTGGATGAAGGAAAACCCCTTTGAAAAACTTTTAAAACAACCTATTTTGCGTAACACTCGGGATGTGTCATTCAAAATCCATCCTCGATGGAAATTTGAACTTGTGATTGGACACATTTCCTTCGCAAATACAGTTTGAAAATTTGTCTAAGAATTCTTAAGTTTCTCCCCAGGACTTAGAATTGTTATTTTAATGATGTTTGATTGAACTTTCTGCGGGTTCCCTGGTGATCCCAAATCCTCGGAAAAGTTATATTTTAAAGATTTGATTAATTTGAACTTTCTGCAGGTTCCCTAGTGATCCCAAATCCTCGGAAAAGTTACTTTTAAAGATTTGATTAACTTGGATTTTCTGCGGGTCTTCCGGCGTCCCCAGGTCCTCGGATCCTCTCCTTTGAAAAATTTAAAATAGGGTTTGAGCTTACGTAGGTACACTAGTTAACCTAGGTCCTCGGATGGCACCCTCTCAGACGGTGAGTAGTTGGATAGACGAAAGCCGATCCGCTTTTTAGAAAATTTGAAATAGGGTTAGAGCTTCTGTAGGTACGCTAGTCAACCTAGGTCCTCAAATGGCATCCTCTCGGACGGTGAGTAGCTGGATAGACGAAAGCCGATCTGCTTATTAGAAAATTTGAAATAAGGTTTGAGCTTCAGTAGGTACACTAGTCAACCCAGGTCCTCGGATGGCACCCTCTCGGACGGTGAGTAAATTTGGATAGACGAAAGCCGATCCGCTTATTAGAAAATTTGAAATAGGGTTTGGGCTTCAGTAGGTACACTAGTCAACCTAGGTCCTCAGATGGCACCCTCTCGGATAGTGAGTAGCTGGAGAGACGAAAGCCGATCCGCTTATTAGAAAATTTGAAATAGGGTTTGAGCTTCTGTAGGTATACTAGTCAACCTAGGTCCTCAGATGGCACCCTCTCGGACGGTGAGTAGCTGTATAGACGAAAGCCGATCCGCTTTTTAGATGGTGAGTCCCCGCATGGAGGATAGACAATCTCTTTTAAATAGGTGAAACCCCTTTGTTACAAGGTTGAACCTCCCTTCCAGACGGTGAGTAGCTTCCTAGATGAAAGCCGATCCGTGTTTTAGATGGTGAGTCCCCGCATGGAGGATAGCCAATCTCTTTTAAATAGGTGAAACCCCTTTGTTACAAGGGTGAACCTCCCTTCCAGACAGTGAGTAGCTTCCTAGATGAAAGCCGATCTGCTTTTTAGATGATGAGTCCCCGCATGGAGGATAGCCAATCTCTTTTAAATAGGTGAAACCCCTTTGTTATAAGGGTGAACCTCCCTTCCGAACGGTGAGTAGCTGCATAGATGAAAGCCGATCTACGTTTTAGATGGTGAGTCCCCGCATGGAGGATAGCCAATCTCTTTTAAATAGGTGAAACCCCTTTGTTACAAGGGTGAACCTCCCTTCCAGACGGTGAGTAGCTGCATACACGAAAGCCGATCTGCTTTTTAGATGGTGAATCCCCGCATGGAGGATAATCAATCTCTTTTAAATAGGTGAAACCGCTTTGTTACAAGGGTAAACCTCCCTTCCAGGCAGTGAGTAGTTGCATAGACGAAAGCCGATCCGCTTTCTAGATGGTGAGTCCCCGCATGGAGGATAGCCAATCTCTTTTAAATAGGTGAAACCCCTTTGTTACAAGGGTGAACCTCCCCTCTCAGACGGTGAGTAGCTGCATAGACGAAAGCCGATCTGCTTTTTATATGGTGAGTCCCCGCATGGAGGATAGCCAATCTCTTTAAAATAGGTGAAACCCCTTTGTTACAAGGGTGAACGTCCCTTCCAGACGGTGAGTAGCTTCCTAGATGAAAGCCGATCTGCCCCTTTTTAAATGATGAATCCCCGGTGGATAGTCAAACCCATTTTGAATAGGTGAAACCCCTTTGTTACAAGGGTGAACCTCCCTTTTAAGTCTTCAAATCACCACTCGACACCAGACGGACACCGACCATTGCAAAATCGCGCCAAACCGTCCACACGTAATTCCGTACATTCAATTTTTCAACCTCGGATCAACAAATCTCAAACCATAGACAGGTGACCTACAGGTAAGTGTCTCTCTCTCTCTTCTTATCTCCTTTTCACATAAGATGAGCATGAATCGAAATGATTTCCCCACGGAGTTAGAGCTTTAAACCGCGAAGGTAAGGCAATTGGATGTTAAGACTAGCTTTCTTTAAACTTTTCCCCAGCAGAGTCGATTAAGGATCCAGGTGTCACCTTGTCTTTGAAAGCAACCTCTAACCGAGATTACTTTCAAAGAGGGGCGGTTGTTGACACCTGAATTTTTAGTCGGTTTTCCTTTAGTTTTATTTTCCAAAATTCACTAAAGATTCACAAAAATTAAAAAAATTAAAAAAATCAACATTGGAAGCCTTAGCCAAGCTTAAGGAACCAATTTGGAACAAAAAATAATTTTTCATATTTTTTACATTTTTTAATATTTTCGGAAAATAGGAAAATACCTTGAAAAATCATAAAAAATACTTTTCGAGGTCACAAAAATACACAAAAATATCCAATATTTTTTTTTAATTCCCTTTTCATATTGACCTCAAGGAAAATCAAAAATTGAGTTCAATTTTAGGTGTTCCTTCACAACGCCTAAGGTTGAATTTTCATAAAAAATATCAATCGGGTCTTTTTATTTGCAATTTTTGCACATTTTAGGTCTAGACATTCAATTGCAGTCCCTTTGAACTTCAATTTGATCAATTGCACCCTCAATTGCGTGAATTGCATGAATTGGACAAAATCTCTAAAAATCTTGCAATTTAGTCCCTCAATTTGAAATTTTTGAAATTACTTTTAATTGAGGGACTATCATTGTAAAATTGAACTGTCACCCTATGTTTTCATGCATTCTAAATCGATTGGAATGGGTCTCATGGTCCAATTTGGTCAAATTGACACTCAATTGAACTTTTCCCCAATTTGGGCAAATTGAAAAATTTGGGGTTTTTGTGCAAATTGATAGAAACTTTTGGGCAAAACCACTTTTTTAGACAATATCCAAGGCCCTAAATCCAATTTTGAAGTTTAATTGCAAAAACTCCCACTCAATTTTGATTAATTTTGAGAATTCTAAAAATTTTAAGTCTGAGCAGGTTCGGACCGGCCCGATCGGCGGTCGGACCGGTCGAACTGGTCCAGCACAAGATCATCGTCTTCCTCGGACTCGCGCCATTTTGCAGGATTGAAGATTGAATTTCAATGATCAAATTGGAGGCCGATTCGATACTAATTGGATCAAATAGTTTGGGGGTTTTGTCCGCTATGATCGGACGTGTCGATTGACACTAGTCTCGGGTCCGATGGTCGCCGGAGTACGGCGGGACGGCCGGTCAAAGCTTCAAAGGTCCAGAAAGTCAACATTCTGAACAAATGGCCCATTTCATGCACAATTCACGACGTCAGAGTGTCAAACGGACTTGGACGGAACACTGTTCCGTCCCGGTCTCCGTCCGGCTCACTTCACACGCTTGGGCACGTGCGAAGTGAGTCGGCGAGCAATCACCGTGCGCGCCTATTTTTTGAAAAACTCACTATAAAAGCCTTAGGAAGATTCTGGATAGGAAGAGGCTCATTTGTTGCTCGTCGACGAACGGAATAGAGAGAGAAAGAGAGAGAAGTAGAGAGAGAGACTCACGCGCGAAGCTTTACGGAGCTTTGAGAGTGAACTGTAAATCGTCCGGCCGGTCACCTCAGGTCGAATCGAGGCACCGGATCACCGCTGGAAGCTTCCTTGGACTTCCGTAAAGCGATCACCACCAATCTCGCGCCAGGAAACCGCCTGAAACGGCAAGGTGAGCTCTCGATCTCTTCACTGCTCGATCATGGCACCTCATTATCCCGAGCATGATTATTGAAATTGATGTGTGCCTTTTAGCTTGAGAACCTCACTAACCACAATCGCGTCCGTTTCGTGCATTGATTCCGTCCGAAAACCTCGAGTCGAGCCTTCAATCCACGCCGGTGCGGTCGAACGTCGGCTGGGCCATTTTAACCCTCACGAGCTCGATCTGAGCTCGAGGTAAGTTTCCTTACCTCCTCTTGAAGCTCCTGTGTGATATAATCAAGTTATTGTACTGCGTGCGTTGAGTTTGAACTTCCCGATATTACTACGTGTGTGGCTTGATTTTGGCAAATCTGTGAGTGAAATTGAATGATTTTAGGATATGTTGATCTAGGAAGTGAGGCGAGTCGATTGGTGTTAGTTTCACGTGATTTCATTAAGGTTTCACCGTTAGATCGTCACCGGAGGTTCTCGGCCGTTCGTTTGGTGTCGTCGAGAGGTAGACGACGAGCCGACGTGGCTCGGTCAAACAGTCAAATGCTTATGTGGCGTCCTCTGATTGGTCCAACTCACGTCCGAGTCGGCTCGACCGTTGGCGCGAGCGAGCCGACTCGGACACGATCCGACGGCCGGTTTAATTTGTTGAGTTTAATTCTAGGCCGTCGGATCTGTTTGTTTTGTATTTTTAGATATTAATATATTAGATAGAAAATCGAAAAATCAAAAACTGCGTCGTTTAACTAGCATCTAGGCGACGTCGTTTTGGCTTAGATGGGATGAACGGCCGAGATAGAGTTGAGTTCAAATCGTGACCGTCCGTGCTCTTAATTGAAGCTACGTCGTTTTAATCTAGGTAGAACGAACGGACGAGATCGAGTCTAGATTAGATCCCGACCGTCACGCTGTTAATTGATACGATGTCGTTTTATAGCTAAGTGGGTCGACGGCTGCGATGAAGTCTCGGGATCTAATCGTGGCCGTCCATGGTTTTATAGATGCGGCGTCATTTAATGTAAGAAGGCCGTAACGTCGTCGTTTCATGTGCAAAGGGTTTGAACGGTTCGGATCGAGTACGTTATTTTAATCGTGACCGCTCATTTGATTTAAACGAAGACGGCGTCGTTTTGAGTGTGTAGACCGGGACGTCGTCATTTCGTCTGAGGAGAGATCGACGGCTGAGATTGATTCCAAGATTGATCTCAACCGTCCGTCATTTTTGTATATATTCGGATATTAGGATTTGATATTTGAAAATAAAAAAAAAAATAGATAAATAGGCACGGCGCCGTTTTAGTGTTGCGAGCGAGTCTGAGGCGGTCGGACCGGGTGGATCGGTCATTGATCGGGTTGACCCGGTCCGGTTTAGTAATAAAAAATTAATAAAAAAATAGATAAAAGAAATTCCCAAAAATCCAAAAAAATTGTAAAAATACTTAGAAAATTCATAAAAATTCCCAGATTTTCATAAAAAATTTCTAAAAATTCCTAGATCGATTCAGGACTCATAAAGTCTGGATCGAAAATTTCGAGACTTCGAGGGTCGATTAATTTCGATCCGGAAAATTTCCAATATTTTTGAAAAATAAATGAAAATTCCAAAAAAATAGAAAAAATTCCATAAAATCACAAAAAATGAGAAATGGCCACATTCAACTGGCCAAATCGAAATTTTGTGATTTTCGAGTCCCGAAACCTAAAAATGACCATTCTACCCTTCTGGGCCTTCCGCCCCAAATTTTTACCAAATCACTCCGAAACCCGAATTTGATTTTTGTGTGGGCCGATAGGGCCATTTTAGACATACCGAGCCTTGATCGATTGATTTGATTGCTTGTGATGATTTTGATTGCGAATTAAATTTTTTTCGATTGTGACTATTAGGATAGAAAATCCCCATCTGCATGAATACTTAGAATTGTTAGGACCTACCTCACCTGATATCGCATCTGCATGAATTCCTAGGTTAGAAAAACACTCGACATCGGTAACCGAAAGGGCGTCAATTCGAAATTTGGCGTAACCAAGTCCCCGGACCCAAAAATCTACGGTTTTCGCGGAACCGAACGGTTTCTCCCGACCGCTCGGTAAGGTTTTCCGATCGTACCTTCCAATAAATTGATCGGTGGCGACTCCAAATTGCATGTACACCTCGCACATGCCATCCGACCACACAAGGTCAATTTCGATGTTTGATAAATATTACCCGACATCGCGATTCGAGTAATAGGTCTTGGGAGAGACCTGCGATCCTCTATATAAATAATAGGGATTGGCTCGTTAACCCTACACTCCCCGGAAGATATACATCCGGATAAAGATATTTTCCGGAGGGTCGCGATGGATAGTCCCTAAGCTATGAATAATTTCAAAAATTGCCAATCTTAGGGACTAAATTGCAAACATTTTGGGGATTTTTGTCTAATCCATGCAATTCGCGCAATTGGGGGTGCAATTGACCAAATTGAAGCTTGAAAGGATTGCAATTGAATGTCTAGATCTAAAATATGCAAAAATTGCAAATAAAACGACTTAGATGGTATTTTTTATGTAAATTCAACCTTAAGCATTGTGAAGAAACACCTAAAATTGAATTCGATTTTTGATTTTTCTTGAGGTCAATATTAAAAGGGAATTATAAGAAAAATATTGAACATTTTTTTGCATTTTTGTGACCTCGAAAAGTATTTTTTATGATTTTTCTAAAATTTTTTATTTTACGAAAATATTAAAAAATGTGAAAAATATGAAAAATTATTTTTTGTTCAAAATTGGTTCCTTAAGCTTGGCCAAGGCTTCCAATGTTGATTTTTCAATTTTTTGATTTTTTGTGATTTTTTGAGAATTTTTAGAAAATAAAACTAATGAAAAATTGATTAAAAATCGGGTGTCAGCAGATGCCCCTCTTTGAAAGTAATCTCGGTTAGAGGTTACTTTCAAAGACAAGGTGACACTTGGATCCTTAATTGACTATGTTGGGGAGAAATTTAAAAAAAACTTGTCTTGACATCCAATTGCCTTACCTTTGTCGTTAAAGCTCTGACTCCGCGAGGAATTATTTCCAATTCATGCTCATTTTATGTGAAAGAGAGATGAGAAGAGAGAGACTTACCTGTAGCTCACCTTTTTGTGGTCTGAGATTTGTTGATCCGAGGTTGAGAGAATGAGTGCATGGAATTACCTTTGAATGGTTTGCGAGATCTTGTGATTATCGGCGTCCGTCTAGTGTCGAGTTGTGGTTTGAAGATTTGGAAGAAATGTTCACCCTTGTAACAAAGGGGTTTTACCTATTAAAATGCAGATTGGCTATCCTCTAGGAAGGGATTCACCATTTAAAATGCAGATCTGTTATCCTCTAGGAAGGGATTCACCGTCTGGAAGAAAGGTTCACCCTTGTAACAAATGGATTTCACCTATTAAAATGAGATAGGCTATCCTCTAGGCAGAGATTCACCATTTAAAAAGCGGATCGGTTATCCTCTAGGAAGGGACTCACCGTTTGGAAGAGAGGTTCACCCTTGTAACAAAGGGGTTTCACCTATTAAAATGAGATTGGCTATCCTCTATGAAGGGATTCACCATTTAAAATGCGGATCGGTTATCCTCTATGAAGGGACTCACTGTGTGGAAGAGAGGTTCACCCTTGTAACAAAGGGGTTTCACCTATTAAAATGAGATTGGCTATCCTCTAGGAAGGGATTCACCATTTAAAATGCAGATCGGTTATCCTCTAGTGTTGACACTCGATTTTTAATCAATTTTTCTTTAGTTTTATTTTCTAAAAATTTTCAAAAATTCACAAAAAATAAAAACAAATTAAAAAAAATCTACATTGGAAACCTTGGCCAAGCTTAAGGAACCAATTTTCAACAAAAAATTTTTTCATATTTTTCGCATTTTTTAATATTTTCAAAAAATAGAAAAATATTAGAAAATTCATAAAAAATACTTTTCGAGGTCGTAAAAATACACAAAAATGTTCAATATTTTTCTTTTAATTCCCTTTTAATATTGACCTCAAGAAAAATAAAAAATCGAGTTCAATTTTAGGTGTTTCTTCACAATGCCTAGAGTTGAATTTTCATAAAAAAATACAAATTGAGTCTTTTTATTTGTAATTTTTGCGCATTTAGAGTCTTGACATTAAATTGCAGTCCTTTCAAACTTCAATTTGGTCAATTGCACCCCTAATTACGCGAATTGCACGAATTGCATAAGAATTCCCAAAAATTTTGCAATTTAGTCCCTCAACTTGTCAATTTTTGAAATTACTCTTAATTGAGGGACTTTCGTGATAAAATTGGACCGTCCCCCTAGGTTTTTACACATTCTGAATCGATTGGCGGGGTTGATTTGGTCCAATTTGATCGAATTGGCACTCAATTGAACTTTTCCCCAATTTGGGTAATTAGAAAATTTTGGGGCTTTTGCATAAATTGATGGAAAATTTTGGGCAAAATTGCATTTCTAGATAATATCCAAGCCCCTAAGT
This sequence comes from Rhodamnia argentea, assembly GCF_020921035.1. Taxonomy (NCBI): domain Eukaryota; kingdom Viridiplantae; phylum Streptophyta; class Magnoliopsida; order Myrtales; family Myrtaceae; genus Rhodamnia; species Rhodamnia argentea. Next base: position 15,314,478 of record NC_063151.1, read on the forward strand.
CCAATTTTGAAGTTTAATTGCAAAAATTCCCAGCCAATTTCAATTAATTTTGAAAATTCTACAAAATTCACTATCCGAACCGGTTCGGACCGGTCTGACCGACGGTCGAACAGGCTGAACCGGTCTAGAACAGTGCATCGTCTTCCCCAACTCAGGTGTGCGATTTGCAGGTTTGAATGGTAAGATTCAATGGCCAAATTGGAGGTCAATTCGCGCATAATTAAATCAATTTTCCTAGGGCTTTTGTGCACGAGTTCAATACGCGTCGATTGCTACCGGCGGCACGGCCAATGGCCGCGGGAGATGGTCGCAATCGCCGTGCAATGATCACGGCTGCATAGAAAAGTCAACCTTTGCAAAAACGCGTGCAATTGACACTCGCTTGGACTTAACGGACGTCTAACGGACTTGGACGGAATCCTAATGATTCCGTCACCGTCCGGCAAGCCAATTGGCACGTGAGTGCACGTGAATTGGCTCGGCCAGCTCACACCTGACGCGCCATTTTTAAAAAAAAAGCAGTATAAAAGCCAAGGAAGATTCCGGAGCAAGAGGAGACTCATTCCGTTCGCTCTAGCACCATAATAGAGAGATAAAGAGAGAGAGATAGAGGGAGAGGCTCTCGTGAGCACTGTTGCCGCGTCGCCGGAGCTCAAACCGTGAGCCACTCGGCCGACCATCTCGGGCGATCTCGAGCTTCGAAACCAAGTCCGGAAGCTCGCCTTCACTTCCAGAAAGCGATCGCGCCAAGCCAATCGACACGAGACCTCGAAGTGGTGAGTTGAACTTCGAAGCTCTGTTGCACGATCATGGCATCACACTCACACATGCACGATCATTGAAATTAACGTGTGCGTTTTCATCATTGAACCTCTCTGACCATGATCACACTTGGTTTTTGCTTTGATTTTGCCTAAACACCCTGAGTCGAACCTTCATCACACTTCGGTCTGGTTGGACTTCGGCCGGGCAAATCCAGCCACTGCGGGCTCAATCGGAGCCCGAGGTAAGTGTCCTTAACCTGATTTGAGTGTTCTTGAAGCTTCAATTTGATATATATGCTCTGAATTGTGAAATCTAGTTCTGAGAAATCGAGACTGTGCGAGGTTGATTTATGGTGATTACGTGGATGAAATTGCGTGATTTTTGAGTATGTTAATCTGGATGTTGAATAGAGTCGATCCGTGGTGGTCTCGAGTTATTCCGGCGAGATCTCTCTCGGAGCGTTTTGGTCGTTGATTTGTGGTCTCGAGTTATTCCGACGATGCTGAGGTGGCGGCCAACGCGATCGGCGAGCTTAGGTGTCGTGCCACAATTGGTCCGGCTTGGATCCGAGTCGGTTCGTCCGTTGGCGCGAGCGAGCTGACTCGGATCCGATCCAACGGCTGAGATAATTAGGAGAGTTTGATTCTCGACTGTTGGATCCTTCGTTTTATTTTCTGTATATTAGATAGAAATTAAAAAATGCGAGAACGGCGTCGTTTTAGTAGGCTTATGCGTCGTTGTTTAGGGCAGATAATGAATGGACGGTCTAGATTACCCCTAGGATCAATCGTGGCCGTTCGGAGTATTAAGGCGTGCGGCGCCGTTTTGGGTCATAGGCAAACGGACGATTCAGATTAGATCTAGAAGAGATCGTGGCCGTTTAACATACTAAGTGAAGCGATGTCGTTTTGGTTCGAAGGAATCGACGGCTCAGATTAGACCTCGGGATAGATCGTAGCCGTCCATGCATTTATTAGATGCAGCGTCGTTTTTGTATAGAAGGTCGGAGCGTCGTCGTTTTAATATGAAGGCGAGTCGACGGCTGAGATTAATCTTCAAAGTTGATCTCGGCCGTTCATTTCTTTTATATATTTTCGAATAATAGGAAATTATTTCGGAAAATAAAAAAATAAATAGAAAATAGATGCGTCGTCGTTTAGTGCTCGGTGGGTCTGCGAGCCGGTCTGGACCGGGTTGACCGGGCTGACCCGGTCCAGAAATAATAATAAAAAAATAGATAAAATTTTCCAAAAATCCAAAGAAAATTGTAAAAATACTTAGAAAATTCATAAAAATTCCCAAATTTTCCCAAAACATTTCTAAAAAATTTTTGGATCGATTCGGGACTCTTATAGTCTAGATCAAAAATTTTGAGACTTTGAGGGTCGATGAATGTCGATCCGGAAAATTCCCAACCTTTTTAGAAAATATATAAAAAATTCAAAAAAATTAGAAAAATTAGAAAAATTCTAGAAAATCACAAAAAAAATGGGAAATGGCCATATTCAATTGGCCCGATCTCAATTTTATGATTTTCGGGTCCCGAACCCTCAAAAATGACCATTCTACCCTTATGGGCTTTCCGCCCTGTTGACACATAATTTTTAATCAATTTTCTTTTGGTTTTATTTTCTAAAAATTTCCAAAAATTCACAAAAAATCAAAAAATTGAAAATTCAATATTGAAAGCCTTAGCCAAGTACAAGGAACCAATTTTGAACAAAAAATAATTTTTCATATTTTTCACATTTTTAATATTTTTGGAAAATAGGAAAGTATTAGAAAATTCATAAAAAATATTTTTCGAGGTCACAAAAATACAGAAAAATATCCAATATTTTTCTTTTAATTTCCTTTTCATATGGACCTCAAGAAAAATCAAAAATTGAGTTCAATTTTAGGTGTTTCTTCACAATGCCTAGGGTTGAATTTACAAAAAAAATACCATTTGAGTCTTTTTATTTGTAATTTTTGCGCATTTTAGGTCTAGTCATTCAATTACAGTCCCTTTGAACTTCAATTTGATCAATTACACCCTCAATTGCACGAATTGCACGAATTAGGCAAAATCTCCAAAGTATTTGCAATTTAGTCCCTCAACTTGTCAATTTTTGAAATTACTTTTAATTAAGAGACTTTCGTGGCAAAATTGGACCTTCCCCCTAGGTTTTTTACACATTCTGAATCAATTGGCATAGGTCTCATGGTCCAATTTGATCAAATTGACACTCAATTGAACTTTTCCCCAATTTGCCAACTTAGAAAAATTTGGGGCTTTTGTGCAAATTGATAAGAACTTTTGGGCAAAATTGCATTTCTAGATAATATTCAGGCCCCTAAGTCCAATTTTGAGGTTTAATTGCAAAAATTCCCATTCAATTTCAATTAATTTTGAAAATTCTACGAAATTCACTATGCGAACCGGTTCGAACCGGTCTGGCCGCCGGTCGGACCGATCGAACCGGTCCAGCAGAGTGTCATCTTCTTCACGGAATCGCGCGAATTACAGGTTTGAGAGTTGGATTTCAATGGCCAAATTGAAGGCCAATTTGTGTATGATTTAAGCTAATTGGTGTGGGGGTTTTCATGTGCGGGTCATGCTCCGTCAATTGCCACCGGCGGCACGGCCAATGGCCGCCGGAGAGCGGCGGAATTGCAGGCCAAAGCTCCGGTGGCGTAAAAAGTCAACTTTTCGCAAAATGCACAAATTCAAGCACAATTCGCGACTAACGGAGAACCAAATGGAGTATATCTTCATGCTCGTCGCCGTCCAACCTCCGGTGACCAAAAATCATGTGATGGCGCACGTGAGAATAGTTTGGCGAGCTCTCGCCCGTACGCGCCAAAATTCAAAAGCCAAGTATAACTAGCCAAAGAAGGTTCTCGATCAAGGGAGGCTCATTCTGCTCGCTTTAGCACTAGAATAGAGAGAGAAAGAGAGAGAAAGCAAGAGAGAGAGGTTCGGCGAGGCCATAACCCGAGTTGCAGACCGAGGCTTCCAAACTTCGTCCCAGCCAATCCGGGCCAAATCGGAGCATCGCACCGCCGCAGGAAGCTTGCCCGCACCTCGAGGATTCGATCAACGCAGCTCAATCGTCTTCAAGTCTTCAAAACCGGTGAGTCACCTTCTCGAGCTTTGTACTGTGCAACTATGGTATCTTGACTTCCCGAGCGTAATTCTTTCAATTGATTTGTGCCTTTTGATCTTCACACATCTCTGATCACGTTCACATATCATTTTTGCATTGATTTCTCCTAAACTACCCGAGTCGAACCTATACCGTACCTCGATTGGCCGAGCACCGGCCAGGCGATTCCAAGAATTGCGGGCTCAATCGGAGCCTAAGGTGAGTATCCTAAACCTGATTTACGTATACCTAAAGCTTTGATTTGATTGTTATGCTCTATATTGCTTGATTGAAGTTCTGGATGTCGCGATCGTACGTGACTTGATTCTCGCGATTCTGCGAATGAAATGGTTTGATTCCGAGATATGTTAATCTAGAGGTTAAATTGAGTCGATCGGCGTTAGTTTGAGGTCATTCCGGCGAGATCTCACCGTTAGATCTAGCCGGAGGAGCCTCGGCCGTTAATTCGGCGTCGTCACAAGGAAGACGATGAAGATGACGTGGCGAGTCGGCGGGTCAAACGAGCCGAGGTGACGTCACGTGATAGGGCCGGCTCGGATTTGAGTCGGCTCGGCCATTGGAGCGAGCGGACCGACTCAGATATGATCCAACAGCTGAGAAAATTAGATAGGTTTGATTCTCAGCCGTTAGATCTTCATTTAGTATTTTTGCGAATTTGATATATTAGATAGAAAAAAAAAAAATCAAAATGGTGTCGTTTAGTCTAGGGTGTGCGGCATCGTTTTAGCTAGAGAAAGAATGGACGGTCCAAATCAAGGTTCGGAGTCAATCGTAGCCGTTCAGAGTACTAAGGCGTGCGGCGTCGTTTTGGTCTAAGTGGAACGAACGGTGTAGATTAGGACCGAGGTAGATCGTGGCCGTTCGTGAATTTAAGCGATGCGGCGTCATTTTTGTCATGAGCGAATGAAGGGCTCGGATCGAGCCTTGTGTTTAATCGTGGCCGCTCGTTCATTGGGCTATGCGGCGTCGTTTTGAATAAGAACCTAGAAGCGTCGTCGTTTTGATATGGATAGGACAGACGATTGAGATTAATTTTGAAGTTGATCTCATTTGTCCATTTCTTTTTATGTATATATTTGAATATTAGAAATAGTTTGGAAAATCAAAAAATAAATAGGAAAATAGACACGGTGTCGTTTTGGTGTTATGGACGAGTCATAGGCGGATCTGACCGGGTTGACCCGGTCCAAAATATTAATAAATAAATAAATAAATAAAAAATGAATAAAAATTTCCAAAAATCCAAAAAATTGTAAAAATTCATAGAAAATTCATAAAAATTCCCAGATTTTTCCAAAAAATTTCTAAAAATTTCTAAATCGATTCGGGACTCTTATAGTCTAGATCAAAAATTTTGAGACTTCGAGGGTCGATCTATGTTGATCCGGAAAATTCCCAACTTTTTTAGAAAATAAATAAAAAATCCAAAAAATAGAAAAATTCTAGAAAATCACAAAAAATGGGAAATGGCCACATTCAATTGGCCCGATCTCAATTTTGTGATTTTCGGGTCCCGAACCCCAAAAAATGACCATTCTACCCTTCCGAGCCTTTCGCCCCAAATTTTCCCGAACCACCCCTGGAACCCAAACTCGATATTTACGTGGGTCGATAGGGCCATTTTAGATATGTCTATATGATTGATTGACTGGATTGACTTTGATTGTCCTGATTGCGCATTTAATTTCTGATTGTGACGGTTAGAATATTCCCATCTGCATGAATACCTAGAATCGTTAGGGCCTACCTCACCCGAAATTTCATTTGCATGAATTCGTAAGTTAGAAAATCACTCGACATCGGTAACCGAAAGGGCGTCAATGTAAATTTTGGCGTAACCAAGTCCCCGGACCCAAATCTCTGGTTTTCGTAGAACCGAACGGTTTCTCCCGACCGCTCGGTAGGGTTTTCCGATCATACCCTCCAATAAATTGATCGGTGGCGACTTCAAAATGCATGTACACTATGCACATGTCACCCGACCACACTAAGGTCGATCTCGATAAATTTTTCTCCCACATCGCGATTCGAGTAATGGGTCTTGGGAGAGACTCGCGATCCCGAAGATCCCGCCAACAACCGGGGTTATACCCATCATATAGAAAAGGATTGGCTCGTTAGCCCTCCTCGCCCCCGTGCGCCGATTAAGGAGGGTCGCGACACACCCCAAATTTTCCCGAACCACCCCGGAATTCAAGTTTGACTTTTTTTGTGGGCCGATAGGGCCATATTAGATTTTTTTTTTTTTTACTTGACTGATTGATTGAATTGATTGTGATTACTTTGATTGCGCACATTAATTTTCTGATTGTGACTGTTAAATCGTTAGAACCTACCTCACCCAAAATTGCATCTGCATGAATTCGTAGGTTAGAAAATCACTCGACATCGGTAACCGAAAGGGCGTCAATGTAAATCTTGGCGTAACTAAGTCCCTGGACCCAAATCTTTGGTTCTCGTAGAACCGAACGGTTTCTCCCGACCGCTCGGTAGGGTTTTCCGATCATACCCTCCAATAAATTGATCGGTGGCGACTCCAAAATGCATGTACACTATGCACATGCCACTCGACCACACTAAGATCGATCTCGATAAATTTTTCTCCCACATCGCGATTCGAGTAATGGGTCTTGGGAGAGACCCGCGATCCTAAAGATCCAGCTGACAACCGGGGTTATACATATAAAAAAGGATCGGCTCGTTAACCCTCTCGCTTTCGACGGGACGGAAAAATTTCCGGAGGGTTGCGACAGACCGGCGACTCCGTTGGGGAAATTCACTTGGTTGCTAAACCATTAAGAGGACTTAAGCCGATAAAATGTTGAGTGTTTTCTAATCCCATTTTCTGTAGATGCTCTTGAAGGTGAGGTACGTCCACTAACAAAAATGTTAAATGTTGATGTAGATGGGAGTTATAAGGGTGGCGTCTATGCTAACCTTTTTGATGCGAATATGTTATGGGTTGTGTATTTATTTATGCACATATTGAAGCGGTGTTTTGAATATAAACTGCCGTGCATGTCTTGCATATTTTGAGGATTACAACACTGCACACACAAGCGCCTAAACCCGAGCCGCGAAATTACCCTTTAGATCGCCATAGATAGGGATCGGTATGCGAAGCTCCCGTGTTTGATTGCACTTGGGTTGACCATATTTAATCCCGCTCGCTATGCGAGATTGATGATCCTACCCACTTGTTGTTTGATTGCACTTGTGGGCGGCTCATCGATTCGTATAGAGGGAGCTTTTTTAGATCCATACCCGAGCCTCTTTGATTTCTTTAGAGTTGAACCTCACTTGTCTCATGCGCATGTGAAATGGACGGTTGGTATACCTAAAACCAAAAACCCAAAAAAAAGAGTAACATCGGTTGGTGAGGCTTTTTACCCTCCTTATTTTGAACTTGTAAATTTAAATTTTGCATATTATGCATTTTCACGGCATATCATTGACAATTGTAAGATTGTTTAAGTGATCGGGGTTGAGAGTCAATTTTCTTTTTTAGGATAGATGGCGCCCCAAAGTCATATTGATGTCCCCGATGTATTCACATGGGAGCAGAGGACCATTCGACGCAAGGATCGAGTGCCCGCTACTTTTCGAGTTTTTGGATTTGTTCATGGACGGTAGCTCAACGGACGGAACCGGACTCGAAGCGAGGGTTGCGATTATACTCGTGGTGGACAACATTTGTAAATCAAGCGCGAAAAAGAGAGAATTTGGGAGTTATACATGAAATTGGCGAAGAAGTGGAGATATCATCGGATGAGGACACCATTTCGACTATCTAGTTTAGCGTGACTTTGGGACATTTCTAGGGTTCTTTACATTTGGAGTCGATTAAGTATGTTTCATTCACATGTATTGGTCGAACATCTTTAGATGCTTGCATAGCCTATCTCTTTGGGCTTTATTGTACCAGACTTATGAATTTTACGAATTGTCAAAATTTTGAGTTGTAAAAGTGGCTTTCTACCCCGATTACACTTAAACGATCCTAATCAATTACATGCCATCTTTGGGTGAGATTTGGTCCATAATTACCCTATTTGGCTTATTTGGGTCAAGTGGGAGTAGTTGACCCTCATGTTACCAAAAGATGACATGGAATTTGGTTAGTGCATTTGCATCACATTTCATGCATATTCATATTAAATCCGTGGTAATTGACTTTAAGATCATCATTTTGCATTTTTAGATCATGGGGAATAGAGATATCAAAGTCATCCCGGTACCGCGCAAGGAGCTTTCTTTAAGGTGGGATCGCCTCGACATAATCAACAAAGCATACGTTGAAGGGCGTTTGGGACGATTGGCGGACTTGATCAAAGTTGAATATCAACCGGCCCTCATTCAAGTATTGGCCAAGGCATGGGACATGCGCACGATGACATTTAATTTCCAAGGTCTTGAACTAACTCCTACACTTGAGGAGTATACCGCTATCATTGGGGCTAAGTTTGACGATCATATAGCTCAACCCCCTCTGGACATGGATTCTACTCGTTCTCTATCGAGCTTTCTTTGTCTCAAAACCTCTGAAATAGAAAAAGTCTATACGTCCTGTCGCAACCCTCCGTCGTTTCCTTCCGGCGGGGCGAGTAGGGTTAACGAGCCGATCCCCTTTTTATATATATAAGAGGATCGCGGGTCTCTCCCAAGACCCATTACTCGAATCGCGATGTCGGGTAAAATTTTATCGTAGTCGACCTTAGTGTGGTCGGGTGGCATGTGCAATGTGTACATGCAATTTTGGAGTCGCCACCAATCGATTTATTGGAAGGTACGATCGGAAAACCTTACCGAGCGGTCGAGAGAAACCGTTCCGTTCCGCGAAAACCAGAGATTTTTGGGTCCGGGGACTTGGTTACGCCAAGATTTTTATTGGCGCCCTTTCGGTTACCGATGTTGAGTGATTTTCTAACCTATGAGTTCATGCGAGATGCGACATCGGGTGAGGTAGGCCCTAGCAGTTCTAAGTTTTCATGCAGATGGGAATTTTCTATCCTAACAATCACAATCAAAAAATTTAATGCCCAATCAAAATCATTACAAGCAATTAAATCGACCAATCAAGGTTTAACATGTCTAAAAATGGCCCTATCGGCCCACACAAAAATCAAATTTGGGTTTCGGGGTGATTTGGCGAAAATTTGGGGCGAAAGGCCCGGAAGGGTAGAATGGTCATTTTTAGGGATTCGGGACCCGAAAATCACAAAATTTCGATTTGGCCAGTTGAATGTAGCCATTTCCTATTTTTTTTGTGATTTTATGGAATTTTTCTAATTTTTCTAATTTTTTGAATTTTTATTTATTTTCTAAAAAAAATTGGGAATTTTTCGGATCGTCACAGATCGACCCTCGAAGTCTAAAAAATTTTCGATCCAGACTTTATGAGCCCCGAATCGATCTAGGAATTTTTAGAAATTTTTTATGAAAATCCGGGAATTTTTATGAATTTTCTAAGTATTTTTACAATTTTTTGGATTTTTGGAAATTTCTTTTTATTTTTTATTATTTTTTTATTAATAAACCGGACCGGGTCAAACCGGTCAACGACCGGTCAACCCGATCCGACCGCCCGTAGACCCACTCTACGCCTAAAACGGCACCGCATTTGCTTTTTCTATTTATTTTCTATTTTCTATTATTAATTTTCTAATATTCGAATATACTAAAACAAAACGGACGGCCGAGATCGGATCTGAAATTAATCTCGACCGTCAACTCTCTCCTATACAAAACGACGACGCTTCGGCCTATCACCCCGAACGACGTCGCATCTATTATTGACGCGAACGGCCACGATCCGAACTAAAAATCTAATCTGAACCGTCGCCTCATCTGAGCCAAAACGACGCCGCATGCCTTAACCAAACGGACGGTCAAGATCTAACCTAGATCTAATCTAAGCCATTCGTTCTATCTCTGCTAAAACGACGCCGGATCAACTAAATGCATGGAAGGTCACGATCTAACCTAGGTTCAATCCGGACCGTTCATTCTTCAAACACCCTAAACGACGTCGCATGATCACCGGTCTAAACAACGCCGTATCCCTATTTTATTTTCTGCCTAATATATCTAATATTCAAAAATACAAAAATCAAGATCCGACGGCTCTAAATCAAACCTATCAAATTACCCTGACCGTCGGATCTGGGCTGACTCCATTTATTCGTGCCAACGACTAGGCCGAGTCGGCGATGACATGGACCACTCACAAGACGCCACGTTGGACTTTGACTCTGTTGACCGCCACGTCATCTTCGTCTTCTTCAACGTGACGACACCTAAACGGATTGCCAAGACTCTTCGGCGAGATCCAACGGTGAGATCTCGCGGGAAAAGTCTCAAATCAACGGCAATCGACTCCATTCGACCTCTAGACCAACATATCTCGGAATCGAAGCATTTTATCCATAAAATCAACCTTAATCAAGCTCACACAGATCTAAACTCACTGAACTCAATCACATAGTACTGAGCATATTGTTGACACCTGAATTTTTAGTCAGTTTTCCTTTAGTTTTATTTTCCAAAATTCACTAAAAATTCACAAAAAATCAAAAAATTAAAAAAATCAACATTGGAAGCCTTGGCCAAGCACAAGGAACCAATTTGGATCAAAAAATAATTTTTCATATTTTTCGCATTTTTTTAATATTTTCGGAAAATAGGAAAATACTTGAAAATTCATAAAAAAATACTTTTCGAGGTCACAAAAATACACAAAACGTCCAATATTTTTCTTTTAATTCTCTTTTCATATTGACCTCATAAAAAATCAAAAATTGAGTTCAATTTTAGGAGTTCCTTCACAACGTCTAGGGTTGAATTTCCACAAAAAATACCAATTGAGTCTTTTTATTTGCAATTCTTGCACATTTTAGGTCTTGACATTCAATTGCAGTCCCTTTGAATTTTAATTTGATCAATTACACCCAAAATTGCGCGAATTGTACGAATTGCACAAAATTTCCAAAGAATTTTGCAATTTAGTCCCTCAACTTGCCAATTTTTGAAATTACTTTTAATTGAGGGACTATCATGGTAAAATTGGACTGTCCCCCTATATTTTCATGCATTTCAAATCGATTGGCATAGGTCTCATGGTCCAATTTGATCAAATTGACATCCAATTGAACATTTCCCTAATTTGGGCAAATTGAAAAATTTGGGGTTTTCATAGAAATTGATGTGAACTTTTGGGCAAAATCACATTTTTAGATAATATCCAGGCCCTTAAGTTCAATTTTGAAGTTTAATTGCAAAAATTCCCAACCGATTTTGATTAATTTTGAAAATTGTATAAAGAACACTTTATCAGACAGGTTCGGACCGGGTCCATCACGGTCGGACCGGTCGAACCGGTCCAAACAGTGTCGTCTTCAACCTCTCATTTGCGCGAATTGCAGATCTGAATGTCGAGTTTCAACGATCAAGTTGGAGGGCAATTCGATCCTAATTGACTCAAATTATGGTGGGGGTTTTATTGTGCGGGTTAAGAGGCGTCGATCGCCAGCGGCGGCACGGCCAATGGCCGCCGGAACATGGCAGAATCGACGGTCTAAGGGCCGGCGAGGTGAAAGTCAATATTTTCAAGTTGAGGTGCAATTCACGCTCGTTTTGGCTCGACGGAAACTCTAACGGACCGGGACGGAATCTTAACGATTCCGTCACCGTCCAGCGAGCCTATACGCGTGCGATTAGCACGTGAGATCCTCGGCCAGCTCACGTCCGACGTGCCAATTTTTGAAAACTCACTATAAAAGCCCGAGGAAGGTTCTCGATCGGAGGAGGTTCGATCGTGCTCGCCAAGCCTAACAGATTAGAGAGAGAGAGAGTTAGAGAGAGAGAGAGACGAGCTCTCGTGCGACGCCATCGCCGGAACTTCAAGCTCGGACCGCAAGTCCCTCAGCGAGCTAGTTCAAGCCACATCGCAGCGCCCATTCACTCCCAGAAGCTTCCCGATACTTTAGAGAAGCGACCGCACTCGATCAATTGGCCCGAGATCGCCCAAACCGGTGAGTCGATCTTCGAACTTCAACTCTGCACGTTCATGGCATCGCACGTACACGAGCTCGATCTTTGCAATTTTTGTGTGCGTTTTGGCCTTTGAACTACGCCGATCACTTCTGCATATATGTTTTACTTCGATTTTGCATAAAACTTACGAACCGAGTCTGGGAAACCCAAGCTCCATGGCGGTCTACCGTCGAAGCTCGTTTAGGTAATCCTAGACCAAACCAGGCCAATCTGACCTGCGGGTAAGGTTTCTTAACCTGATTTGAGTGCTTCCTATCGTTTAATTAGCCTATCATGCTCTGAATCTTGATATTTGAACTCCGAGTTGAGGTTCTGTGCATAGCTCATATCTCGCAATTTAGCGGATGAAATTCTTTGATTTTGAGATATGTTGGTCTAGAGGTTGTTTGGAATCGATCGCCGTTGGTTTGAAACTTTTCCGGCGAGATCTCACCGTTGGATCTCGCCGGAGAGTTTCTGGCCGTCCATTGAGTGTCGTCGCTGCGGGGAAGACGAAGGCGATCTGGTGCGGTCAACAGGTCGGCGGCCTACGCGTCATCGTTTGATTGGTGCGGGGCGTCGGCGGCTCGGCTCGGCCGTTGGCGCGAACGAGTTGAGTCGGCTCCGATCCGACGGTCCAGATTAATAGATAGGTTTGATTACGGACCGTCGGATCGTTATTTTGTATTTTCGGATATTAGGATATTAGAAAGAAAATGCGAAAAAAATAAAAAACTGCGTCGTTTAATGTAGATAATGCGACGTCGTTTAGGTGTTAGATAGGACGAACGGCCCAGATTAGCTGCGGGATAGATCGTGGCCGTTGAAGGTTTTGATCAATGTGACGTCGTTTAAGGCTAGAAGGCAGATTCGACGTCGTTCTCTACATAGGCGGTATGAACGGTCTAGATTAGAGTCAAGTCTAAATCGTGGCCGTTTATTTGTTAAGCAACGCGGCGTCGTTTTGATTATAGGTTGGCCATCAGTTGAGATTAGATGCGGATTAGATCGTGACCGTCCGTTCGATTAGGCAATGTGACGTCGTTTTAGTGTGATAGGCCGAAGCGTCGTCGTTTTATATAGGGGATAGTCGACGGTTGAGATGGATTCCAGATTTAATCTCGGCCGTCCGTTTTGTTTTAGTAAATTCGAATATTGGAAAATCAATATTAGAAAATCAAAAAAATATATAGTAAATAGTATACGGCACCGTATGGTGTTTTGAACGGTGTCGTGGGCGAGTTCGAAGCGGTCGGACCGGGTTGACCGGGTTGACCCGGTCCGGTTTATTAATAAAAAATAATAAAAAATAAAAAAGAAATTTCCAAAAATCCAAAAAATTTCAAAAATACCTAGAAAATTCATAAAAATTTCCAGATTTTCACAAAAAATTTCTAAAAATTTGTAGATCGATTCGGGACTCATAAAGTCTGGATCGAAAATTTTCGAGGCTTCGAGGGTCGATTTGTGTCGATCCGAAAAATTTCCAATATTTTTGAAAAATAAATAAAAATTCCAAAAAAAATAGAAAAAATAGAAAAATTCAAGAAAATCACAAAAAATGGGAAATGGCCACATTCAACTAGCCCGACCCCGATTTTGTGATTTTCGGGTCCCGAACCCCAAAAATGACCATTCTACCCTTCTGGGCCTTCTGCCCCAAATTTTCGCCAAATCACCCCAAAACCCGAGTTTGATTTTTGTGTGGGCCAATAGGGCCATTTTAGACATGTCAAACCTTGATTGATTGATTGAATTGATTTTGTTTGTTCTGATTGCGCATTAAATTTTTCTGATTGTGATTGTTAGGAATAGAAAATTCCCATCCGCATGAAAATTTAGAACTATTAGAACCTACCTCACCCGATATCGCATCTGCATGAACTCATAGGTTAGAAAATCACTCAACATCGGTAACCGAAAGGGCGTCGATTAAAATTTCGACGTAACCAAGTCCCCGGACCCAATAATCTCCGGTTTTTCGCGGAACCGAACGGTTTCTCCCGACCGCTCGGTAAGGTTTTCCGATCGTACCTTCCAATAAATCGATCGGTGGCGACTCCAAATCGCATGTACACCTCGCACATGCTACCCGACCACACAAGGTCAATTTCGATATCTGATAAATTTTACCCGACATCGCGATTCGAGTAATGGGTCTTGGGAGAGACCCGCGATCCCACACATATATATATATATGTGCATATATATAAAAGGGGATCGGCTCGTTAACCCTCGCCCCGGACGGAAACGACGGAGGGTCGCGACAGACTGGCGACTCCACTGGGGAAATCATAAGAGGACTTAAGCCGATAAAAATGTTGATTGTTTTTCGACCTAGTTTCCCGCAGATGCTCTTGAAGATGAGGTATGTCCACTAACAAAAGTGTTAAATGTCGATGCAGATGGGAGTTATAAGGGGTGGCGTCTATGCTAACCTTTTTGATGCAGATATGGAGTTTTGGGTTGTTTGTTTATTTATGCAAATATTGAAGCGGTGTTTTGAATATAAATTGTTGTGCATGTCTTGCATATTTTGAGGATCACGACACTGCACACACAAGCGCCTAAACCCGAGCCGCGAATCACCTTTATAGGTCGCCATAGATAGGGATCGGTATGCGAAGCTCTTGTGTTTGATTGCACTTGGGTTGATCATATTTGATCCCCCTCGCTATGCAAGATTGATGGTCCTACCCACTTGTTGTTTGATTGCGCTTGTGGGCGGCCCATCGATTTGTATAGCGGGAGCCTTTTAGGTCCATACCCAAGCCTTTTTGATTTCTTTAGAGTTGAACCTCACTTGTCTCATGCTCATGTGAAATGGACGGTTGGTATACCTAAAACCAAAAACCCAAAAAAAAGAGTAACAACGGTTGGCAAGGCTTTCTACCCTCTTTATTTTGAACTTGTAAATTTAAATTTTGCATATCTTGCATTTTCACGACATATCATCACAATTTGTAAGATCGTTTAAGTGATCGGGGTTGAAGGTCAAATTTTCCTTTTTAGATAGATGGCGCCCCGAGGTCATGTTGATGTACCCGACGTATTCACATGGGAGCGGAGGACCATTCGACGCGAGGACCGAGTACCCGCTACATTCCGAGTCTTTGGATTTGTCCATGGACGAGAGCTCAATGGACGGAACCACATCCGTAGTGAGAGTTGCGATTATACCCGATGTGGACGATATTTGAAACTCGAGCGCGAGAAAGAAAGAATTTGGGAGTTGTACATGAAATTGGCAAAGAAGCCTCGTGCGACCAAGACGGCCCCGAAGCACTCCCCGATTAAGAAGAAGGAGGTCATCACCATATCCTCCTCCGATGATGAAGATGTCAAACTTCCCGAGATAGTGGAGATCTCATCCGATGAGGATACCTTTCCGATTGTCTAGATTAGTACGACTTTGGGGCATTTTCTAGGTTTCATTATATTTTGAGTCGATTATGTACTTTCATCGACATTTATTGTCCGAACATCTTTAGATGCTATCATGTGCTATTTCTTTCGACTTTATTGTATTAGACTTGTAAATTCCATGAGTTGTCAAATTGTGAGCGACTTTCTATCCCGATTACGCTTAAACGATCCTAATCAAATTACATGCCATCTTTGGGTGAGATTAGGTCAGTAACTACCCTATTTGGCTTGTTTGGGTCAAGTGGGAGTAGCTGACCCTCATGTTACCAAAAGATGACATGGAATTTGGTTAGCACATCTGCATCACATTTCATGCATATTCATATTAAACTCGTGGTAATTGACTTTAGGATCATCATCTTTTGCATTTTTAGATCATGGGGAATGGAGACATCAAAGTCATCCCAATACCGCGCAAGGAACTCGCTATATGGTGGGATCGCCTCGACATCGTCAACAAGGCCTACGTGGAAGGACGTTTGGGACGACTTGTAGATTTGATCAAAGTGGAATACCAACCGGCCCTCATTC
Source organism: Rhodamnia argentea (assembly GCF_020921035.1). Lineage (NCBI taxonomy): Eukaryota > Viridiplantae > Streptophyta > Magnoliopsida > Myrtales > Myrtaceae > Rhodamnia > Rhodamnia argentea. The sequence continues at coordinate 15,330,380 of NC_063151.1, forward strand.
AAGTACTAGCCAAGGCATGGAACGCGCGTACAATGACATTTAACTTCCGAGGATTAGAGTTGACTCCTACGCTCGAGGAGTATACCGCTATTATCGGGGCCAAATTTGAAGAACGTATAGCTCAACCCCCTTTGGACATGGACTCCACTCGTTCGTTATCGAGTTTTCTCCGTCTTAAAACTTCTGAGATTGAAAAAGTTTACAAGTCCAATTCCAACAAGTTCACCTTCTCATTCCTTTTCGACAATTATTCCTCTTTACCCACCGAAACCGGTCATAAATCGGGAAAGGTGTTCATTTTGGCTTTCTTTGCATTCGTCCTATTCCCGACCTCAAGGACCACTTTTGACCCTTCTATAGCCCACATAGCCGGACAAGCATGTTGTCGCTGGGATTATTCGTACATGATCTTAGCTGAGACCTTTCTCTCCCTAAATTGCTCCAAATCTTCAAAAAAGGCTGTTTTCCAAGCGTCTAGCGGATTACTCCACTTGTGGTTCACCTCTCATATAAAGACTTTCCAACTCCGAGTGGGGTGCTATGAGATCAATGAATACGTTCACCCTCTTAGATCCTTCCTCAAGTGTCAATCCCTTGTACCCAAATACTCATTCAAGAAGTGGGTTGAGCTATTAGACAATTTGAAACCCGAACATATTAGATGGCGTCTGACTTGGCCCAAGATTGTGGAGGCTCGCATTATGGGTATGGAAGATCGCCCTATTCCCTCATTGGGATGTACTTGCGCTGTGGCATATTACCCCATTAGAGTGATGAGGCAATTTGGAGTTCTACAAGAGATACCACCGGATGTTTGTCCCGGGATCTTCTCATTTGCCATGACACGAGGAAAGCTTACAAAGGAAGCAAAGGAGTTGTATCGGGCCCGGATCAAACTCATACTTCACGCTTTGAAGAATTCCCCGTTACAACAAGTTGAATGGCCGGATTATTTGGATGATGAAATGAACATTCATAGAGCCTCTAAGGAGTATATCAAGAAGTTTAAGGAGTATCGCCAATCAATGGTTGAGCCATATATACCCGAGTGCGTATCTCCTCGGATTGAAGAGGTTGAGTCATATGAGCCAGTACATAGTACCCTACGTGCGGGAGTAGAGCCGTACATTCCCGAAGATCCGGAACCTTGGATGTTAGAAGAAGGAGAAGACCCATACCAGTAGGATTCCGATGGGTCGGAAGAGCAAGAGGAGTGGAAGCGTCCTCGACTTGCATAGATTCATTCCCCCATTTAGATTTTACATATTTGTTAGATACTTTTGAACAATTTGGTTTGTAATAGATACATATTATTTCTTTTATGAGCATTTCATGCATACATATAGAAAAGTCAATTACCACGGATCAATGTCTCAAATCCTTTAAAATTTTCCATACTAATTTGATGTTCTGAAAACAGGTGAGTGACAAATACGAGGACTCGTAGCAAAACGCGCAAATTAAGGATGGAACAAGAAGAGCTCGCACCTCGTGTGGGTAATCCGGAGAACCAAATGAACGTGATCGCCACAATGGTGGCGGAGATGAAAGCAATGTTGATCGCTAGTCGGGGGAGATACCCTGTCGACCCTAATTCTCAAGCCCCTGCGGGCTCTTCCGATGGAGTGAATGTTAATCCGGCACCTGCCGCTAATCCCACTACGAACCCGGAGCGACCGCCTAAGGATCCTCTTGTTGTGATAGATTTGGAAAAGAAGGAGAAACATGTCCTTAAAATGGAGGAGGAAATAAAGAGGCTGGCAAAGATCGAAGAATGCCTGGCAAGTCGGGGATATGAACTTTCAAGGTTCGATAAGGTAGCACCGTTCGAGAAGATAGAGGTTCCTACTGACTACAAGGAACCGGACTTTGTGAGGAAATATAATGGGACCGGGTGTCCCAAGGCGCACTTGAAGTATTATTTGCGCCGAATGTCGCAGTTCTCAGACAACATTCCATTCTTGGTTAACACCTTCCAGGAGAGCCTATATGGGACAGCCCTGGCGTGGTTCATTGAATTGGAGCCGGAGAGGCTCGCCGATTGAGACAAACTGGTAGATGAGTTCCTTCGGCAATACAAGTTTAACACTTTGACCGCCCTCACTAGAGAGGACCTTCTGAGGACCGTAAAGGGAAAGAGTGAGGCCATTCGCGCCTACGCCCGGAGATGGAGAGCACGGGCTGTGCAGGTAAAGCCGCCCGTCCCGGAAGAAGAACTAACGGACCTGTTTCTCAAGGCCCTTCCCGTTGAGTTTTTCGACAAGCTGAACACCTTCGGGTGTCGAGCGTTTGCGTACCCGATCAAGGTAGCAGAACGCCATGAGTGGACACTAAGGGAGAAGAAGATACCCGAGACGCCTTTCAAACACCAATACCCTTTGAGAAGGGATAATAGGGAGCAAACTGGAGAAGTAGCCTTTGTCCCTAACCCGCTAAAGCCCGGAAATTTCTCTCCTTCAATCCCTACCCAAGGAACGTCCTCCTGGACCGCTTCCAAACCACCGGAATTCAGAAAAAAGAATCAAATTATTTTTACCCCACTACCCCGACCCTTATCCAAACTACTACCAATGCTTCTGGAGAACCGCTTAGTTGTGAAAGAGCCACCTAGAGCTCACCCGCCAAGATTTCCTGGGTATGATGAGACCCAGACGTGCATATACCATATGGGAGAAAGAGGGCATAATGTGGACAACTGTCTCGCTCTCAAGTTCAAGGTGCAAGCATTAATTGATGGAAAAGTTCTAGAGTTTGATAAGGCTGAACCTAATGTGCAGCAGAACCCGTTACTCGAACATCGCGAGGTGAACGCGATTTTTGGAGGCGAAGAGGAAGAAGTTCTGGAGTTCATAGTAGATATGAGTAAAATGCGGGATGTCCTGACGTTGGCCTCGCAATACCCGGAAGGAGAGAGTATTTCCCGGGAACAAAAGGAAGCTTGCTTAGAAAAGTTGATCAATATGGGCGTTATGGGAAGAATGGAAAACGCTGCCTTTAAAGGGACCTACGTGGCGGTGGACATGCTATCTAAGGAATTTGCGATGAAACCTACGAGGGGAAGTGTTTTGAAAATACCCTCTGGATATTTGATGAATGTTAAAGATGGCCAGGAAATCAAAGAGATAGACGAATATGAAATCCGTCTAGATAAACCCCGCCAAGGTGATAGAAGATTTATGCAGAAGGCCCTAGAGAGGGGCGAGATAGTGGATAACCTCGGAGAAGATAGTGGTGGTTACAACTTTAAAGTGTTGTATTCGGCACCCCCAAGCTTTTTCGTCGATTCTGGAGATGTAGTCCTCGATGGGTGGGGTGGAATGGACGACCCCGAAAGTGAAGAATTTGTGGGAACGGTCGATGAAGTCAAAGTCCAAGCGGCTCCTCGGAATGAACAGGTGAATTAGGAGTCCAACGTGCGACTTTCTAATTTGGAGACCCATATACGACATTTAACAACCATGGTAGCGGAATTATCGCAACTAATGGCTAAGAATGACGCCACGAAAGTAGAAGAGAACATGCAGGTTCTGGAGATACGGCGGACCATGGAGGCACAAAATCGAAAGATCGCCCTACTGCAAGGGCAAGGAGACGATATGTCAAGGAAAATGGATGAGTTGAAAGAGCTGATTACGCCACTTACTCGGGCAAGAAATGTTCCGCCCCAAGGCGTGAACCCGAGAGTGACCTTCCGCACGAAGTATAATGGCGCTGGGTGTCCTCCGGCACATGTCTCATATTATCTTTGCCAAATGGTTGGCCATCATGAAGATGATGAAATGTTGGTTCGGAATTTCGGACGTAGTCCGGCGGGCCCCGCACCGGTGTGGTTCCAATCAATCGATCTGGACTGGATCCCGAGTTGGGAGAATTTATCGAAGCACTTTATACGACACTTTGAAGCTGGAATCAGAGGTTATTTCACTAAAGCTAATTTGTTGAACATCCGGAAAAGTGAAGACGAGAGTTTTGAACTCTTCGCTAGGAGATGGAAGAAACATCTTGCGATGGTGCAACATTCGCTGTCAGAAAGGGAAATGCTGGAGTTCGTACTGAAATCACTTCCGGCGGAATACTTTGACCGCATGTATGCATACACGTACTCGTCATTCCAACATATGGTGGAAATCGGCATGAGAATTGAAGGAATTATCTTGAGAGTCAGAAGGGAAAGGCAGAGGGATCCGGATGAAGAAAATGCCACGTTGGTGAGGCCGGGTCCAGAACATAACCCCGAGGATGTTCATGAGGATGAAATGATCGGGATGGTAGATACCCCGATTCGTTTTGTGATTGATTTGAACAAAATTGATAGCTGGGAGTTGGAAGCTTCTAGTTCGGAAAAACCATCAACATCCGAATCACCACCGTAAAAGATCATACCGGTGAAGATTAAGTTCTTGCCGGTGGAAGAGTACAACTCGAAGGCGGTGCATTGTGACTATGAAACGGGTGAGATCGTCGCCATAATGAGATCGGGAAGATGTTATCCACCAAGAGAGGCGGACCTCGAAAAGAAAGTCCCGACTGCGGAAGAGGTAGAGAAGTTGCAATCGGTTGTAAGGACCGGTGAATATGAGGTCGTTGACCAACTGCGGAAAATGCCGGCACTGATTTCCTTATTAGATCTCTTCAAGAATTCTGAAAAGCACAAGAATGCCCTCTTGAAGGTACTAGATGAGGTGCATGTCCCAGAAGCCATTAACGAAGTGCAACCGGGAGATTTCGTAGGGGCTATCCTTTTGAAAGACCAGATATCCTTCTCGGATGAAGACTTCCCAAGAGAAGGGCGTGTGCATAATAGAGCCCTCTATATTGCTGTGAGGTGCCACGGGAAGGAGGTCCCTCACGTCCCGATTGATAATGGCTCTGCTTTCAACCTATGTCCTCTGAGCACCCCGAGAAGCTTAGGGATCAATGAAGATTTCGTGAAGACATCCAAGGCCACCATCCGGTCATTTGATGGAGTCTCTAAAAATGTTGTAGGAGAGATTGAGCTGGACATTGACATTGGACCAGTAACTTTCTCTATACCGTTCCAAGTACTGGACATTCCTAGCGCCTTCACCTTGCTCCCGGGAAGACCATGGATTCATGTGTCCGGAGCGGTACCTTCCTCCCCGCATCAAAAATTAAAATTTGTGGTTAAGGGTCAGTTGATCACCGTCCATGGCGAGACGGGACATCGAGCCGCTTTAAAAGGGATGGTTCCATACGTCGAGCCTTCAAAGGAGGATGAGCTGAGTTATCACACCTTCGACATTGTATCCGTCATGCATGTATCACCAGATGCAAAAATAGCTGCACCGGAGCTTTCGAGACCTGCGACTATGGCGAGGAGAGTGTTACTCTCAAACGGTTTTATTCCAGGTGCCGGATTAGGGAAACACGGTCAGGGAATCCGTAACCCTTTGAATTTGGGCTCAAATGACCACAAGGTTGGTCCGGGTTATAATGGAATAGTGAAGAATAACACAGGTCGAGGCCGAGGTCGAAACAAGTGTTATGGAGACCGTGGACGCCGTGGACACCAAGGTGGCCGTTTCATAGGTACCGATGCATGGAAAGCTAGAGGAAAAATGTTCTTAAACCCCTTATTCGAGGTATTCTCTAAAGGAGGCAAATGGCTGGAAGATGAGGACATCTCTGAGGATGCAGGGGCGGACTTATTCAACCCGTTCTTGGATAATCTGGTGAACGTGATAATTGAGTGGTTGGACGATGATTTCCCCACCCCTTAGTAAAAGGCTCTTTCCGAACTTTACATTTTAATGCATTTTGATTACTGCATTTGTTTTTGAAGCTTTTTTGGCACCCTTTGGGTCACACGTTGTGATCCAAGAAGTGCAGATCTGTATTGCTTTTAGTTGCATTCATTAATGAAAATCATCTCAAATTTGATTACAGACATATGGAGCAACGGATTGGTCTGATGATGACAATTGATTCTACCATGAAACTTGAGGCCCGATCCGCCATATGATCTTGGGTTTTAAATAATTTTTGAGAACCAGGATATCCGGAAGATCGTGGACTAGTTCTCCTTTCTTTGTCTAAAAATTAGAATTCGAAAAAATGTTTTCATGATAAAAAATGTGTTTTCATGATAAAAACATGCATTCTTCGATTTGATCATCTTTGAATACCGACCTTTCATGGTGCATTTCAGGCATGTCATCCCACTCATACATAACAGGTTAATATGTGACTCGGATCAGCTCGATGACTATGCATGCGAGGTTGATATAGACGAGGTTGATGTGAGCGATATCAAGAAAGAATGGGATTGTTTTGAAGAATCCGAACCCCCTATCTCCGAAGAACCCATCACTATTAATTTGGGAGATTCTTACTGCGTCAAGGAGGTGAAAATAGGAGGACACCTGTCCGCAGCAGATGTTTTAAGAATGACGGCATTGCTCAAGGAATATCAAGATATTTTCGCTTGGTCATATGCTGACATGCCGGGTTTAGATCGTGAAATTGTGGAGCATGCTCTGCCCACCAATCCTTCTTGCACACAAGTAAATCAATCACCCCGAAGAATGAATCCTGAACCGTCAGATAAGATCAAGGAAGAGGTGATGAAGCTCCTTAAAGTTGGATTTATCGAGGTTGTCCCATATGCTGATTGGGTCGCCAACATCATACCGGTTAAGAAGTAGGATGGAAGAATTAGAATATGCGTGGATTATCGGGACTTGAACAAAGCCAATCCGAAAGACGATTTTCCTCTACCGCACATTGATGTACTTGTCGATAGTACCGCGGGCTTTGAATAATTCTCCTTTATGGATGGATTCTCGGGATATAATCGGATCATGTTGAAGGAGGAAGATAAAATCAAGACCTCACTACACAATGGGGAACCTTCTGTTATAAGGTCATGCCCTTCGGATTGAAAAATGCGAGGGCAACGTATTAGAGGGCTATGGTGACCCTCTTTCATGACATGATACATAAGGAAATCGAGGTTTATGTGGACGACATGATTGCCAAGTCCAAGCCTGGAGAAGACCATGTTAAAGTGCTAAATAAGTTATTTGATCGATTGAGAAAGTACAAGCTCAAGCTGAATCCCGCGAAATGCGTATTTGGTGCAAGATCCGGAAAGCTGCTAGGGTTTGTGGTGAGCAATCGTGGTATTGAAATTGATCCCTCCAAGATCAAAGCTATATGGGAAATAGGGACTCCTTCTATTGTTAAGTGTTGACACCTGAATTTTTAGTCGGTTTTCCTTTAGTTTTATTTTCCAAAATTCACTAAAAATTAACAAAAAATCAAAAAATTATAAAATCAACATTGGAAGCCTTGGCCAAGCCTAAGGAACCAATTTGGAACAAAAAATAATTTTTCATATTTTTCACATTTTTTTTTATTTTCGAAAAAATAGGAAACTACTTGAAAAATTCATAAAAATACTTTTCGAGGTCACAAAAATACACAAAATGTTCAATAATTTTCTTTTAATTCCCTTTTCATATTGACCTCAAGGAAAATTGAAAATTGAATCCAATTTTAGGTGTTTCTTCATAATGCCTAAGGTTGAATTTTCATAAAAAATACCAATTGAGTCTTTTTATTTGCAATTTTTGCACATTTTGTGTCTAGACATTCAATTGTAGTCCCTTTGAACTTCAATTTGATCAATTGCACCCACAATTGCGCGAATTGCACGAATTAGGCCAAATCCCCAAAATGTTTGCAATTTAGTCCCTCAATTGGCCAATTTTTGAAATTACTTTTAATTGAGGGACTATTATAGTAAAATTGAACTGTTACCCTATGTTTTCATACATTTCAAATTGATTGGCATAGGTCTCATGGTCCAATTTTATCAAATTGACATCCAATTGAACATTTCCCTAATTTGGGCAAATAGAAAAATTTGGGGGTTTTGTGCAAATTGGTAGAAAATTTTGGACAAAATTGCATTTCTAGATAATATACAAGCCCCTAAGTCCAATTTTGAAGATTAATTTCAAAAATTCTTTACCGTTTTTGATTAATTTCGAAAATTGTGCATAAAACTCTTTCCGAACCGGTTCGGACCGGTCTGACTCACGGTCGGACCGGTCCAAACGATGTCGTCTTCCCCAAATCAACCCCGCGAGTTGCAGCTTTGGACAATGAGATTCAACGGCCAAATTGAAGGTTAATTCGCGTGTAATTGATGCAATTGACTTGGGGCTTTTGTTGTGCGGGTCGAGAGGAATTGATTGCCACCGGCGGCGCGATCAATGGCCGCCGGAGCACGGGGAAATCGCCGGTCAAAGGCTCGGCGTGCGCAAAAGTCAACATATTGCAATTCATGAACAATTCGCGCCTATTTGTGCTCGCCCGAGTACCAAACGGACATCTAACGGACTTGGACGGAATCTTAACGATTCCGTCACCGTCCGGTGACCGTAAAACGTGTGATTGGCACGTGGGAGTCTCGGCCAACTCATTCGTATACGCGCGCGAATTTGAAAACGGGTATATAAGGCTGAGGAAGATTCTGGATCAAAGAAGAGGCTCATTTCGCTCGCACTCATAACGGAATAGAGAGAGAAAGAGAGAAAAGTAGAGAGAGAGACTACGAGCGATACCTTCGCCGGAACTTCGAACCGGAGCCGCACGTCTTCGGCCCAAGCGATTCAGGCCAAATCGAGGCCTCGCACCACCACCGGAAGTTCACCGGAGTCCAGGAGAGGCGATCGGCACAGCTTATTCGTCTTCAAGCTTCCAAAACTGGTGAGTCCACTTCGCGACAATCTCACCGTGCGACTATGGCATCTCGGTCTCCCGAGTATAATCCTTTCAATTGAGGTGTGCGTTTTGATCCTTGAGCATCACCGACCACGATCGCACTTCATTTTTGCATCGATTTCCCCTGAAACCTCGAGTCGGACCTCCTACTCATCGCGGTCCGGCCGGACTTCGGCCAGACAAATCCGGCGACTCCGGGCTCGATCGGAGCCCGAGGTAAGTGTCCTTAACTTGACCTTAACGTGCTTGAAGCTTGAATCGTGTTGTTATGCTCTGATTTATGAGATTGTGTTCTGTGAAATCGATTCTGTGCAAGCTCGATTAGTGTTGATTTTGTGGGTTAAATTGCTTTATTTTTGGATATGTTAATCTAGAGAATAAATAGAGTTGATCGCCGTTGGTTTGAGGTCTTTCCGGCGAGATCTCACCGTTGGATCTCGCCGGAGAGCTCTCGGCCGTCCATTGAGCTATCGCGAGGTTGAAGACGATTGAGCCAACGTGGTACGGTCAACAGGTCGGCGTCCAGGTGTCGTGCGCTGAGTGGTCCACGGTGTCGCTGACTCAGCTCGGCCGTTGGCGCGAGCGGGCCGAGTCAGCTCCCATCCGGCGACTGTGATAATTTGTTGAATTTGATACGTGGCCGTTGGATCCGATTTTTGTATTGTTAGTTATTAGTATATTAGACAGAAAAATCGAAAAAATCAAAAACGTAGTCGTTCAACTAGCATCTAGGCGACGTCGTTCGGCTTCACAAGGAATGAGTGGTCGGGATTGAGTCTAGGAATGATCGTGGCCGTCACGTGCGTGTAATGAATGCGGCGCCGTTTAGGGTAAGGGTTAGAAGCGGCGTCGTTTTAAGCTTTAGGAAGAGTCGACGGGCGAGACCGAGTTGGAGGATTTAATCGTGGCCGTCCGTGTATTAGGCCGAAGCGACACCGTTTTGTTTAGTAGTGGGCCGACTTGAGATCGATTCGCAGATTGATCTCACAGTCCATCTTGTTCTTTTATATTCGGAAATTAGAAAATAGTTTAGAAAATAGAAAATAAATAGAAAAAGCAAATGCGGTGCCGTTTTAGACGTAGAGTGGGTGCGTAGGCGGTCGGATTTGGTTTGACCGATCGTTGACCGGGTTGACCCGGTCCGGTCCATTAATAAAAAATAATAAAAAATAAAAAGAAATTTCCAAAAATTCCAAAAAATTGTAAAAATACTTAAAAATTCACAAAAAAATTCCAGATTTTCACAAAAAATTTCTAAAAATTTGTAGATCGATTCGGGACTCATAAAGTCTGAATCAAGAATTTTGAGACTTCGAGGGTCGATTAATTTCGATCTGGAAAATTTCCAATATTTTTGAAAAATAAATGAAAATTCCAAAAAAATAGAAAAAATTAGAAAAATTCCATAAAATCACAAAAAATGAGAAATGGCCACATTCAACTGGGCAAATCGAAATTTTGTGATTTTCGGGTCCTGAACCCCCAAAAATGACCATTCTACCCTTCCGCCTTCCGCCCCAAATTTTTACCAAATCACCCCGACACCCAAAATTGATTTTTTGTGTGGGCCGATAGGGCCATTTTAGACATATCAAACCTTGATTGATTGATTTGTTTGCTTGTAATGATTTTGATTGCGCATTAAATTCTTTGATTGTGATTGATTAGGATAGAAAATTCCCATCCGCATGAAAATTTAGAACTGTTAGAGCCTACCTCACCCGATATCGCATATGCATGAATTCCTAGGTTAGAAAAACATTCAACATCGGTAACCGAAAGGGCGTCAATTCGAAATTTGGCGTAACCAAGTCCCCGGACCCAAAAATCTCTGGTTTTCGCGGAACCGAACGGTTTCTCCCGACCGCTCGGTAAGGTTTTTCGATCGTACCTTCCAATAAATCGATCGGTGGCGACTCCAAATCACATGTACACCTCGCACATGCCACCCGACCACACAAGGTCAATTTCGATATTTGATAAATTTTTACCCGACATCGCGATTCGAGTAATGGGTCTTGGGAGAGACCCGCGATCCCACATAAATATGTATAAAAGGGGGATCGGCTCGTTAACCCTACTCACCCCGGAACATACGATAAAAATTTCCGGAGGGTCGCGACAGACTTGCGACTCCGCTGGGGAATCTGGCCTAATCATAAGAGGATTTAAGCCGATAAAAATGTTGAGTGTTTCCTAACCCCGTTTTCTGCAGATGCTCTTGAAGATGAGGTACGTCCACTAACAAAAAGTGTTAAATGTTGATGCAGATGGGAGTTATAAGGGGTGGCGTCTATGCTAACCATTTTTGATGCAGATATGGAGTTTTGGGTTGTTTGTTTATTTATGCAAATATTGAAGCGGTGTTTTGAATATAAATTGTTGTGCGTGTCTTGCATATTTTGAGGATCACGACACTGCACACACAAGCGCCTAAACCCGAGCCGGGAAACACCCTTATAGGTCGCCATAGATAGGGATCGGTATGCGAAGCTCTTGTGTTTGATTGCACTTGGGTTGACCATATTTGATCCCGCTCGCTATGCAAGATTGATGGTCCTACCCAATTGTTGTTTGATTGCGCTTGTGGGCGGCCCATCGATTTGTATAGCGGGAGCCTCTTTAGGTCCATACCCGAGCCTTTTTGATTTCTTTAGAGTTGAACCTCTCTTGTCTCATGCGCATGTGAAATGGATGGTTGGTATACCTAAAACCAAAAACCAAAAAAAGAGTAACATCGGTTGGTAAGGCTTTCTACCCTTTTTATTTTGAACTTGTAAATTTAAATTTTGCATATTATGCATTTTCATTACATATCATCACAATTTGTAAGATCGTTTAAGTGATTGGGGTTGAAGGTCAATTTTCCTTTTTTAGGATAGATGGCGCCCCGAGGTCGTGTTGACGTACCCGATGTATTCACATGGGAGCGGAGGACCATTCGACGCGAGGACCGAGTACCCGCTACATTCCGAGTTTTTGGATTTGTCCATGGACGAGAGCTCAATGGATGGAACCGCATCCGTAGCGAGAGTTGCGATTATACCCGATGTGGACGATATTTGGAGCTCGAGCGCGAAAAGGAGAGAATTTGGGAGTTGTATATGAAATTGGCGAGGAAGCCTCGTGCGACCAAGACGGCCCCTAAACACTCCCCGATCAAGAAGAAGGAAGTTATCACCATATCCTCCGATGATGAAGAAGATGTCAAGCTACCCGAGATAGTGGAGATTTCATCCGATGAAGATACCATTTCGATTGTCTAGATTAGTACGACTTTGGGGCATTTTCTAGGTTTCATTATATTTTGAGTCTATTATGTACCGTCATCGACATTTATTGTCCGAACATCTTTAGATACTATCATGTTCTATCTATTTTGACTTTATTGTATTAGACTTGTAAATTCCATGAGTCATCAATTTGTGAGCGACTTTCTACCCCGATTACGCTTAAACGATCCTAATCAAATTACATGCCATCTTTGGGTGAGATTAGGTCCGTAACTACCCTATTTGGCTTATTTGGGTCAAGTGGGAGTAGTTGACCCTCATGTTACCAAAAGATGACATGGAATTTGGTTAGCACATTTGCATCACATTTCATGCATATGCACATTAAACTGTGGTAATTGACTTTAGGATCATCATTTTTGCATTTTTAGATCATGGGGAATGGAGACATCAAAGTCATCCCAATACCGCGCAAGGAACTCGCTATATGGTGGGATCGCCTCGACATCGTCAACAAGGCCTACGTGGAAGGACGTTTGGGACGACTTGTAGATTTGATCAAAGTGGAATACCAACCGGCTCTCATTCAAGCATTAGCCAAGGCATGGGACGCACGCACAATGACATTCAACTTCCGAGGATTAGAGCTGACCCCTACGCTTGAGGAGTATACCGCTATTATTGGGGCCAAATTTGAAGAACGTGTAGCTCAACCCCCTTTGGACATGGACTCCACTCGTTCATTATCGAGTTTTCTCCGTCTTAGAACTTCCGAGATTGAAAAAGTTTACAAGTCCAATTCCAACAAGTTCACCTTCTCATTCCTTTTCGACAATTATTCCTCTTTACCCACCGAAACCGGTCATAAATCGGGAAATGTGTTCATCTTGGCTTTCTTTGCATTTGTCCTATTCCCAACTTCTAGGACCACTTTTGACCCCTCCATAACCCATATAGCCAGACAGGCATGTTGTCGCTGGGATTATTCGTACATGATCTTAGGCGAGACTTTTCTCTCCCTAAACCGTTCCAAATCTTCAAAAAAGGCTGTTTTCCAAGCGTCTAGCGGATTACTCCACTTGTGGTTCACCTCTCATATAAAGACTTTCCAACTCCGAGTGGGGTGCTATGAGATCAATGAGCACGTTCACCCTCTTAGATCCTTCCTTAAGTGTCAATCCCTTGTACCCAAATATTCATTTAAAAAGTGGGTTGAGCTATTGGACAATTTGAAACCCGAACATATTAGGTGGCGTCTGACTTGGCCCAAGATCGTGGAAGCTCGCATTTCGGGTGTTGAAGATAACCCTATCCCCTATTAGGGTATACCGGCGCTGTGGCGTATTACCCCATTCGAGTGGTGAGGCAATTTGGAGTTTTACAAGAGATACCACCGGATGTCTGTCCCGGGATCTTCTCGTTTGATATGATACGAGGAAAGCTTACAAAGGAAGCTAAGGAGTTATATCGGGCCCGGATCAAAGCTTATTCTTCACGCTTTGAAGAACTCCCCGTTACAACAAGTTGAATGGCCGGATTATTTAGACGATGAGATGAACCTTCATAGAGCCTCCAAGGAGTATATCCAGAAGTTTAAGGAGTATCGTCAATCAACGGTCGAGCCATATATACCCGAGTACGTATCTCCTCGGATTGAGGAGGTGGAGTTATATGAGCCAGAGTACATAGTACCATACGTCTTGGGAGTAGAGCCATACATTCCCGAAGATCCGGAGCGGTGGATGTCGGCGGAAGGAGAAGACCCATACTAGTGGGATTCCGATGGATCGGAAGAACGAGAAGAGTGGAAGCGCCCCAGACTTGGATAGATTCATTCCCCCATTTAGATTTTACATATTTGTTAGATACTTTTGAACAATTTGGTTTGTAATAGACACATATTATTTCTTTTATGAGCATTTCATGCATACATATAGAAAAGTCAATTACCACGGATCAATGTCTCCAATCCTTAAATATTTCCCATACCGATTTGATGTTCTGAAAATAGGTGAGTGATAAATACGAGGACTTGTAGCAAAACGCGCAAATTGAGGATGGAACAAGAAGAGCTCGCACCTCGTGTGGGTAATTTAGAGAACCAGATGAATGTGATCGCCACAATGGTGGCGGAGATGAAGGCAATGATGATCGCTAGCCAGGGGAGATACCCCGTTGATCCTAATTCTCAAGCCCCTGCGGGCTCTTCCGATGGAGCGAATGCTAATCCGACACCTGCCACTAAAACCACTTTGAATCCGGAGCGACCGCCTAAAGATCCTCCTGTTGTGATAGATTTGGAAAAGAAGGAGAAACAGGTCCTCAAAATGGAAGAGGAGATAAGAAGGCTTGCTAAGATCGAAGAGTGTTTGGTGAGTCAGGGTTATGAACTCTCGAGGTTCGACAAGGTTGCACCATTCGAAAAGATAGAGGTTCCCGCCGACTACAAGGAACCGGACTTTGTAAGGAGATATAATGGGACTGGATGTCCCAAGGCGCACTTGAAGTATTATTTGCCCCGAATGTCGCAATTCTTCGACAACATCCCATTACTGGTCAACACTTTCCAGGAAAGCTTATCCGGAGTAGCCACGGCGTGGTTCATTGAATTAGAGCCGGAGAGGCTCGCCGATTGGGACAAGCTGGCAGACGAGTTCCTTCGGCAATACAAGTTTAACACTTTGACCGCCCTAACTAGGGAGGACCTTCTCAGAACTGTAAAAGGAAAGAGTGAGGCCGTTCGCGCCTACGCCCAGAGATGGAGAGCACCGGCCGTGCAGGTAAAGCCGCCCGTCCCGGAAGAAGAATTAATAGACCTGTTCCTCAAGGCCCTTCCCTTTGAGTTTTTCGACAAACCGAACACCTCGGGGTGTCAGACATTTGCGCACCCGATCAAGGTGGCAGAGCGTCACGAGTGGGCACTAAGAGAAAAGAAGATGCCCGAGGCGCCTTTTAAACGCCAATACCCTTTGAGGAGGGATAATATGGAGCAAGCTGGAGAAGTAGCCTTTGTCCCTAACCCGCCAAAGCCCGGGAAATTTCTCTTTGCAATCCCTACCCAAGGAACGTCCTCCCGGACTGCTTCCAAACTACCGGAATTCAGAAAAAAGAACCAAGTTGTTTTCACCCCACTACCCCGACCCTTATCCAAATTATTACCCATGCTGTTGGAAAACCACTTAGTTGCAAAAGAGCCACCTAGAGCTCACCCGCCAAGATTTCCTGGGTATGATGAGACCCCGACGTGCGTATACCATATGGGAGAAAGGGGGCATAACGTCGACAACTGTCTCGCTCTCAAGTTCAAGGTGCAAGCACCGATCGATGGAAAAGTTCTAGAGTTTGATAAGGCTGAACCAAATGTGCAGCAGAACCCATTACCTGAGCATCGCGAGGTGAACGCGATTTTTGGAGGTGAAGAGGAAGAGGTTCTGGAGTTCATAGTGGATATGGGTAAAATGCGGGATGTCTTGACATTGGCCTCACAATATCCTGAAGGAGAAAGTATTTCCCGGGAACAAAAGGAAGCTTGCTTAGAAAAGTTGATCAATCCGGGCGTCATAGGAAAAATGGAAAATCTCGCTTTCAAGGGGACCTACGTGGCGATGGACATGTTGTCTGAGGAATTTGCGATGAAACCTACAAGGGGAGCTGTTTTGAAAATACCCTCGGGATATTTGATGAACATTAAAGATGGCCAAGAAATCGAAGAGATAGACGAATATGAAGTCCGTCCGGATAAAGCGCGCAAAGGTGATAGAAGATTTATGCAGAAGGCCCTAGAGAAGGGCGAGATAGTGGATAACCTCGGAGAAGATAGTGGCGGTTACAACTTTAAAATGTTGTATTCTGCTCCCCCGAGTTTCTTTGTAGATTCTGGAAAAATTGTTCCCGATGGTTGAGGCGGCATGGATGACCCCGCAAGTGAGGAATTTGTAGGAACAATCGATGAAGTTAAGGACCAGGCGGTCCCTCGGAATGAACAGGAGAATCGAGAGGTCGATATGCGACTTTCTAATCTGGAGATGCACATGCGTCATTTGACAAACATGGTGGCGGATTTGTCGCGATTGATGACCAAAAGGAATACCATGGCGGTAGAAGAGAGCATGCAGATTCTGGAAATGCGGCGGGCCATTGAGACACAAAACCGAAAGGTCACCCTATTGCAAGGGCAAGGAGATGATGTGTCGAGGAAAATGGATGAGTTGAAGGAGCTGATTACACCAATCACCCAAGCAATAAATGTTCCGCCTCAAGGCATGAACCCGAGAGTGATCTTTCGCGCAAAGTATAATGGCGCCGGATGTCCTCCGGCGCATGTCTCATACTATCTTCGCCAAATGGTTGGCCATCATGAGGATGATGAAATGCTGATCCGGAATTTCGGACATAGTTTAACGGGCCCCGCACTAGCATGGTTTCAGTTAATTGACCTAGACCGGGTCCCAAGCTGGGAGGATTTATCAGAACACTTCATACGATACTTTGAAGCCGGAATTAGGGGTTATTTCACTAAGGCTAATTTGTTGAACATCCGGAAAGGTGAAGATGAGAGTTTTGAGCTCTTTGCAAGAAGATGGAAGAAACACGCTGTGATGGTGCAACCGCCGCTGTCGGAGAGAGAAATGCTAGAGTTCGTACTGAAGTCACTTCCGGCGGAATACTTTGACCGCATGTATGCATACACGTACTCATCATTCCAACATCTGGTGGAGATTGGTGTGAGAATTGAAGGGATTATTCTAAGAGTCAGAAGAGAAAGGCAGAGGGATCCGGATGAGGAAAATGCTACGCTGGTAAGGCTAGGTCCAGAACATAACCCCGAGAATGTTCATGAGGATGAAATGATCGGGATGGTAGATACCTCGATTCGTTTCGTGATTGATTTGAACAAAGTTGATAGCTGGGAGTTGGAAGCTTCTAGTTCGAAAAAACCATCAACATCTGAATCACCACCAGAAAAGATCATACCGGTGAAGATTAAGTTGCCGCTTGTGGAAGAGTATAATTCAAGGGCGGTTCATCGGGATTATGGAACGGACGAGATTGACGCCATAATGAGATCCGGAAGGTGTTATCCACCGAGAGAAGCGGATTCTGAAAAGAGAGTCCCAACTGTGGAAGAGGTTGAGAAGTTGCAATCGATAGTGAGGACCAGTGAATATGAGGTCGTTGATCAACTAAGGAAAATGCCGGCACGGATTTCCTTCTTGGATCTCTTCAAAAATTCTGAAAAGCATAAGAATGCCCTCTTGAAAGTGCTGGATGAGGTGCATGTTCCGGAGACAATTAACGAAGTGCAACTGGAAGACTTTGTGGGTGCTATCCTTCTGAAGGACCAGATATCTTTCTCGGATGAAGACTTCCCGAAAGAATGGCGTGTGCATAATATAGCCCTTTACATAGCTGTGAGGTGTCACGAAAAAGAGGTGCCTCACGTCTTGATTGATAATGGTTCCGCTTTCAACCTATGTCCCTCGAGCACCTTGAGAAGCTTGGGGATCAACGAAGACTTCGTCAAGACGTCTAAAGCCACCATCCGATCATTTGACTGAGTCTCCAAAAATGTTGTAGGAGAGATTGAGCTGGACATTGACATTGGACCGGTAACTTTTTCTATAACGTTTCAAGTATTGGACATTCCAAGCGCCTTCACCTTGCTCCTAGGAAGGCCATGGATTCATGTGTCCGGAGCGGTACCTTCCTCTCTGCATCAAAAGTTAAAATTTGTGGTTAAGGGTCAGTTGATCACCGTCCATGGCGAGACGGGACATCGAGCGGCTTTTAAAGGGATGGTCCCATACATTGAACCCTCAAAAGAGGAGGAGCTGAGTTATCACACCTTCGACATTGTATCTGTCATGCATGTATCACCGGATGCAAAAATAGATGCACCGGAGCTTTCGAGACCTGCGACTATGGCGGGGAGAGTGCTACTCTCAAACGGTTTTATTCCGGGTGCCGGATTAGGGAAACATGGTCGGGGAATCCGTAACCCTTTGAATTTGGGCTCGAATGACTACAAGGCTGGTTTGGGTTATAATGGAATAGTGAAGAATAACACAGGTCGAGGCCAAGGTCGAAACAAGTGTTATGGAAACCGTGGACGCCGTGGACACCAAGGTGGCCGTTTCATAGGTACCGATGCATGGAAGGCCAAAGGGAAGATGTTCCTAAACCCCTTATTTGAAGTGTTCTCTAAGGGAGGCAAATGGCTGGAAGATGAAGACATCGCTGAAGATGCAGAGCCGGACTTATTCAACCCGTTCCTGGATAATCGGGTGAACGTGATAATTGAGTGGCTGGACGATGATTTCCCCACCCCCGAGTAAAAGGCTCTTTCCGAACTTTACCTTTCAATGCATTTTGATTACTGCATTTGTTTTTGAAGCTTTTTGCTGTTTTAGCACCCTTTGGGTCACACGTTGTGATCCGAGAAGTGCAGTATTGTATTGCCCTTAGTTGCATCTATTAATGAAAATCATTTCAAATTTGATTACAGACATATGGAGCAACGGATTGGTCCGATGATGACAATTGATTCTACCATGAAACTTGAGGCCCGATCCGCCATATGATCTTGGGTTTTAAATAACTTTTGAGAACCAGGATGTCCGGAAGATCGTGGGCTAGTTCTCCTTTCTTTGTCTAAAATTGGGATTCGAAAAATGTTTTCATCATAAAAAATGTTTTCATAAAAAAAAAACATGCATTCTTCAATTTTATCATCTTTGAATACTAACCTTTCATGGTGCATTTCAGGCATGTCATCCCACCCATACATAACAGGTTAATATGTGACTCGGATCAGCTCGATGACTATGCGTGCGAAGTTGATATAGACGAGGTTGATGTGAGCGATATCAAGAAAGAATGGGATTGTTTTGAAGAATCTAAGCCTCCTATCTCCGAAGAACCTATCACTATTAATTTGGGAAATTCTGATTGCGTCAAGGAAGTGAAGATAGGAGGACATTTGTCCGCAGCAGATGTTTTAGGAATGACAGCATTGCTCAAAGAATATCAAGATATTTTCGCCTGGTCATATGCTGACATGCCGGGTTTAGATCGTGAAATTGTGGAGCATGCTCGCCCACCCGATAAATCAATCACCCGGAAGAATGAATCCTAAACCGCGAGATAAGATCAAGGAAGAGATCATGAAGCTCCTTAAAGTTGGATTTATCGAGGCTGTCCCATATGCTGATTGGGTCGCCAACATCGTACCCGTTAAGAAGAAGGATGGTAGAATTAGAATATGCGTGGATTATCGGGACTTGAACAAAGCTAGTCTCAAAGACGATTTTCCTCTACCGCACATTGATGTACTTGTCGATAGTACCGCAGGCTTTGAATTATTCTCCTTTATGGATGGATTCTCGGGATATAATCAGATCATGCTGAAGGAAGAAGATAAGATCAAAACCTCATTCACTACACAATGGGGAACCTTCTGTTACAAGGTAATGCCCTTTGGATTGAAAAATGCAAGAGCAACATATCAGAGGACTATGGTGACCCTTTTTCATGACATGATACATAAGGAGATTGAGGTCTATGTGGACGATATGATTGCCAAGTCCAAGCCTGGAGAAGACCATGTTAAAGTGCTAAAGAAGTTATTTGATCGATTGAGAAAGTATAAGCTCAAGCTGAATCCTGCGAAATGCGTATTTGGCGCAAGATCCGGAAAGTTGCTAGGATTTGTGGTGAGCAATCGTGGTATTGAGATTGACCCTTCCAAGATTAAAGCTATATGGGAAATAGGGACTCCCGCCACTGTCAAAGAAGTAAGGGGTCTACTGGGAAGATTGAATTATACATCCGGATTTATATCTCAACTATCAGAAACGGCGAAACCCTTTTTCAAGCTCCTGAAGAAAGGTGCAAAGGTGAAGGGATGCGGAATGTCAACAAGCATTTGAGAAGATCAAGGAATATTTGGTACAGCCTCCGGTGTTGGTACCTCCTATCCCTAACATTCCTCTAACTCTATATCTGACAGTTAACGATGAATCCCTGGGAGCTTTACTTGCCCAAACTAACCCCAAGGATCGTAAAGAGCGGGCCATATATTATTTGAGCAAAAAGTTCACAACGCCTGAAGCCAAGTACCCAGCAGTGGAAAGAACTTGCGTAGCATTGGTTTGGGTCCTTCACAGATTGAGGTAGTATACGCTGCATTACCATATAGAGCTGGTCACTAAAAATGACCCCATCAAATACCTTTTGGAGAAGCCAACATTGCTAGGAAAAATGGCTAAATGGCAAATATTGCTTTTAGAGTTTGATATTAAAACCTCTCCCCAAAAGTCTGTCAAGGGAAGAGCAATTGCTGACATGCTAGCCGAGAATCCTCCTAAGGACGTTTGGGAACAAAACAAGGAATGTCAAATCCTGAATATATCCGAAGACAAATGGACAATGTACTTTGATGGCGCAGTGAACCTCACTGGATCAGGTGCTTGGGCGGTTCTGATATCCCCCGAAGATCAACATTATCCAGTTTCAGCCAAGTTGGTATTCCCATGCACCAACAACATTTCTGAATATGAAGCCTGCATTCTTGGATTACAATTGGCCATATCATTAAAGGTGAAGAAGCTACTGGTATATGGAGATTCCATGCTGATTATTTTACAAACCCAAGGAGAGTGGAAGACGAATGATCCCAAGCTTATTCCTTATCATAAATACCTCGAGGAGTTGGTCCAACACTTTGAAGATATCACTTTTGAATATTTGCCAAGAACTCGGAATCACTTCGCAGATGCTCTGGCCACTTTATCAGCCATGTTACAAGTGCAAGATGGCCTTGAGATAGAGCCATTAAGGATTGACATCTTGGAGCAACCTGCATACTACATGGTCATTGAAGAAGAACCCGATGAAGAACCATGGTACCATGACATCAAGAATTACCTCTTGAAGGGCGAATTCCCGCGGGACAGTCAACCGGAAGATAAGAAATACATAAGCAAGATGGCATCTAAATTTTTCCTCAGCAGACAGATCCTATACAAGAGATCCTTTGACTCGGTCCTACCGAGGTGCGTGAATTCCAAAGAAGAAAATCTCATTATGAAAGAGATTCATGAAGGGGAATGCGGACCACATATGAATGGTCACCTCCTCGCCAAGAAGATTATGAGACTCGGGTATTCTTGGATGACTATCGAGTCGGATTGCAACCAGCATGTTAGATCTTGTCATCAATGTCGGGTATACGGCGACAGGATAAATGCGCCGCCAATCGAGCTACATCAAATGTCAGAACCCTGGCCATTTTCTATGTGGGGAATTGATATGATTGGCCCTATCAACCCAAAGGCCTCAAACGGACATCGTTTTATTCTGGTGGCTATTGACTACTTCACCAAGTGGATTGAAGCTAGCTCGTATGCCAATGTCACTGCGAACAGCGTGGCTAAATTCATCCGGAGGGATATCATCTCAAGATATGGAGTGCCAAGAGCCATCATTACAGACAATGGCTCAAATTTGAACAACAAGGTTGTCGATCAACTATTGGAACAATTTAAGGTACGACACCTTAATTCTTCACCTTACCGCCCACAAATGAATGGAGCTGTGGAAGCGGCAAACAAGAACATCAAGAAGATATTAGCTAAAACCGCTGAGAAATATCGAGACCGGCATGAGAGATTGCCATATGCTCTCATGGCCTACCGGACCTCAATTCGTACTTCAACCGGGGCAACTCCCTACTCTTTAGTATATGGTATGGAAGCAGTCCTACCAGTGGAGGTGGAAATCCCCTTTTTAAGGATCCTGTCTCGGGTAGAACTCACGGAAGATGAGTGGAACCGGCAGAGACATGAACAATTAAATTTGATTGATGAAAAGCGATTGAAGGCCATCTACCATGGTCAGAGCTACCGGAAGAAAGTGGCCAGAGCTTTTAATAAGAAGGTCAGACCCAGAAATTTTGAAACAGGGATGCTAGTTGTGAAGAAAATGCTCCCAAATGCTCAACATCTAGGAGGCAAATTCATGCCAAACTACGAAGGCCCCTACGTGATTCAGAAGGTCTTATCCCGGGGAGCTCTTATACTTGTAAACATGGATAGAGAAGAATTGGCGAGTCCAGTAAATGCAGACGCCGTGAAGAGATATTATCCTTGAAATAAAATTGAGCTTCGGAGCGATTGATGAGCGGATCTGAGTCACGTAGAGTTTTGCATTCGCATGACATTTGCATACATGCATTTGCATATGTTTGTATTTTGCAGGTGGACTGGGAGTCACGAAGAATCCTACGGAACAACGGATCAAAACAGGGAAGCTATTTGTTATTTTGGACCACGGATTTTGAATATCACTAATCGATTGTTTCCTTTTGTTTTTACAGGAGACAGGAGTCAACATCCGAAGGAGACAAGAAGAAATCACTTCGGGATTTGAAAATTTGAATATCTTGGACTGATTGTTTCCTTTTGTTTTTACAGGAGACAGGAATCAACGTCCGAAGGAGATGAGAAGAAATCACTTCGGGTTTTGGAATTTTGAATATCTTGAACTAATTGTTTCCTTTTGTTTTTACAGGGGATAAAAGTCAATATTTGAAGAAGACAGGTTTGAGGTTCTCCCGCTTCTCAAAATACTTTCATATGCTGTCGTGCTTGAAATTGAAAATTTGGATTTATGAAGCCACAAGGCCCCTTTCAAAGAAATATTCCTTACAAATTACGGAAACATCTTTTGAATAAACTTTTTGATGAAAACTTTTGCAAACGATGAATTTTGATGAAAACGCCCTGAGTTTCTATAAAAGGGCATGTTTTGAAAGTTTTTCAAAAGAATAATCCTTCAGATGAAAAGAGGCAAACATTATCCTCAAGCACGTCCCCGATACACTTGAGTGATGAGTGAGAGTGACAGAGCGAAAGAACTTAACCTCGGGACGTAGGGGTCATTCGCGGTGATTACATGGATTGAAATGAGGAAAGGCATTTCCAATTCAAAATTATCCATACACATTTATATCCCTTGATAACCACTCTGAGCCAAAAAGGGGGAATTTTATAAATATAACCCTGTCAAGAACCACCCCACACTGGGGCATGTTTGGAGGTTCATTGGATGATTCCTTGGAGAAAAGATCAGGTAAGACTTTATTGTGCTAACCTGCATCAATCTTTTTGTGATAGCTTCGGGTGATTTCTGGCAAAGACTCGGAATACCTCAAAGTGAAGAAAAGCACTTCATTTCTATATCCCCAAACACTTACCCTTTGAAGAGCCAATTTGAACCTTTGAATATTCATTTCTAAACCCTTGTTGGTGATCACCCTCCCCACACTAGGGGGGAAACAAAGGAATAACCAGCAATGAGTCAAAAAGCATGATCGGAAGAATTTTTGATACTGGTCTCAAAAGAGCCAGTCAATGCAAAAATGATGAAGAATGAAAGGGCTAGAAAAAGCAAAGTGCCTGGTAAAAGCAAGGCCAAAGCCCATGAAAAGAGCACCCCGAAAAGGGGCAAATTCTAAAGAAAAATCAACAAGATGAAAAGAGGAAAATCCTCAAAGTTAATTGAAGAAAGAATGATCATGAATCTACTGCACAAGCAAATGAATGCTGGAAAAATGTCAAGGTGATCACCAAGGTTCACCCCTCTTTTGAAAATATGGCCATTCTTAAAGAGCCCACCTTAAGCCAAGATACAACCTGTCACCCGAACTTTTCTGATCTAAGAGGTGTTTCAGGTTGATGTAAGAAATCATACAGGAAGCTACCGCTTAAAGAGGTAAGTACAATCCTGTCTTATCAGGTCTTCGGGGTTCTTGATTTGTAGACCCGAAGAAGCTATTTCTTATCAAAATTCATTTCTAAACCTCAAAATGAAATATCCTTTGATAAGCCTTTGACCTGGCTCGAATTACGGTCCCTTTTAAAATGCCTTCTCCGATTAGTCGGATTGTATACATCTCGAATGATCCCGAAACCTCGAGGTTAGGTTTCGTGTGAGCGGATTTGAATTTTAAGAAAAGCCTTCCCAAACGGTGAGAAGCCCTCTTCGATGAAGGAAAACCCTTTTGAAGAACTTTTAAAACAACCTTTTTTGTAGAACACTCAGGATGTGTCATTTAAAATCCATCCTCGGTGAAAATTTGAAATTGTGATTGAACACATTTCCTTCGCAAATACCCTTTGAAAATTTGTTTGGAATTCTTAAGTTCCTCCCGGAGCTTAAAGTTGTCATACTAATGATGTTTGATTAAACTTTCTGCAGGTTCCCTGGTGATCCCAAATCCTCGGAAAAGTTACATTTTAAAGATTTGATTAACTTGGATTTTCCGTAGGTCTTCTGGAGTCCCCGTGTCCTCGGACCCTCCACTTTGAAAATTTCAAATAGGGTTTGAGCTTACGTAGGTACACTAGTCAACCTAGGTCCTCGGATGGCACCCTTCTCAAACGGTGAGTAGCTGGAGAGACGAAAGCCGATCTACTTATTTGAAAATTTGAAATA
Organism: Rhodamnia argentea; assembly: GCF_020921035.1. Classification (NCBI taxonomy): domain Eukaryota; kingdom Viridiplantae; phylum Streptophyta; class Magnoliopsida; order Myrtales; family Myrtaceae; genus Rhodamnia; species Rhodamnia argentea. Next base: position 15,354,859 of record NC_063151.1, read on the forward strand.
GGGCTTGAGCTTCTGTAGGTACACTAGTCAACCTAGGTCCTCGGATGGCACCCTTCTCGGACGGTGAGTAGCTGGAGAGACGAAAACCAATCTGCTTATTTGAAAATTTGAAATAGGGTTTGAGCTTACGTAGGTATACTAGTCAACCTAGGTCCTCGGATGGCACCCTCTCGGACGGTGAGTAGCTGCATAGACGAAAGCCGGTCTGCTTTTTAGATGGTGAGTCCCCGCATGGAGGATAGCCAATCTCTTTTAAATAGGTGAAACCCCTTTGTTACAAGGGTGAACCTCCCTCTCGAACGGTGAGTAGCTGCATAGACGAAAGCCGATCTGCTTTTTAGATGGTGAGTCCCCGCATGGAGGATAGCCAATCTCTTTTAAATAGGTGAAACCCCTTTGTTACAAGGGTGAACCTCCCTTCCAGACGGTGAGTAGCTGCATAGACGAAAGCCGATCTGCGTTTTAGATGGTGAGTCCCAGTGGAGGATAGCCAATCTCTTTTAAATAGGTGAAACCCCTTTGTTACAAGGGTGAACCTCCCTTCCGGACGGTGAGTAGCTGCATAGACAAAAGCCGATCTGCGTTTTAGATGGTGAGTCGCCGTAGGGAGGATAGCCAATCTCTTTTAAATAGGTGAAACCCCTTTGTTACAAGGGTGAACCTCCCTTCCGGACGGTGAGTAGCTGCATAGACGAAAGCCGATCTGCGTTTTAGATGATGAGTCCCCGCATGGAGGATAGCCAATCTCTTTTAAATAGGTGAAACCCGTTTGTTACAAGGGTGAACCTCCCTTCCAGACGGTGAGTAGCTTCCTAGATGAAAGCCGATCTGCCCCTTTTTAAATGATGAATCCCCAGTGGATAGTCAAACCCATTTTAAACAGGTGAAACCCCTTTGTTACAAGGGTGAACCTTCCCCACAAATCTTCAAACCACCACTCGACACCGGACGGACGCTGACCATCGCGAAATCTCGCGGGAACATTCAAAGGTAATTCCACGTAATCATTTTCCCAAACCTCAGATCAACATATTTTAGGTCACAGACAGGTGAGCTACGGGTAAGTCTCTTTCTCTTTTCATCTCCCTTTCACATAAGACGAGCATGAACTGAAACAATTCCCCACGGAGTTAGAGCTTTAAACTGCGAAGGTAAGGCAATTGGATGTTAAGACTAGCTTTCTTTAAACTTTTCCCCAGCAGAGTCGATTAAGGATCCAGGTGTCACCTTGTCTTTGAAAGCAACCTCTAACCGAGATTACTTTCAAAGAGGGGCAATTGTTGACACCTGAATTTTTAGTTAGTTTTCCTTTAGTTTTATTTTCCAAAATTCACTAAAAATTAACAAAAAATCAAAAAATTATAAAATCAACATTGGAAGCCTTGGCCAAGCCTAAGGAACCAATTTGGAACAAAAAATAATTTTTCATATTTTTCACATTTTTTTATTTTTGAAAAAATAGGAAAGTACTTGAAAAATTCATAAAAAATACTTTTCGAGGTCACAAAAATACACAAAATGTTCAATATTTTTCTTTTAATTCCCTTTTCATATTGACCTCAAGGAAAATTGAAAATTGAATCCAATTTTAGGTGTTTCTTCATAATGCCTAAGGTTGAATTTTCATAAAAAATACCAATTGAGTCTTTTTATTTGCAATTTTTGCACATTTTGTGTCTAGACATTCAATTGCAGTCCCTTTGAACTTCAATTTGATCAATTGCACCCACAATTGCGCGAATTGCACGAATTAGGCCAAATCCCCAAAATGTTTGCAATTTAGTCCCTCAATTGGCCAATTTTTGAAATTACTTTTAATTGAGGGACTATTATAGTAAAATTGAACTGTTACCCTATGTTTTCATACATTTCAAATTGATTGGCATAGGTCTCATGGTCCAATTTTATCAAATTGACATCCAATTGAACATTTCCCTAATTTGGGCAAATAGAAACATTTGGGGGTTTTGTGCAAATTGGTAGAAAATTTTGGGCAAAATTGCATTTCTAGATAATATACAAGCCCCTAAGTCCAATTTTGAAGATTAATTTCAAAAATTCTTTACCGTTTTTGATTAATTTCAAAAATTGTGCATAAAACACTGTCTGAACAGGTTCGGACCGGTCTAACTCGCGGTCGAACCGGTCCAAACAGTGTCGTCTTCCTCAAATCAACCCCGCGAGTTGCAGCTTTGGACGGTGAGATTCAACGGCCAAATTGAAGGTTAATTCGCGTGTAATTGATGCAATTGACTTGGGGCTTTTGTTGTGCGGGTCGAGAGGAATTGATTGCCACCGGCGGCGCGATCAATGGCCGCCGGAGCACGGGGAAATCGCCGGTCAAAGGCTCGGCGTGCGCAAAAGTCAACATATTGCAATTCATGAACAATTCGCGCCTATTTGTGCTCGCACGAGTACCAAACGGATATCTAACGGACTTGGACGGAATCTTAACGATTCCGTCACCGTCCGGTGACCATAAAACGCGTGATTGGCACGTGGGAGTCTCGGCCAACTCATTCGTATACGCGCGCGAATTTGAAAATGGGTATATAAGGCTGAGGAAGATTCTGGATCAAAGAAGAGGCTCATTTCGCTCGCACTCATAACGGAATAGAGAGAGAAAGAGAGAAAAGTAGAGAGAGAGACTACGAGCGATACCTTCGCCGGAGCTTCGAACCGGAGCTGTACGTCTTCGGCCCAAGCGATTCAGGCCAAATCGAGGCCTCGCACCACCATCGGAAGTTCACCGGAGTCCAAGAGAGGCGATCGACACGGCTCAATCGTCTTCAAGCTTCCAAAACTGGTGAGTCCACTTCGCGACAATCTCACTGTGCGACTATGGCATCTCGGTCTCCCGAGTATAATCCTTTCAATTGAGGTGTGCGTTTTGATCCTTGAGCATCACCGACCACGATCGCACTTCATTTTTGCATCGATTTCCCCCGAAACCTCGAGTCGGACCTCCTACTCATCGCGGTGCGGCCGAACTTCGGCCCGGACAAATCCGGCGACTACGGGCTCGATCGGAGCCGAGGTAAGTGTCCTTAACTTGACCTTAACGTGCTTGAAGCTTGAATCGTGTTGTTATGCTCGATTTATGAGATTGTGTTCCGTGAAATCGATTACGTGCAAGCTCGATTAGTGTTGATTACGTGGGTTAAATTGCTTTATTTTTGGATATGTTAATCTAGAGAATAAATAGAGTTGATCGCCGTTGGTTTGAGGTCTTTCCGGCGAGATCTCACCGTTGGATCTCGCCGGAGAGCTCTCGGCCGTCCATTGAGTTGGTGTCGCGAGGTTGAAGACGATTGAGCCAACGTGGCACGGTCAACGTGTCGGCGTCCGAGTGTCGTGCGCCGAGTGGTCCACGGTGTCGCCGACTCGGCTCGGCCGTTGGCGCGAGCGGCCGAGTCGGCTCCCATCCGACGGCTGTGATAATTTGTTGAATTTGATACGTGGCCGTTGGATCTGATTTTTGTATTGTTAGTTATTAGTATATTAGACAGAAAAATCGAAAAAATCAAAAAGCGTGTCGTTCAACTAGCATCTAGGCGACGTCGTTCGGCTTCACAAGGAATGAGTGGTCGGGATTGAGTCTAGGAATGATCGTGGCCGTCCGTGCGTGTAATGAATGCGGCGCCGTTTAGGGTAAGGGTTAGAAGCGGCGTTGTTTAAAGCTTTAGGAAGAGTCGACGGGCGAGATTGAGTTGGAGGATTTAATCGTGGCCGTGCTGTGTATTAGGCCGAGCGACACCGTTTTGTTTAGTAGTGGGCCGACGGCTGAGATCGATTCGCAGATTGATCTCGGTCGTCCATCTTGTTCTTTTATATTCGGAAATTAGAAAATAGTTTAGAAAATAGAAAATAAATAGAAAAAGCAAATGCGGTGCCGTTTTAGACGTAGAGTGGGTACGTAGGCTGTCGGACCGGTTTGACCGGTCGTTGATTGGGTTGACCCGGTCCGGTCCATTAATAAAAAATAATAAAAAATAAAAAGAAATTTCCAAAAATTCCAAAAAATTGTAAAAATACTTAAAAATTCACAAAAAAATTCCAGATTTTCACAAAAAATTTCTAAAAATTTGTAGATCGATTCGGGACTCATAAAGTCCGAATCGAGAATTTTGAGACTTTGAGGGTCGATTAATTTCGATCGGGAAAATTTCCAATATTTTTGAAAAATAAATGAAAATTCCAAAAAAATAGAAAAAATTAGAAAAATTCCATAAAATCACAAAAAATGAGAAATGGCCACATTCAACTGGCCAAATCGAAATTTTGTGATTTTCGGGTCCTGAACCCCCAAAAATGACCATTCTACCCTTCCGGGCCTTCCACCCCAAATTTTTACCAAATCACCCCGACACCCAAAATTGATTTTTTGTGTGGGCCGATAGGGCCATTTTAGACATATCAAACCTTGATTGATTGATTTGTTTGCTTGTAATGATTTTGATTGCGCATTAAATTCTTTGATTGTGATTGATTAGGATAGAAAATTCCCATCTGCATGAAAATTTAGAACTGTTAGAGCCTACCTCACCCGATATCGCATGTGCATGAATTCCTAGGTTAGAAAAACATTCAACATCGGTAACCGAAAGGGCGTCAATTCGAAATTTGGCGTAACCAAGTCCCCGGACCCAAAAATCTCTGGTTTTCGCGGAACCGAACGGTTTCTCCCGACCGCTCGGTAAGGTTTTCCGATCGTACCTTCCAATAAATCGATCGGTGGCGACTCCAAATCACATGTACATCTCGCACATGCCACCCGACCACACAAGGTCAATTTCGATATTTGATAAATTTTTACCCGACATCGCGATTCGAGTAATGGGTCTTGGGAGAGACCCGCGATCCCACATAAATATGTATAAAAGGGGGATCGGCTCGTTAACCCTACTCACCCCGGAACATACGACAAAAATTTCCGGAGGGTCGCGACATTAAGGAAGTAAGGGGCCTACTTGGAAGATTGAATTATATATCCAGATTCATATCCCAACTATCAGAAACGGCAAAACCCTTTTTCAAGCTCCTGAAGAAAGGCGCAAAGGTCAAATGGGATGCAGAATGTCAACAAGCATTTGAGAAGATCAAGGAATATTTGGTACAACCTCCAGTGTTGGTACCTCCTACCCCTAACGTTCCTTTAACTCTATATCGACGAGTTAATGATGAATCCTTGGGAGCTTTATTAGCTCAGACCAACCCCAAAGATCGAAAGGAACGGGCCATATATTATTTGAGCAAAAAGTTCACAACATCCGAAGCCAAATACCCAGCAGTTGAAAGGACTTGCGTAGCATTGGTCCGGGTCCTCCACAGATTGAGGCAATATACATTGCATTATCATATAGAACTGGTCACTGAAAATGACCCTATCAAATACCTTTTGGAGAAGCCAACATTGCTAGGAAAGATGGCTAAATGGAAAATACTGCTTTCAGAGTTCGATATCAAAACCTCTCCCCAAAAGTCCGTCAAGGGAAGAGCAATTGCTGATATGCTAGCCGAGAACCCTCCTAAGGATATTTCAGAGCAAAACAAGGGAGGTCAAATTCTGAACATATCTGAAGACAAGTGGACAATGTACTTTGACGGTGCGGTGAACCTCACTGGATCGAGTCTTGGGGCAGTTCTGATATCCCCTGAAGATCAACATTATCCAGTTTCAGCCAAGTTGATATTTCCCCGCACCAACAACATTTCCGAATATGAAGCCCGCATACTAGGATTACAATTGGCCATCTCATTAAAGGTGAAGAAGCTGTTGGTATATGGAGATTCCATGCTGATCATTTTACAAACTCAAGGAGAGTGGAAGACGAAGGATCCCAAGCTTATTCCTTATCATAAGTACCTCGAAGAGCTGATCCAACATTTTGAGGAGATCACCTTCGAGTATCTACCAAGAACTCGGAATCACTTTGCTGATGCTCCGGCCACATTATCAGCCTTGTTTCAAGTGCAAGATGGCCTTGAGATAGAGCCATTAAGGATCGATATCTTGGAGCAACCTGCATACTGCATGGTCATTGAAGAAGAACTCGATGAAGAACCGTGGTATTATGACATCAAGAATTACCTCTTGAAGGGCGAATTCCCGCGGGACGATCAACTAGAAGATAAGAAGTACATAAGCAAGATGGCTTCTAAATTTTTCCTCAGCGGACGGATCCTATACAAGAGATCCTTTAACTCGGTCCTCTCGAGGTGCGTAAACTCGAAAGAAGCCAATCTCATTATGAAAGAGATTCATGAAGGGGAATGCGGGCCGCATATGAATGGAGCTCATATGCCAATGTCACTGCGAACAGCGTAGCTAAATTCATCAAGCGAGACATCATCTCAAGATATGGGGTTCCAAGAGCCATTATTACGGACAATGGCTCTAATCCGAACAACGGGGTTGTCGATCACCTATTGGACAAATTTAAGGTACGACACCTTAATTCTTCACCTTACCGCCCGCAAATGAATGGAGCTGTGGAAGCGGCGAACAAGAACATCAAGAAGATATTGGCTAAGACTGCTGAGAAATATAGAGATTGGCACGAAAGATTGCCATATGCTCTCATGGCCTATCGAACTTCAATTCGTACTTCAACTGGGGCAACTCCCTACTCTTTGGTATACGGTATGGAAGCGGTCCTACCGGTAGAGGTGGAAATCCCCTCTTTAAGGATCCTATCTCAAGTAGAACTCACGGAAGGTGAGTGGAACCGTCAGAGACATGAACAATTAAATTTGATTGACGAAAAACGATTGAAGGCTATCTGCCATGGTCAAAGCTACCAGAAGAAAGTAGCCAAGGCTTTTAACAAGAAGGTCAAGCCTAGAAATTTTGAGGCGGGGATGCTGATTGTGAAGAAAATGCTCCCAAATGCCCAATATCCAGGAGGCAAATTCATGCCAAATTATGAAGGCCCCTACGTGATTCAGAAGGTCTTATCCGAGGGAGCTCTTATACTTGTAAACATGGATGGAGAAGAATTGGCGAGTCCAGTAAATGCGGACGTCGTGAAGAGATATTATCCTTGAAATAAAATTGAGCTTCAAAGCGATTGATGAGCGGATCCGAGTCACATAAGATTTTGCATTCGCATGACATTTGCATACATTTGTATTTTGTAGGTAGACCGGGAGTCATGAGGAATCTTACAGAGCCATGGATCAAACAGGGAAGTCACCTTTGGAATTTAAAACTTTGAATATCTTTGAACCGATTGATTCCTTTTGTTTTTACAGGAGACGGGAGTCAACATCCGAAGGAGACAAGAAGAAATCGCTTCGGGATTTAAAACTTTGAATATCTTGGACTAATTGATTCCTTTTGTTTTTACAGGAAACAGGAGTCAACATCCAAAGGAGACAAGAAGAAATCACTTCGGGATTTGAAATTTTGAATATCTTGGACTAATTGATTCCTTTTGTTTTTATAGGAAACGGGAGTCCACATCCGAAGGAGATGAGAAGAAATCGCTTCGGGATTTGAAATTTTGAATATCTTGGAGTGATTGTTTCCTTTTGTTTTTACAGGGAATAAAGTCAATATTTGAAGAAGACGGGTTTGAGGTTCTCCTCCTTCACAAAGTATTTTCATACACTGTCGTGCTTAAAAATTAAAAAAATTTGGATTTGTAAAGCCATAAGGCCCTTTCAAAGAGACATTCCTTTCAAATTCCGGAAACGTCTTTTGAATACCCTTTCTGATGAAAATTTTTGCGAATGATGAATTTTGATGAAAACGCCCTGGCTTTCTATGAAAGGGCATGTTTTGAAAGCTTTTCAAAAGAATGATCCTTCAAATGAAAAGAGGCAAGCATTGTCCTTAAACACGTCCCCGATACACTTGAGTGATGAGTGAGAGTGGTAGAGCGAAAGAGCTTAATTTTGGGACGTAGGGATCATTCGCGGTGATTACATGGATTGAAATGACGAAAGGCATTTCCATTTCAAAATTATCCATACACATTTATATCCCTTGATAACCAATCTGAGCCAAAATGGAGAATTTTATGAATATAACCCTGTCAAGAACCACCCCACATCGGGGCATATTTGGAGGTTCGTTGGATGATTCCTTGGAGAAAAGATCGGGTAAGACTTTATTGTGCTAACCCGCATCAATCTTTTTGTGATAGCTTCAGGTGATTTCTGCGCGAGACTTGGAACATCTCAAAAGTGAAGAAAAGCGCTTCATTTCTATATCCCTAAACACTTATCTCTTGAGGAGCCAATTTGAGCCATTGAATATTCATTTCTAAACCCTTGTTGGTGATCACCTCCCCACACTGGGGCAAACAAAGGAATTACCAGCAATAAGTCAAAATGCATAATTTGGAAGAATTCACGATACTGGTCTCGAAAAGAGCCGGTCAATGCAAAAAAATGATGATGAAGAATGAAAGGGCTGGAAAAAGCAAAGCGCCTGGTAAAAGCAAGGCCAAAGCCCATGAAAAGAGCACCCGGAAAGGGATGAATCCTGAAGAAAAATCATCAAGATGAAAAGAGGAAAATCCTCAAAGTCAATTGAAGAAAAATGATCATGAATCTACTGCGAAAGCAAATGAATGCTGGAAAATGTCAAGGTGATCACCAAAGTTCACCCCTCTTTTGAAAATATGGCCATTCTTAAAGAACCCACCTTAAGCCAAGATACAACCTGTCACCAAAACTTTTCGGATCTAAGAGGTGTTTCAGGTTGATGCAAGAAATCATACGGGAAGCTACCGCTTAAAGAGGTAAGTACAATCCTGTCTTATCATGTCTTCGGGGTTCTTGACTTGTAGACCCGAAGAAGCTATTTTTTGATCAAGATTCATTTCTAAGCCTCAAAATGAATATCCTTTGATAAGCCTTTGACGTGGCCTGAACTACTGTCCCTTTTAAAAATGCCTTCTCCGATTAATCAGATTGTATGCATCTCGAATGATCCCGAAACCTCGAGGTTAGGTTTCCTGTGAGCGGATTTGAATTTCGAGAAAAGCCTTCCCAAATGGTGAGAAGCCCTCTTGGATGAAGGAAAACCTTTTGAAAAACATTTAAGACAACCTTTTTGTAGAGCACTCAGGATGTGTCATTCGAAATTCATCCTCAGTGGAAATTTGAACTTGTGATTGGACACATTTCCCTCGCAATTACACTTTGAAAATTTGTTTAGAATTCTTAAGTTTCTCTCCAGAACTTGAGATTGTCATTCTAATGTTGTTTGATTGAACTTTCTGCAGGTTCCTTGGTGATCCCAAATCCTCAGAAAAGTTACATTTTAGAAATTTGATTAACTTGGATTTTCTGCGGGTCTTCTGGCGTTAACCCGGGTCCTCGGATCCTCAACTTTGAAAATTTGAAATAGGGTTTGAGCTTCTGTAGGTACACTAGTAAACCTAGGTCCTCAGATGGCACCCTCCTCTTTGAAAATTTGAAATAGGGTTTGAGCTTTTGTAGGTACACTAGTCAACCTAGGTCCTCAGATGGCACCCTCTCGGACGGTGAGTAGCTTCCTAGATGAAAGCCGATCTGCTTTTTAGAAAATTTGAAATAGGGTTTGAGCTTCTGTAGGTATACTAGTCAACCTAGGTCCTCAGATGGCACCCTCTCGGACGGTGAGTAGCTTCCTAGATGAAAGCCGGTCTGCTTTTTAGAAAATTTGAAATAGGGTTTGAGCTTCTGTAGGTATACTAGTCAACCTAGGTTCTCGGATGGCACCCTCTCGGACAGTGAGTAGCTTCCTAGATGAAAGCCGATCTGCTTTTTAGAAAATTTGAAATAGGGTTTGAGCTTATGTAGGTACACTAGTCAACCTAGATCCTCAGATGGCACCCTCTCGGACGGTGAGTAGCCTCCTAGATGAAAGCCGATCTGCCTTTTTAGAAAATTTGAAATAGGGTTTGAGCTTCTGTAGGTACACTAGTCAACCTAGGTCCTCAGATGGCACCCTCTCGGACGGTGAGTAGCTTCCTAGATGAAAGCCGATCTGCGTTTTAGATGGTGAGTCCCCGAATGGAGGATAGCCAATCTCTTTTAAATAGGTGAAACCCCTTTGTTACAAGGGTGAACCTCCCTTCCGGACGGTGAGTAGCTTCCTAGATGAAAGCCGACCTGCGTTTTAAATGGTGAGTCCCCGCATGGAGGATAGCCATTCTCTTTTAAATAGGTGAAACCCCTTTGTTACAATGGTGAACCTCCCTTCCAGACGGTGAGTAGCTTCCTAGATGAAAGCCAATCTGCGTTTTAAATGGTGAGTCCCCGCATGGAGGATAGCCAATCTCTTTTAAATAGGTGAAACCCCTTTGTTACAAGGGTGAACCTCCCTTCCAGACGGTGAGTAGCTTCCTAGATGAAAGCCGATCTATGTTTTAAATGGTAAGTCCCCGCATGGAGGATAGCCAATCTCTTTTAAATAGGTGAAACCCCTTTGTTACAAGGGTGAACCTCCCTTCCGAACGGTGAGTAGCTTCCTAGATGAAAGCCGATCTGCGTTTTAGATGGTGAGTCCCCGCATGGAGGATAGCCAATCTCTTTTAAATAGGTGAAACCCCTTTGTTACAAGGGTGAACCTCCCTTTCAGACGGTGAGTAGCTTCCTAGATGAAAGGCGATCTGCTCCTTTTAAATGGTGAATCCCTAGTGGATAGCCAAACCCATCTCATATAGGTGAAATCCTTTTGTTACAAAGGTGAACCTTTCCCCACAAATCTTCAAACCACCGCCCGACACCGGACGGACGCTGACCATCGCGAAATCTCGTCATTCATTTGAAGGTAATTCCATACACTGAATCTTTCAACCTCGGATCGACAAAATCTCAAACCATAGACAAGTGAGCTACGGGTAAGTCTCTCTCTCTTCTCATCTCTCTTTCACATAAAATGAGCATAAATTGGAAACAATTCCCCACGGAGTTAGAGCTTTAAACGGTGAAGGTAAAGCAATTGGATGTCAAGACTTATTTTCTTTAGATTTTTCTCCAGCAGAGTCGATTAACGATCCAGGTGTCACCTTGTCTTTGAAAGCAACCTCTAACCAAGATTACTTTCAAAGAGGGACAGTTGTTGACACCTGAATTTTTAGTCAGTTTTCCTTTAGTTTTATTTTCCAAAATTCACTAAAAATTTACAAAAAATCAAAAAATTAAAAAAAATCAACATTGGAAGCCTTGGCCAAGCACAAGGAACCAATTTTCATCAAAAAATAATTTTTCATATTTTTCGCATTTTTTTAATATTTTCCGAAAATAGGAAAATACTTGAAAATTCATAAAAAAAAAATACTTTTCGAGGTCACAAAAATACACAAAAAGTCCAATATTTTTCTTTTAATTCCCTTTTCATATTGACCTCATAAAAAATCAAAAATTGAGTTCAATTTTAGGAGTTCCTTCACAACGTCTATGGTTGAATTTCCACAAAAAATACCAATTGAGTCTTTTTATTTGCAATTCTTGCACATTTTAGGTCTTGACATTCAATTGCAGTCCCTTTGAATTTTAATTTGATCAATTACACCCAAAATTGCGCGAATTGTACGAATTGCACAAAATTTCCAAAGAATTTTGCAATTTAGTCCCTCAACTTGCCAATTTTTGAAATTACTTTTAATTGAGGGACTATCATGGTAAAATTGGATTGTCCCCCTATATTTTCATGCATTTCAAATCGATTGGCATAGGTCTCATGGTCCAATTTGATCAAATTGACATCCAATTGAACATTTCCCTAATTTGGGCAAATTGAAAAATTTGGGGTTTTCATAGAAATTGATGTGAACTTTTGGGAAAAATCACATTTTTAGATAATATCCAGGCCCCTAAGTTCAATTTTGAAGTTTAATTGCAAAAATTCCCAACCGATTTTGATTAATTTTGAAAATTGTATAAAGAACATTATCTGAACCGGTTTAGACCGGTCTAACCATTGGTCGGACCGGTCGAACCGGTCCAAACAGTGTCGTCTTCAACCTCTCATTTGCGCGAAGTGCAGATCTGAATGTCGAGTTTCAACGATCAAATTGGAGGGCAATTCGATCCTAATTGACTCAATTATGGTGGAGGTTTTATTGTGCGGGTTAAGAGGCGTCGATCGCTACCGGCGGCACGGCCAATGGCCGCCGGAACACGGCGGAATCGACGGTCAAAGGGCCGGCGAGGTGAAAGTCAATATTTTCAAGTTGAGGTGCAATTCACGCTCGTTTTGGCTCGACGGAAACTCTAACGGCCCGGGACGGAATCCTAACGATTCCGTCACCGTCCGGCGAGCCTATATGCGTGCGATTAGCGCGTGAGATCCTCGGCCGGCTTACGTCCGACGCGCCAATTTTTGAAAACTCACTATAAAAGCCCGAGGAAGGTTCTCGATCGGAGGAGGTTCGGTCGTGCTCGCCAAGCCTAGCAGATTAGAGAGAGAGAGAGTTAGAGAGAGAGACGAGCTCTCATGCGACACCATCGCCGGAACTTCAAGCTCGGGCTGCAAGTCCCTCGGCGAGCTAGTTCAAGCCACATCGTAGCGCCTATTCACTCCCAGAAGCTTCCCGATACTTCGGAGAAGCGACCGCACTCGATCAATTGGCTCGAGATCGCCTAAACCGGTGAGTCGATCTTCGAACTTCAACTCGCACGTTCATGGCATCGCACGGACACGAGCTCGATCTTTGCAATTTTTGTGTGCGTTTTGGCCTTTGAACTACGCGCGATCACTTCGCATATATGTTTTACTTCGATTTTGCATAAAACTTGCCAACCAAGTCCACGAAACCCAAGCTCCATGGCGATCATCGTCGAAGCTCGTCTAGGTAATCCTAGACCAAACCAGGTCAATCTGACCTGCGGGTAAGGTTTCTTAACCTGATTTGAGTGCTTCCTATCGTTTAATTAGCCTATCATGCTCGAATCTTGATATTTGAACTCCGAGTTGAGGTTACATTGCATAGCTCATATCTCGCAATTTAGTGGATGAAATTCTTTGATTTTGAGATATGTTGGTCTAGAGGTTGTTTGGAATCGATCGCCGTTGGTTTGAAACTTTTCCGGCGAGATCTCACCGTTGGATCTCGTCGGAGAGTTTCTGGCCGTCCATTGAGTGTCGTCGCTGCGGGGAAGACGAAGCCGATCTGGCGCGATCAATAGGTCAGCGGCCTACGCGTCATCGTTTGATTGGTCAGGGGAGTCGTTGACTCGGCTCGGCCGTTAGCGCGAACGAGCTGAGTCGGCTCCGATCCGACGGTCCAGATTAATAGATAGGTTTGATTACGGACCGTCGGATCGTTATTTTGTATTTTCGGATATTAGGATATTAGAAAGAAAATGCGAAAAAAATAAAAAACTGCGTCGTTTAATGTAGATAATGCGACGTCGTTTAGGTGTTAGATAGGACGAACGGCCCGGATTAGCTACGGGATAGATCGTGGCCGTTGAAGGTTTTGATCAATGTGACGTCGTTTAAGGCTAGAAGGTAGATTCGACGTCGTTCTCTACATAGGCGGTATGAACGGTCTAGATTAGAGTCAAGTCTAAATCGTGGCCGTTTATTTGTTGAGCAACGCGGCGTCGTTTTGATTATAGGTTGGCCAACGGTTGAGATTAAATGCGGATTAGATCGTGACCGTCCGTTCGATTAGGCAATGTGACGTCGTTTTAGTGTGATAGGCCGAAGCGTCGTCGTTTTATATAGGGGATAGTCGACGGTTGAGATGGATTCCAGATTTAATCTCGGCCGTCCGTTTTGTTTTAGTATATTCGAATATTGGAAAATCAATATTAGAAAATCAAAAAAATATATAGTAAATAGTATACGTCACCGTATGGTGTTTTGAACGGTGTCGTGGGCGAGTCCGAAGCGGTTGGACCGGGTTGACCGGTCGTTGACCGGGTTGACCCGGTCCGGTTTATTAATAAAAAATAATAAAAAATAAAAAAGAAATTTCCAAAAATCCAAAAAATTTCAAAAATACCTAGAAAATTCATAAAAATTCCCGGATTTTCACAAAAAAATTCTAAAAATTTGTAGATCGATTCGGGACTCATAAAGTCTGGATCGAAAATTTTCGAGGCTTCGAGGGTCGATACGTGTCGATCGGGAAAATTTTCAATATTTTTGAAAAATAAATAAAAATTCCAAAAAAAATAGAAAAATTAGAAAAATTCAAGAAAATCACAAAAAATGGGAAATGGCCACATTCAACTGGCCCGACCCTGATTTTGTGATTTTCGGGTCCCGAACCCTAAAAATGACCATTCTACCCTTCTGGGCCTTCCGCCCCAAATTTTCGCCAAATCACCCCAAAACCCGAGTTTGATTTTTGTGTGGGCCAATAGGGCCATTTTAGACATGTCAAACCTTGATTGATTGATTGAATTGATTTTGTTTGTTCTGATTGCGCATTAAATTTTTCTGATTGTAATTGTTAGGAATAGAAAATTCCCATCTACATGTATACCTAGAAGCATTAGAACCTACCTCACCCGATATCGCATCTGCATGAACTCATAGGTTAGAAAATCACTCAACATCGGTAACCGAAAGGGCGTCGATTAAAATTTCGACGTAACCAAGTCCCCGGACCCAATAATCTCTGGTTTTTCGCGGAACCGAACGGTTTCTCTCGACCGCTCGGTAAGATTTTCCGATCGTACCTTCCAATAAATCGATCGGTGGCGACTCCAAATCGCATGTACACCTCGCACATGCCACCCGACCACACAAGGTCAATTTCGATATCTGATAAATTTTACCCAACATCGCGATTCGAGTAATGGGTCTTGGGAGAGACCCGCGATCCCACACATATATATATGTGCATATATATAAAAGGGGATCAACTCGTTAACCCTCGCCCCGGACGGAAGCGACAGAGGGTCGCGACATATATTAAATCAATTTCTTCACGGGATTTACTCGCATAAGGTTTAGAAACCTTACCTGCAGGTCCGATTGACCTGGTTTGGTCTAGGATTCCCTAGACAGGCTTCAACAGTGATTGGCCGTGTAAGTTGGTTTCACGGACTCGATTGGCGGGTTTTTGTGCAAAATCGAAACAAAACGAAGGTGCGATGATGATCAGCAACGCTCGGGGACAAAAATGCACACGGTAATTTCAAGGATCATGCTCGAATTGACGTGATGCCATGGAAGTGCAGAGGCGAGTTTCTAAGTCGGACTTGCCGATTTAGGAGTTCGCGGACCAAGTGAGCTGGTGCGATCGACTTCTGGCACCTGTATGAAGCTCCTGGGAGTGATCTTGAGCTTTGATTGCACTTGGATTCGCCTCACGAAGATCACACGGTCGAGCTCGAACCTTCGATCGCGCGGGCGAGAAGGTGAGTTCTCTCTCGCTTTCTCTCTCTCTCTCTAACTTCCCGAGCGTCTCACGAGCCAAAATGAACCTCCCCTCTCGTCTGGAACCTTCTCGGCTTTTATATTCGATCTTTGAAATTGCGCGCGCACGGGCGAGCTAATGCCGAGCTGTCTCACGTGCCAATCACATGCTAATAGGTTGCGGGACGGCGACGGAATCGATTAGGATTCCGTCTACGTCCATCCGGCCTCCGTTGATCACCAAATGCGCGCTAATTTGACACGGGATTGAAAATGTTGACTTTTGGCCTCGCCGGAGCTTTGATCGGCGATTCCACCATGCTCCGGCGGCCATTGGCCGTACCACCGGTTCCGATCGACGGGCCATAACCTCGGGATCAAAAGCCCCATGTCAATTGAATCGATTATGGTCGAATTGGTCCTCAATTTGATCATTGAAATTGATGGTTCAAAACGGCAAATCGTGCAGGTAAGAGGTTGAAGATGAAGTACTGTGCTGGATCGGTTCGACCGGTCCCGGCCGGTGATCGAACCGGTCCGAGCCGGTTGACGATAAAAATTCATAGATTTTTTCAAAATTAATCAAAATTGAGTGGGAATTTTTGCAATTGAACCTCAAAATTGGATTTTAGGGCCTGAACATTATCTAGAAATGTGTTTTTACCCAAAATTTTATATCAATTTGCACAAAAACCCCAAATTTTTCTATTTGCCCAAATTGGGGAAAACTTCAATTGGACGTCAATTTGATAAAATTGGACTACGGGACCCAATTGTGTATATAAAATTCCTCAATCGAAAATAATTTCAAAAATTGCAAAGTTGAGGGACTTAATTGCAACATTTTTAAGAATTTCTATGCAATTCGCGCAATTAAGGGTGCAATTGATCAAATTGAAGTTCAAAGGGGCTGCAATTGAATGTCTAGACCTAAAATGTGCAAAAATTGCAAATAAAAAGACTCAATTGGTGTTTTTTATGCAAATTCAACCTTAGGCATTATGAAGAAACACCTAAAATTGGATTCAATTTTCAATTTTTCTTGAGGTCAATATTAAAAGGGAATTAAACGAAAAATATTGGATATTTTTGTGACCTCGAAAAGTATTTTTTATGAATTTTTCAAGTATTTTCCTATTTTCCGAAAATATTAAAAAAATGTGAAAAATATGAAAAATTATTTTTTGTTCCAAATTGGTTCCTTAAGCTTGGCCAAGGCTTCCAATGTTGATTTTTTAATTTTTTGATTTTTTGTGAATTTTTTGTGAATTTTGGAAAATAAAACTAAAGGAAAACTAACTAAAAAATTCGGGTGCCAACATTTGCCCCTCTTTGAAAGTAATCTCGGTTAGAGGTTGCTTTCAAAGACAAGGTGACACCTGGATCCTTAATCAACTCTGTTGGGGAAAAATCTAAAGAAAATAAGTCTTGACATTCGATTGCTTTACCTTTGCTGTTAAAGTTCTAACTCCGTGGGGAATTATTTACGTGCATGCTCGTCTTATGTGAAAGGGAGATGAAAAGAGAGAGAGACTTACCTGCAACTCACCTGTTTATGGTTTGGGATTTGTTGATGCGAGGTTGAGAGGCTGAGTGTATGGAATTACCTTGGAACGGTTCGCGCGATTTTGCAATGGTCGGCGTCCGTCCGGTGTCGCAAAGTGGTGGTTTGAAGACTTAGAAGAGAGGTTCACCCTTGTAACAAAGGGATTTCACCTATTTAAAATGGGTTTGACTATCCACTGGGGATTCATCATTTAAAAAGGGGCAGATCGGCTTTCATCTAGGAAACTACTCACCGTCTCGAAGGGAGGTTCACCCTTGTAACAAAGGGGTTTCACTTATTTAAAAGAGATTGGCTATCCTCCATGCGGGGACTCACCATCTAAAACGCAGATCGGCTTTCATCTAGGAAGCTACTCACCGTCTGGAAGGGAGGTTCACCCTTGTAACAAAGGGGTTTCACCTATTTAAAAGAGATTGGCTATCCTCCATGCGGGGACTCACCATCTAAAATGCGGATCGACTTTCATCTAGGAAGCTACTCACCGTGCGGAAGGGAGGTTCACCCTTGTAACAAAGGGGTTTCACCTATTTAAAAGAGATTGGCTATCCTCCATGCGGGGACTCACCATCTAAAATGCAGATCGGCTTTCATCTAGGAAGCTACTCACCGTACGGAAGGGTGCCATCGAGGACCTAGGTTGACTAGTGTACCTACGAAGCTCAAACCCTATTTCAAATTTTCTAAAAAGCAGATCGGCTTTCATCTAGGAAGCTACTCACCGTACGAGAGGGTGCCGTCGAGGACCTAGGTTTACTAGTGTACCTACTGAAGCTCAAACCCTATTTCAAATTTTCTAAAAAGGCGAGATCGGCATTCATCTAGGAAGCTACTCACCGTCTGAGAGGGTGCCATCTGAGGACCTAGGTTTACTAGTGTACCTACAGAAGCTCAAACCCTATTTCAAATTTTCTAAAAGGCATATCGGCTTTCATCTAGGAAGCTACTCACCGTCCGAGAGGGTGCCGTCTGAGGACCTAGGCTGACTAGTGTACCTACAGAAGCTCAAACCCTATTTCAAATTTTCTAAAATGCAGATCGGCTTTCATCTAGGAAGCTACGCACCGTTTGAGAGGGTGCCGTCTGAGGACCTAGGTTGACTAGTGTACCTACTGAAGCTCAAACCCTATTTCAAATTTCAAAAAGGAGATCCGAGGACCTGTGGATGTCGGAAGACCTGTAGAAAATCCAAGTTAATCAAATCTTTAAAATGTAACTTTTCTGAGGATTTGGGATCACCAGGGAAACTGCAGAAAGTTCAATCAAACATCATTAGAATGACAATCTCAAGTTTTGGAGAGAAACTCAAGAATTCCAAACAAATTTTCAAAGTGTATTTGCAAAGGAAACATGTCCAATCACAATTTCAAATTTCTGCTGAGGATGGATTTCGAATGACACATCCTGAAGTGCTCTACAAAAGGTTGTTTTTAAAAGTTTTTCAAAAGGGTTTTCCTTCGTCCAAGAGGGCTTCTCACCATTTGGGAAGGCTTTTCTTAATATTCAAATCCGCTCACAGGAAACCTAACCTTGAGGTTTCGGGATCATTCGAGATGCATACAATTTGACTAATCAAAGAAGGCATTTTAAAAGAGACCGCAATTCAGGCCGGGTCAAAGGCTTATCAAAGGATGTTCATTTTGCGGTTTAGAAATGAATTTTGATCAGAAATAGCTTCTTCGGGTTTACAAGTCAAGAACCCTGAAGACATGATAAGACAGGATTGTACTTATCTCTTTAAGCGGTAGCTTCCTGTGTGATCTCTTGCATCAACTTGAAGCACCTTTTAGATCGGAAAAGTTTTGGTGACAGGTTGTATCTTGGCTTAAGGTGGGCTCTTTAAGAAAGGCCATATTTTCCAAAGGAGGGGTGAATTTTGGTGATCACCTTGACATTTTCCAAGCATTCATTTGCTTTTGCGATAGATTCATGATCATTTTTTCTTCAATTGACTTTGAGGATTTTCCTCTTTTCATCTTGGTGATTTTTCTTCAGGATTTGCTCCTTTTGGGATGCTCTTTTCATGGGCTTTGGCCTTGCTTTTACCGGGCACTTTGCTTTTTCTAGCCCTTTCATTCTTCATCATTTTTCGCATTGGCTGGCTCTTTTGAGGCCGGTATCAAGAATTCTTCCAAATTATGCATTTTGACTTGTTGCTAGTTATTCCTTTCTTTTGCCCCGGTGTGGGAAGGTGATCACCAACAAGGGTTTAGAAATGAATATTTAATGGCTCAAATTGGCTTTTTCAAAGGATAAGTGTTTGGGGATATAGAAATGAAATGCTTTTCTTCACTTTGAGGTGTTCCGAGTCTCTGCCGGAAATCACCTGAAGCTATCACAAAAAGATTGATGCAGGTCAATACAATAAAGTCTTACCTGATCTTTTCTCTAAGGAATCATCCAATGAACCTCCAAATATGCCCCAGTGTGGGGTGGTTCTTGACAGGGTTATATTCATAAAATTCTCCCTTTTTGGCTCAGAGTGGTTATCAAGGGATATAAATGTGTATGGATAATTTTGAAATGGAAATGCCTTTCATCATTTCAATCCATGTAATCACCGCGAATGACCCCTACGTCCCGAGGTTAAGCTCTTTCACTCTGTCACTCTCACTCATCACTCAAGTGTATCGGGGACGTGTTTAAGGATAATGCCTGCCTCTTTTCATCCGAAGGATCATTCTTTTGAAAAACTTTCAAAACATGCCCTTTTATAGAAACTCGGGGCGTTTTCATCAAAAGATATATCCAAAAGATGTTTCAGAAACTTTGTAATGAATGTTCCTTTGAAAGGACCTTGTTGCTTTGTAAATCCAAATTTTTCATTTTTAAAGCACAACAGTGTATGAAGATATTTTATAAAGGAGGAGAACCTCAAACCTGTCTTCTTCAAATATTGACTTTTATCCCCTATAAAAACAAAAGGAAACAATCAATTCAAGATATTCAAAATTTTAAGTTCCGAAGCGATTTCTTCTCATTTCCTCCGGATGTTGACTCCCGTTTCCTGTAAAAACAAAAGGAAACGATCAGTTAAAGATGTTCAAAATTTCAAATCCCGAAGCGATTTCCTCCTATCTTCTTTAGATGTTGATTCCCGTTTCCCATAAAAACAAAAGGAATCAATCAATTAAAGACGTTTAACATTTCAAATCCCGAAGCGACTTCCTCCTGTCCCCTTCGGATGCTGACTCTCGTTTCCTGTAAAAAACAAAAGGAATCAATCAGTTAAAGATATTTAAAAATTTCAAATCCCGAAGCGACTTCCTCCTGTCCCCTTCGGATGTTGACTCATGTTTCCTGTAAAAAAACAAAAGGAATCAATCAGTTAAAGATATTTAAAAATTTCAAATCCCGAAGCGACTTCCTCCTATCTCCTCTGGGTGTCGATTCCCGTTCCCTGTAAAAACAAAAGGAAACAATTAGGTAGAGATGTTTAAAATCTGTAGTCCAAAATAACAAATTACTTCCCTGTTTTGATCCATTGTTTTGTAGGATTCTTCGTGACTCCCAGTCCACCTACAAAATACGGACATATGCAAATGCATGTATGCAAATGTCATGCGAATGCAAAACTCTATGTGACTCAGATCTGCTCATCAATCGCTTTGAAGCTCAATTTTATTTCAAGGATAATATCTCTTCACGGCGTCTGCATTTACTGGACTCGCCAATTCTTCTCCATCCATGTTTACAAGTATAAGAGCTCCCCCGGATAAGACCTTCCGAATCACGTAAGGGCCTTCATAATTTGGTATGAATTTGCCTCCTGGATGTTGAGCATTTGGGAGCATTTTCTTCACGACTAGCATCCCTGTTTCAAAATTTCTAGGCTTGACCTTCTTGTTAAAAGCCCCGGCTACTTTCTTACGGTAGCTTTGACCATGGCAGATAGCCTTCAATCGTTTTTCATCAATCAAATTCAATTGCTCATATCTCTGCCAGTTCCACTCATCTTCTGTGAGTTCTACCTGAGACAGGATCCTTAAAGAGGGGATTTCCACCTCTACTAGTAGGACTGCTTCCATTCCGTATACCAAAGAGTAGGGAGTTGCCCCGGTTGAGGTACGAATTGAGGTTCGGTAGGCCATGAGAGCACATGGCAATCTCTCATGCCAATCTCTATATTTCTCTGCAGTTTTAGCCAATATCTTCTTGATGTTCTTGTTCGCCGCTTCCACGGCTCCATTCATTTGTAGGCGGTAGGGTGAAGAATTAAGGTGTCGTACCTTAAATTGTTCCAATAAGTGATCGACTACCTTGTTGTTCAAATTGGAGCCGTTATTTGTGATGATGGCTCTTGGAACTCCATATCTTGAAATGATATCTCGCTTGATGAATTTAGCCACGCTGTTCGCAATGACATTGGCATAAGAGCTGGCTTCAATCCATTTGGTGAAATAATCAATAGCCACCAGAATAAAACGATGTCCGTTGGAGGCCTTTGGGTTGATAGGGCCAATCATATCAATTCCCCACATGCGGAATGGCCATGGTTCTGACATTTGATGTAGCTCGGTTGGCGGCGCATTTATCCTGTCGCCGTATACCTGACATTGATGACGGGATCTAACATGCTGGTTGCAATCCGACTCGATAGTCATCCAATAATATCCGAGTCTCATAATTTTCTTGGCGAGGAGGTGACCATTCATATGCGGTTCGCACTCTCCTTCATGAATCTCTTTCATAATGAGATTTGCTTCTTTGGAATTCACGCACCTCATAATGAGATTTACTTATGTATTTCTTATCTTCCAGTTGAATGTCCTGCGGGAATTCGCCCTTCAATAGGTAATTCTTGATGTCATGATACCACGGTTCTTCATCGGGTTCTTCTTCAATGACCATGCAGTATGCGGGTTGCTCAAGGATGTCAATCCTCAATGGCTCTATCTCGAGGCCATCTTGCACTTGTAACATGGCTGATAATGTGGCCAAAGCGTCTGCGAAGTGATTACGAGTTCTTGGCGGATATTCAAAAGTGATTTCTTCGAAATGTTGGACCAGCTCTTCGAGGAATTTATGATAAGGAATAAGCTTAGGATCCTTTGTCTTCCACTCTCCTTGAGTTTGTAAAATGATCAGCATGGAATCTCCATATACCGGTAGCTTCTTTACTTTTAATGAGATGGCTAATTGTAACCCAAGTATGTAGGCTTCATATTCAGAAACGTTGTTGGTGCGGGGGAATACCAACTTAGCTGAAACTGGATAATGTTGATCTTCGGGGGATATCAAGATCGCTTGCCCGAGTGCTCGATCCGATGAGTTCTTTGCACCGTCAAAGTACATTGTCCATTTGTCTTCGGATATGTTCGGAATTTGACCTCCTTTGTTTTGCTCTAAAACGTCCTTAGGAGGACTCTCGGCTAGCATGTCGGCAATTGCTCTTCCCTTGACGGACTTTTGGGGAGAGGTCTTGATATCGAACTCTGAAAGCAATATTTGCCATTTAGCCATCTTTCCTAACAATGTTGGTTTCTCCAAAAGGTACTTGATAGGGTCATTTTCGGTGACCGGTTCTATATGATAATGCAGCGTATCTTGCCTCAATGCGTGGAAGACCCGGACCAATGCTACGCAAGTCCTTTCCACTTCTGGGTATTTGGCTTCAGATGTTGTGAACTTTTTGCTCAAATAGTATATGGCCCGTTCCTTGCGATCCTTGGGGTTGGTTTGGGCAAGTAAAGCTCCCAATGATTCATCGTTAACTGTCGGATATAGAGTTAAAGGAACGTTAGGGATATGAGGTACCAATCTTGGAGGTTGTACTAGATATTCCTTAATCTTCTCAAATGCTTGTTGGCATTACGAATCCCATTTCACCTTTGCGTCTTTCTTCAAGAGCTTGAAAAAGGGTTTCGCCGTTTCTGATAGTTGAGATATGAATCTGGATATATAATGCAATCTTCCAAGTAGGCCCCTTACTTCCTTGACAGTAGAAGGAGTCCCTATTTCCCATATGGCCTTGATCTTGGAGGGGTCAATTTCAATACCACAACTGCTCACCACAAACCCTAGCAGCTTTCCGGATCTTGCGCCAAATACGCATTTCGCAGGATTCAACTTGAGCTTATACTTTCTCAATCGATCAAATAATTTCTTTAGCACTTTAACATGGTCTTCTCCAGGTCTAGACTTGGCAATCATATCATCCACATAGACCTCAATCTCCTTATGTATCATGTCATGAAAAAGGGTCACCATAGCCCTTTGATATGTTGCCCCTGCATTTTTCAATCCAAAGGGCATTACCTTGTAAATGAAGGTTCCCCATTGTGTAGTGAATGAGGTTTTGATCTTATCTTCTTCCTTCAACATGATTTGATTATATCCTGAGAATCCATCCATAAAGGAGAATAATTCAAAGCCCGTGGTCTTGTCAACGAGTGCATCAATGTGCGGTAGGGGAAAATCATCCTTCGGACTAGCTTTGTTCAAGTCCCGATAATCCACGCATATTCTAATTTTCCCATCCTTCTTCTTAAGCGGTACGATGTTGGCGACCCAATCAGCATATGGGACAGCATCGATAAATCTAACCTTAAGGAGTTTCATCACTTCTTCCTTAATCTTATCTCGCGGTTCGGGATTCATCCTTACGGGCGATTGATTTACTGGTGTGCAAGAAGGATTTGTGGGCAGAGCATGTTCCACAATTTCACGATCTAAACCCGGCATGTCGGCATATGACCAGGCGAAGATATCTTGATATTCTTTGAGCAACGCGATCATTCTTAAAACGTCTGCTGCGGACGGGTGTCCTCCTATTTTCACTTCATTGACTCGATCGAGAATCTCCCCAAATTAACGGTGATGGGTTCTTGAGAGATAGGGGGTTCAGATTCTTCAAAACAATCCCATTCTTTCTTGATATCGCTCACATCAACCTCGTCTATATCCACTTCGCATGCATAGTCATCGAGCGATCCGAGTCACATATTAACTTGTTATGAATGGGTGGGATGACATGCACGAAATGCACCATGAAGGGTTAGTATTCAAAGATGATAAAATCGAAGAATGCATGTTTTTCATCATGAAAACATTTTTTATCATGAAAACATTTTTCGAATCCCAATTTTAGACAAAGAAAGGAGAACTAGTCCACGATCTTCCGGACATCCTGGTTCTCAAAAGTTATTTAAAACCCAAGATCATATGGCGGATCGGGCCTCAAGTTTCATGGTAGAATCGATTGTCATCATCGGACCAATCCGTTGCTCCGTATATACGTAATCAAATTTGAGATGATTTTCATTAATAGATGCAACTAAGGGCAATACAATATCGCACTTCTCGGATCACAACGTGCGACCCAAAGGGTGCTAAAACGATAAGGAATTAAAAAACGAATGCGGTAATCAAAATGCATTTAAAAGGTAAAGTTCGGAAAGAGCCTTTTACTCGGGGGTGGGGAAATCATCATCCGGCCACTCAATTATCACGTTCACCCGATTATCCAGGAACGGGTTGAATAAGTCCGGCTCTGCATCCTCGGAGATGTCCTCATCTTCCAGCCATTTGCCTCCTCTAGAGAATATCTCGGATAAGGGGTTTAGGAACATTTTTCCTCTAGCTTTCCATGCATCGGTACCTATGGAACGGCCAGCTCGGTGTCCACGGCGTCCACGGTCTCCATAACACTTGTTTCGACCTCTGCCTCGACCTATGTTATTCTTCACTATTCCATTATAACCTAGACCAACCTTGTGGTCATTTGAGCCCAAATTCAAAGGGTTACAAATTCCCTAACCGTATTTCCCTAATCCAGCACCCGGGATAAAACCGTTCGATAGTAACACTCTCCCCGCCATAGTCGCGGGTCTCGGAAGTTCCGGTGCAACTATTTTTGCATCTAGCGATACATGCATGACAGATACAATGTCGAAGGTGTGATAACTCAGCTCCTCCTCCTTTGAAGGCTCAACGTATGGAACCATCCCTTTTAAAGAAGCCCGATGTCCCGTCTCGCCATGGACGGTGATCAAGCGACCCTTAACCACAAATTTTAATTTTTGATGCGGGGAGGAAGGTACCGCTCCGGACACATGAATCCATGGTCTTCCCAGGAGCAAGGTGAAGGCGCTTGGAATGTCCAGTACTTTGAGCGGTATAGAGAAAGTTACCGGTCCAATGTCAATGTCCAGCTCAATCTCTCTTACAACATTTTTGGAGACTCCATCAAATGACCGGATGGTGGCCTTAGACGTCTTAACGAAGTCTTCGTTGATCCCCAAGCTTCTCAAAGTGCTCAGAGGACATAGGTTAAAAGTCGAACCATTATCAATCAAGACGTGAGGAACCTCTTTCCCGTGGCACCTCACGGCTATGTAAAGGGCCTTATTATGCATACGCCCTTCTTTTGGGAAGTCTTCGTGCGAAAAGGATATCTGGTCCTTGGGAAGAATAGCACCCACAAAGTCTCCTAGTTGCACTTCGTTAATTGTCTCCGAAACATGCACCTCATCCAGCACTTTCAAGAGGGCGTTCTTATGCTTTTCAGAATTTTTGAAGAGATCCAGCAAGGAAATTTGCGCTGGCATCTTCCGTAGTTGGTCATCGACCTCATATTCACTGGTCCTCACTACCGCTTGCAACTTCTCAACCTCTTCCCTTGTTGGGACTCTCTTTTCAGAATCCGCCTCTCTTGGTGGATAATACCTTCCGGATCTCATTATGGCGTCGATCTCGCCCGTTCACGTTGACACTTGATTTTTAATCGGTTTTCCTTTGGTTTTATTTTCCGAAATTTACCAAAAATTCACAAAAAATCAAAAAAATTAAAAAATCAACATTGGAAGCCTTGGCCAAGCTTAAGGAACCAATTTGGAACAAAAAATAATTTTTCATATTTTTCGCTTTTTTTTAATATTTTCGAAAAATAGGAAAATACTTCCAAATTCATAAAAAAATACTTTTCGAGGTCACAAAAATACACAAAAATGTCCAATATTTTTCTTTTAATTCCCTTTTCATATTGACCTCAAGAAAAATCAAAAATTGAGTTCAATCTTAGGTGTTTTTTCATAATACCTAAGGTTGAATTTGCATAAAAAATACCAATTGAGTCTTTTTATTTGCAATTTTTGCACATTTGGAGTCTAGACATTCAATTGTGGTCCCTTTGAACTTCAATTTGATCAATTGCACCCTCAATTGCACGAATTGCACGAATTAGACACAAAATTCCCAAATTATTTGCAATTTAGTCCCTCAATTGGCCAATTTTTGAAATTACTTTTAATTGAGGGACTATCATTGTAAAATCGAACTGTCACCCTATGTTCTCATGCATTCTAAATCGATTGGAATGGGTCTCATGGTCCAAATTGGTCAAATTGACACTCAATTGAACTTTTCCCCAATTTGGGCAAATTGAAAAATTTGGGATTTTTGCATAAATTGGTGAGAACTTTTGGGCAAAAATACTTTTTTAGATAATATCCAGGGCCCTAAATTCAATTTTGAAGTTTAATTGCAAAAATTCTTAGCCAATTTTGTTTAATTTTGAAAATTGCATGAATTTTATTATGCGAACCGGTTCGAACCGGTCTGACCGCCGGTCGGACCGGATGAACCGGTCCGGAACGATATCATCTTCCTCGGGCGACTCACGTGATTTTGCAGGTTTTGAAGGTGAACTTTGATCGTCAAATTGAAAGCCAATTCGGGCCTAATCAAATCAATCACATTGGGTGTTTTGTACGTGGGATCAATACCTGTTGATCGGGACTTATTTCACGATCAATGGTCGCCGGACGAGCTCCGGCGACCCAGTCAAAGCCTCGGTAGTTTGAAAAAGTCAACCATTCGCAGAATGCACAAGTTCAAGCCTAATTCGCGATTGACGGAGAACCAAACGGAGTCCAACGTGATAGTCATCGCCGTCCGACCTCAAGCGACCAAAAAAACCCCGTGATTGGCACGTGACTGCATCACCGACTCAAGCTCCGACGCGCGCGTTTTTGAAAATGGAGTATAAAAAGCGAGGAAGCTTCGCGAATAAAAAAAAGGCTCATTCTGCTCACACACCAACAGAATAGAGAGAGAAAGCGAGAGAGAGAGAGAGAAAAGCTCTCGCTCGAAGCTTGAGCTCAAGTTTCAGACCGAGGCTGTGAGGCCTTCGCCGGCTTGATTCGAGCCAAATCGAGGCCTCGCACCACCACCGGAAGTTCACCGGAGCTCAGGGGAGGCGATCGGCATAGCTCAATCGGCGTATTACCTCTAGAACTGGTAAGTTGAATCTCAAGCTTTCGTCTTGTGCATCCATGGCATCGCACCCTCACGAGCTTGATTTCTTCAATTGATGTGTGCGTTTTACCTTTGAAACTTCTCTGACCACAATCGCATCTACTCCTTGCATCGATCTTGCCTGAAAACTCGAGTCGAGCCTTCAACTCACACCGGTCCGGCCGAACGTCGGCCAGGCCATTTTAACTTGTGCGAGCTCAATCGGAGCTCGAGGTAAGTCTTCTAAACCTCCAATGATGCTCTCGTATGTGTTAATTGCTCTGGTTTGGCTCTGATTTGCATGATTGAAGTTCTGAATGTCGCTATTGTGTATGATCCGATTCTCGCGATTTTGTGGATGAAATGCTGCGATTCTGAGATATGTAGATCTATGAGATGAGATGAGTCGATTAGGGTTGGTTTGACGTCGTTCCGACGAGATCTCGCCGTTAGATCTCGTCGGAACGCTCCTGGCCGTCCATTTAGTCATAGTCGCGAGGTTGAAGACGATTGACGTGGCCGGTCGGCGCGGTCAAAGTTTGACATGTCGAGCTCTTATAGGTCCGGCTCGCGCCGAGTCGGCTTGGCCGTTGGCGCGGTTGAGGCGACTCGGCCTTGATCCAACTGCTGAGATAATTAGGGAGATTTGATTCTCGGCCGTTGGATCGTCTTTTTACATTTTTTGAAATTTCGTTTATTAGGTAGAAAAAAATAAAAATGTAGAACGGTGCCGTATTCCCCGAGCGAAGCGTCGTCGTTTAGTGTATAGGAGAGATTGACGGCCTAGATCTAATTTGAGTCCCGATCGTGGCTGTCCGTGTCAATAGTGAAGCGGCGTCGCTTGCATTAGTAGATCAAAATCGGTGTCGTGTTATAGTTTAAGAGGGATGAACGGTCCAGATTTAAGCTAGGACCAATCGCGGCCGTTCGAGTTCTTAAGCGGTACGGCGTCGTTTTATTTGTCGAGCCTAATGCGTCGTCGTTTTGTCTATAATAGGGACGAATGGCTCAGATTTTGTTTCGGATCTAATCGTGACCGTCCAAAGTCTTTGCTGAAGCTACGTCGTTTAAGCATAGGAAAGGTGAACGGCTCGGATTAGATCGGACTTTAGATCGTGGCCGTTCAAAGACTTAATAGGTGCGGCGCCGTTTTGAATACGTGGACTAGAACGTCGCCGTTTCATCTAGAGAGGAGTCGACGGCTGAGATTAATCTAAGAGTTGATCTCGGCCGTCCGTCGTTTTTGTATATATTCGGATATTAGAAATTAGTTTCAAAAGAATAGAAAATAAAATTAGGAAAATAAATACGGTGCCGTTTTGATGTGTTGCGGGTGAGTACGTAGGCGGTCGGACCGGGTTGACCGGTCGTTGGCCAAGATCGACCGGTCCCGTCTAATAATAAAAAATAAAAAAAAAAAAAAAAGAAATTTCCAAAAATCCAAAAAAATTGCAAAAATACTTAGAAAATTCATAAAAATTCCTAGATTTTCACAAAAAATTTCTAAAAATTTCTAGATCGATTCGGGACTCATGAAGTGCGGATCGAGAATTTTGAGACTTTGAGGGTCGATTTGTGTCGATCCGGAAAATTTCTAAATTTTTAGAAAATAAATAAAAATTCCAAAAAAATTAGGAAAATTAGAAAAATTCAAGAAAATCATAAAAAAAATGAGAAATTGCCACATTCAACTGGCCAAATCGAAATTTTGTGATTTTCTGGTCCCGAACCCCCCAAAATGACTATTCTACCCTTCTAGGCCTTACGCCCCAAATTTTCGCCAAATCATCCTAAAACCCAAATTGGATTTTTGTGTGGGGCCGATAGGGCCATTTTAGACATGTCAAACTTTGATTGATTGATTTGATTGTTTCTAATGATTTTACTTGCGCATTAAATTTTTCTGATTGTGATTGATTAGGATAGAAAATTCCCATCCGCATGAATACTTAGAATTGTTAGGACCTACCTCACCCGATATCGCATCTGCATGAAATCCTAGGTTAGAAAAACACTCAACATCGGTAACCGAAAGGACGTCAATATGAAATTTGGCGTAACCAAGTCCCCGGACCCAAAAATCTCCGGTTTTCGCAGAACCGAACGGTTTCTCCCGACCGCTCGGTAAGGTTTTCCGATCGTACCTTCCAATAAATCAATCGGTGGCGACTCCAAATTGCATGTACACCTCGCACATGCCACCCGACCACACAAGGTCAATTTCGATATTTGATAAATTTTACCCGACATCGCGATTCGAGTAATGGGTCTTGGGAGGGACCCGCGATCCCACATAATATATATATAAGAGGGGGATCGGCTCGTTAACCCTACACACCCCGGACTTATGGGAAAAAAATTCTCGAGAGAGGGTCGCGACAGTTCCATAATCCCAATGAAGCGCCTTTGAGTTATATTCCTCCACAGGCGGTAACTTAATCTTCACCGGTATGATCTTTTACGGTGGTGATTCGGATGTTGATGGTTTTTTCGAACTAGAAGCTTCCAACTCCCGGCTATCAATTTTGTTCAAATCAATCACAAAACGAATCGGGGTATCTACCATCCCGATCATTTCATCCTCATGAACATCCTCGGGGTTATGTTACGGGCCTGGCCTTACCGGCGTGGCGTTTTCTTCATCCAAATCCCTCTGCCTTTCCCTTCTGACTCTTAGGATAATCCCCTCAATTCTTAAACCAATCTCCACTAGATGTTGGAATGACGAGTACGTGTATGCATACATGTGGTCAAAGTATTCAGCCGGAAGGGATTTGAGCACAAACTCAAGCATTTCCCTTTTCGACGGCGGCGGTTGCACCATCGCAGCATGTTTTTTCCATCTCCTAGCGAAGAGTTCAAAACTCTCGTCTTCACTTTTCCGGATGTTCAACAAATTAGCTTTAGTGAAATAACCTCCGATTCCGGCTTCAAAGTGTCGTATGAAGTGTTACGATAATTCCTCCCAACTCGGGACCCGGTCCAGATCGATTGATTGGAACCACACCGGTGCGGGGCCCGCCGGACTACGTCCGAAATTCCGGATCGGTGTTTCATCCTCCTCATGATGGCCAACCATTTGGCGAAGATAAT
The DNA here is from genome assembly GCF_020921035.1 of Rhodamnia argentea. NCBI lineage: Eukaryota > Viridiplantae > Streptophyta > Magnoliopsida > Myrtales > Myrtaceae > Rhodamnia > Rhodamnia argentea. The sequence goes on from NC_063151.1 coordinate 15,385,068, forward strand.
ATGAGATATGCGCCGGAGGACATCCAGCGCCATTATACTTCGTGCGGAAGGTCACTCTCGGGTTCACGCCTTGAGGCGGAACGTTTCTTACCCGAGTAAGTGGCGTAATCGGCTCTTTTAACTCATCCATCTTTCTTGACACATCATCCCCTTGCTCTTGCAGTAGAGCGATCTTTCGATTTTGTGTCTCTATAGTACGCCGTATCTCCGGAATCTGCATATTCTCTTCTACCGCCATAGTATTCCTTTTGGTCATCAATTGTGACAAATCCGCCACCATGTTTGTCAAATGACGCATGTGAGTTTCTAGATTAGAAAGTTGCACGTTGAACTCTTGATTCACCTGTTCATTCCGAGGAGCTTCTTGATTCCTAGCTTCATCAACTGTTCCTACAAATTCTTCACTTTCGGGGTCATCCATTCCACCCCACCCATCGGGAACTACATCTCCAGAATCGACGAAAAAGCTTGGAGGCGCGGAATATAGCACTTTAAAGTTATAACCGCCGCTATCCTCCCCAAGATTGTCCACTATTTCCCCTCTTTCAAGAGCTTTCTGCATAAATCTTCTATCACCTCTGCGCGCTTTATCTAGACGGATCTCATATTCGTCTATCTCTTCAATTTCCTGGCCATCTTTGACATTCATCAAATATCCAGAGGGTATTTTCAAAACACCTCCCCTCGTAGGTTTCATCGCAAATTCCTCGGACAGCATGTCCACCGCCACGTAGGTCCCCTTAAAGGCGGTGTTTTCCATTCTTCCCATAACGCCCAAGTTAATCGGCTTTTCCAAGCAAGCTTCCTTTTGCTCCCGAGAAATACTCTCTCCTTCCGGGTATTGCGAGGCCAACGTCGAGACATCCCGCATTTTACTCATATCCACTATGAACTCCGGAACCTCTTCCTCTTCGCATCCAAAAATCACGTTCACCTCGCGATGCTCGGGTAACGGGTTCTGCTGCACATTTGGTTCAGCCTTATCAAACTCCAGAACTTTTCCATCGATCAATGCTTGCACCTTGAACTTGAGAGCGAGACAGTTGTCCACGTTATGTCCCCTTTCTCCCATATGGTATATGCACGTCTAAGTCTCATCATACCCGGGAAATCTTGGCGGGTGAGCTCTAGGTGGCTCTTTTGCAACTAAGCGGTTCTCCAACAGCATGGGTAATAATTTGGATAAGGGTCGGGGTAGTGGGGTGAAAGTAATTTGGTTCTTTTTTTCGAATTCCGGTGGTTTGGAAGCGGTCCAGGAGGACGTTCCTTGGGTAGGGATTGAAGGTGAGAAATTTCTGGGCTTTGGCGGGTTAGGGACAAAGGCTACGTCTCCGGTTTGCTCCCTATTATCTATTCTCAAAGGGTATTGGCGTGCGAAAGGCGCCTCGGGTATCTTCTTCTCCCTCGGTGCCCACTCATGGCATTCTGCCACCTTTACCGAGTGTGCAAACGTCCGACATCCAGAGGTGTTCGGTTTGTCGAAAAACTCAAAGGGAAGGGCCTTGATAGTTCTTCTTCCGGGACGGACGGCTTTACCTGCACAGCCAACGCTCTCCATCTTTGGGCATAGGCGCGAACGGCCTCGCTCTTTACCCGCACAACCAACGCTCTCCATCTTTGGGCGTAGGCGCGAACGGCCTCGGTCAGAGTGTTAAACTTGTATTGCCGAAGAAACTCGTCTGCCGGTTTGTCCTAATCGGCGAGCCTCTCCGGCTCCAATTCAATGAACCACGCCAAGGCTGCCCCGGATAGGCTCTCCTGGAAGGTGTTAACCGATAACGGAATGTTGTCTGAGAATTGCAACATTCGGCGCAAATAATATTTCAAATGCGCCTTGGGACACCCGGTCCCATTATATTTCCTCACAAAGTCCGGTTCCTTGTAGTCCGTAGGAACCTATATCTTCTCGAACGGTGCTACCTTATCGAACCTTGAAAGTTCATATCCACGACTTGCCAAACACTCTTCGATCTTAGCAAGCCTCTTTATTTCCTCCTCCATTTTAAGGACCTGTTTTTCCTCCTTTTCCAAATCTATCACAACGGGAGGATCCTTAGGCGGTCGCTCCGGGTTCAGAGTGGGATTAGCGGCGGGCGCCGAATTAGCGTTTGCTCCATCAAATGACCCCGCAGGGGCTTGAGAATTAGGGTCGACAGGGTATCTCCCCCGACTAGCGATCGGCATCGCTTTCATCTCCGCCACCATTGTGATGATCATACTCATTTGGTTCTCCAAATTACCCACACGAGGTGCGAGCTCTTCTTGTTCCATCCTTAATTTGCGCGTTTTGCTACGAGTCCTCGTATTTGTCACTCAACTGTTTTCATAACATCAAATCGGTATGGAAAATATTAAAGGATTGGAGACATTGATCCGTGGTAATTGACTTTTCTATATGTATGCATGAAATGCTCATAAAAGAAATAATATGTATTCATTACAAACCAAATTGTTCAAAAGTATCTAAAAGATAACAAATATGCGAAAATCTAAATGGGGGAATGGATCTATCCAAGTCTAGGACGCTTCCACTCTTCTTGTTCTTCTGACCCATCGGAATCCCATTGGTATAGGTCTTCTCCTTCTTCTGACATCCACCGCTCCGAGTCTTGGGGAATGTACGGTTCTACTCCCGGTACATACGGTACTATGTACTCTGGCTCATATGACTCCACCTCTTCAATCCGAGGAGATACGCACTCGGGTACATATGGCTCAACCATTGATTGGCGATATTCCTTAAACTCTTGGATATACTCCTTGGAGGCTCTATGAATGTTCATCTCATCATCCAAATAGTCTGCCATTCAACTTGTTGTAACGGGGAGTTCTTCAAAGCGTGAAGTATGAGTCTGATTCGGGCCCGATACAACTCCTTTGTTTCCTTAGTGAGCTTTCCTCGTGTCATATCAAACGAGAAGATTTTGGGACAAACATCCGGTGGTATCTCTTGTAAAACTCCAAATTGCCTCACCACTCGAATGGGGTATGTTGACACTCGAATTTTTAGTCGGTTTTCCTTTAGTTTTATTTTCCAAAATTCATTAAAAAATTCACAAAAAATCAAAAAATTAAAAAATCGACATTGGAAGCCTTGGCCAAGCATAAGGAACCAATTTGGAACAAAAAATAATTTTTCATATTTTTCACATTTTTTAATATTTTCGAAAAATAGAAAAATCTTTGAAAATTCATAAAAAATACTTTTCGAGGTCACAAAAATATACAAAAATGTCCAATGTTTTTCTTTTAATCCCCTTTTAATTTTGACCTCAAGAAAAATTGAAAGTTGGACTCAATTTTAGGTGTTTCTTCACAACGCCTAAGGTTGATTTTTCATAAAAAAATACCAATTGGATCTTTCTATTTGCAATTTTTGCACATTTAGAGTCTGGACATTCAATTGCAGTCCCTTTAAACTTCAATTTGGTCAATTGCATCCCTAATTGCGCGAATTGCACGAATTGCACAGAAATTCTTAAAATTTTTGCAATTAAGTCCCTCAACTTTGCAATTTTTGAAATTACTTCCAATTGAGGAACTTTCTATACACAATTGGGCTACCCCTAAGGTTTTTGAACATTATGAATCGATTGGCATGAGTCTCGTGGTCCAATTTGATCGAATTGACATCCAATTGAACTTTTCCCCAAATTGGGAATTTAGAAAAATTTGGGGCTTTTGTGCAAATTGATGGGAAATCTTGGGCAAAAACACTTTTCTAGATAATATCCAGGCCCCTAAGTGCAATTTTGAGGTTTAATTGTGAAAATTCCCAACCAATTTTGTTTAATTTTGAAAATTGCATGAATTTCACTATCTGAACCGGTTCGGATCGGTCGGACCGGCTGAACCGATCTAGAACAGTGTCGTCTCCCTCACGGGTTTGCGCAAATTGCAGGTCCGAACGGCGAAATTCAACAGCCAAATTGGGGATCAATTCGTGCTTAATTAATCTAATTGACGTGGGGTTTTTATTTTTCAGGTCAAGACATATCTTTTGCCTCCGACGGCGCGATCAATCGTCGCCGGAGCACGGCGGGACGGCCGGTCAAACGTTCAAAGCCCAAAAAGTCAAACTTTCATAAAATTGGTTGAATACTTGTTCATTTGCGATCGCCGGAGCACCAAACGGAGTCCAACGGAATGGCATTCCGTTCTCGACGCCGTTTGGACCTTTTGGCACGTGTTGCCACGTGCGAAGCATCACCGACTCAAGCTCCCGAGCGCGCCAATTTTCGAAAGTTAGTATAAAAGGATCAAGAGGATTCTAGAACAAGGGGGAAGTTCATTTTGGCTCGCGCAGTGATATGGAATAGAGAGAGGAAAAGGGAGAGAGAGTTCACCTTCTCGCCCGCGCGATCGAAGGTTTGAACTCGAACCGTGAGATCTTCGTGGAGACGATCCAAAGAGAATCGAGACTCACCGCCACTTCGGGAAGCTTGCTCGGACCTTGGAGAAGCGATCGCAACCGCCGGATCGGCTTGACGTCTTCAAAACAGGCGTTTTCATCCCCATGCACCTCTAATCCCGATCGTATCCTTTTCCCGCATCGATTACGCTTGAATACCTCGAGTCAAACCCTCGACACATCTCGGTCCAGTTTGGACTTCGGCCGAGCTATTTTAGCAACCGGGTTCGATTCGAACCCGAGGTAAGTATTCGAACTTACCTTGAATGTTTTTGAAGCTTGAATTAGATTGTTATGCTCTGTATGTTGCGAGATGAGTTCGGGATTATTAGAGCGTGTGAGCTTGATTGTTGATAATCCCGTGGACGAAATCGTCGATTCTTTGATATGTGGTAGAGGAGGTCGAGTCGAGTCGATCGGCGGTGGTTTCGTGCCGATCTGGCGAGATCTCACCGTTGGATCTCGCCGGAAGCTTTCTGACCGTTCGTCCCGTGGCGTCGCGAGGTAGACGATGATGTCTACGTGTCTTGGTCAACGAGTCAAAGGTCCAGGTGTCATGCGTTTACGAGTCCAGCTCGGATCCGAGTCGGCTCGGCCATTGGCGCGAACGAGGCGACTCGGATCTGATCCGACGGCTGAGATTAATAGTAGGATTTAATTTTCAGTCGTCGGATCCGTATTTTTAATTTCGGAAATTAGTTTATGTTAGATAGAAAATAAAAATGTTGAAACGGCGCCATTTTTATCGGTGTTAGGCGACGTCGTTTAGGATAAATAGTGAATGAACGGCTTAGATTAGATCCACGTTAGATCGTGACCGTCCAAAGTCTTAGGTGATGCGGCACCGTTTTGTCTAAAAGGCCGGAAGTGCCGTCGTTTTGGAGCTTCGGGTGATTCGACGGTCCGGATTAAGTCTAGAAGCAATCGAGACCGTCCAACGTTTTAACCCGCACGGCGTCGTTTCGTAGTTTAAGGGATTCAACGGCCCGGATTAGATTTTAGTTTGAATCGTAGCCGTTCATCGTTTTAGTTAGGCGACGTCGTTTAGCTTGTAGGTTTGAAGCGTTGCCGTTTTGTGTGCAGAAGGATTGAACGGTCTAGATTGAGCCCCGTGATTCGATCGTGGCCGTTCGTACGTTAGGTCGGTGCGACGCCGTTTTGTTTAGCGAGATGATCAACGGCTGAGATCGAGTCCGAGATTGATCTCAACCGTCCGTTATTTTCTTTTATGTTCAAATATATTAGAAATTAATTTTAGAAAATCAAAAAAAATATATTAGAAATGTAGAACACGGTGTCGTTTTGAAGAAGAGTGGGTGCGCGGGCGGTCGGACCGGGTTGACCGGTCGTTGACCGGGTTGACAGTCCCGGTTTATTAATAAAAAATAATAAAAAATAAAAAGAAATTTCTAAAAATCCAAAAAAATTACAAAAATACTTAGAAAATTCATAAAAATTCCTAGATTTTCACAAAAAATTTCTAAAAATTTCTATATCGATTCGAGACTCATAAAGTCTAGATCGAAAATTTTGAGACTTCGAGGGTCGATCTATGTTGATCCGGAAAATTTCCAATATTTTTGAAAAATAAATAAAAATTCCAAAAAAATAGACCATTCAACTAGCCCGACCCCAATTTCGTGATTTTCGGGTCACGAACCCCCAAAAATGACCATTCTACCCTTCTGGGCCATTCGCCCCAAATTTTTACCAAATCACCCCGACATCCAAATTTGATTTTTGTGTGGGCCGATAGGGCCATTTTAGACATGTCAAACCTTGATTGATTGATTTGATTATTTGTAGTGATTTTGATTGCACATTAAATTTTTTATTGTGATTGATTAGGATAGTAAAATTCCTATCTGCATGAAAACTTAGAATTGTTAGGGCCTACCTCACCCGATATCGCATCTGCATGAAATCCTAAGTTAGAAAAACACTCAACACCGGTAACCGAAAGGGCGTCAATATGAAATTTGGCATAACCAAGTCCCCGGACCCAAAATCTCTAGTTTTCGCGGAACCGAACGGTTTCTCCCGAATGCTCGGTAAGGTTTTCCGATCGTACCTTCCAATAAATCGATCGGTGGCGACTCCAAAATTGCATGTACACATCGCACATGCCACCCGACCACACAAGGTCAATTTCGATATTTGATAAATTCTACCCGACATCGCGATTCGAGTAATGGGTCTTGGGAGAGACCCGCGATCGCCATCCCCTATATACATATAAAAGGGGGGGATCGGCTCGTTAACCCTTCTCACCCCGCAGGGACCGACCGACGGAGGGTCGCGACTGGCCAGCGACTCCGCTGGGGACATTCATAAGAGGACTTAAGCCGATAAAAATGTTGATTGTTTTCTAACCTCGTTTTTCTGCAGATGCTCTTGAAGGTGAGGTACGTCCACTAACAAAAGGTGCTAAATGTTGATGCAGATGGGAGTTATAAGGGGTGGCGTACGTGCTAACCATTTTGATGCAGATGTGGAGTTTTGGGTTGTTTGTTTATTTATGCAAATATTGAAGCGGTGTTTTGAATATAAATTGTTGTGCATGTCTTGCATATTTTGAGGATCACGACTTTGCACACATAAGCGCCTAAACCCGAGCCGCGAATCACCCTTATAGGTCGCCATAGATAGGGATCGGTATGCGAAGCTCTTGTGTTTGATTGCACTTGGGTTGACCATATTTGATCCCGCTCGCTATGCAAGATTGATGGTCCTACCCACTTGTTGTTTGATTGCGCTTGTGGGCGGCCCATTGATTTGTATAGCGGGAGCCTTTTTAGGTCCATACCCGAGCCTTTTTGATTTCTTTAGAGTTGAACCTCACTTGTCTCATGCGCATGTGAAATGGACGGTTGGTATACCTAAAACCAAAAACCCAAAAAAAGAGTAACATCGGTTGGTAAGGCTTTCTACCCTCTTTATTTTGAGCTTGTAAATTTAAATTTTGCATATCATGCATTTTCATTACATATCATCACAATTTGTAAGATCGTTTAAGTGATCGGGGTTGAAGGTCAATTTTCTTTTTTAGGATAGATGGCGCCTTGAGGTCGTATTGATGTACCCAATGTATTCACATGGGAGCGGAGGACCATTCGATGCGAGGACCGAGTACCCGCTACTTTCCGAGTTTTTGGATTTGTCCATGGACGTGAGCTCAATGGACGGAACCACATCCGTAGCGAGAGTTGCGATTATACCCGATGTGGACGATATTTGGAACTCGAGTGCGAGAAAGAAAGAATTTGGGAGTTGTACATGAAATTGGCGAAGAAGCCTCGTGCGACCAAGACGGCCCCAAAACGCTCCCCGATCAAGAAGGAGGAGGTCATCACCATATCCTCCGATGATGAAGAAGATGTCAAGCTTCCCGATATAGTGGAGATTTCATCCGATGAGGATACCATTCCGATTGCTTAGATTAGTACGACTTTGGGGCATTTTCTAGGTTTCATTATATTTTGAGTCTATTATGTACTTTTATTGACATTTATTGTCCGAACATCTTTGGATGCTATTATGTCCTATTCTTTTCGACTTTATTGTGTTTGACTTGTAAATTCCATGAGTTGTCAAATTGTGAGCGACTTTCTACCCCGATTACGCTTAAACGATCCTAATCAAATTACATGCCATCTTTGGGTGAGATTAGGTCCATAACTACCCTATTTGGCTTATTTGGGTCAAGTGGAGTAGTTGACCCTCATGTTACCAAAAGATGACATGGAATTTGGTTAGCACATTTGCATCACATTTCATGCATATGCATATTAAAACCATGGTAATTGACTTTAGGATCATCATTTTTGCATTTTTAGATCATGGGGAATGGAGACATCAAAGTCATCCCAATACCACGCAAGGAACTCGCTATATGGTGGGATCGCCTCGACATCGTCAACAAGGCCTATGTGGAAGGACGTGCGGGACGACTTGTAGATTTGATCAAAGTGGAATATCAGCCGGCTCTTATTCAAGCATTAGCCAAAGCATGGGACGCACGCACGATGACATTCAACTTTCGAGGATTAGAGTTGACTCCTACGCTCGAGGAGTATACCGCTATTATTGGGGCCAAATTTGAAGAACGAATGGCTCAACCCCCTTTGGACATGGACTCCACTCGTTCATTATCGAGTTTTCTCCGTCTTAAAATTTCTGAGATTGAAAAAGTCTACAAGTCCAATTCCAACAAATTCACCTTCTCGTTCCTTTTCGACAATTATTCCTCTCTACCCACCGAAACCGGTCATAAATCGGGAAAGGTGTTCATCTTGGCTTTCTTTGCATTCGTTCTATTCCCGACTTCTAGAACTACCTTTGACCCCTCCATAACCCATATAGCCAGACAAGCATGTTGTCGCTGGGATTATTCGTACATGATCTTAGCTGAGACTTTTCTCTCCCTAAACCGTTCCAAATCTTCAAAAAAGGCTGTTTTCCAAGCGTCTAGCGGATTACTCCACTTATGGTTCACTTCTCATATAAAGACTTTCCAACTCCGAGTGGGGTGCTATGAGATCAATGAGCACGTTCACCCTCTTAGATCCTTCCTTAAGTGTCAATCCCTTGTACCCAAATATTCATTTAAAAAGTGGGTTGAGCTATTGGACAATTTGAAACCCGAACATAATAGGTGGCGTCCGACCTGGCCCAAGATCGTGGAAGCTCGCGTTTCGGGTGTTGAAGATAACCCTATTCCTTTATTGGGATATGCTGGCGCTGTGGCATATTACCCCATTCGAGTGGTGAGGCAATTTGGAGTTCTACAAGAGATACCACTGGATGTCTGTCCCGGGATTTTCTCATTCGACATGACACGTGGGAAGCTTACAAAAGAGGCGAAGAAGTTATATCAATCTCGGATTAAGCTTATTCTTCACGCTTTGAAGAACTCCCCGCTACAACAAGTTGAGTGGCCGGATTATTTGGATGATGAGATGAACATTCATAGAGCCTCTAAGGAGTATATCAAGAAGTTTAAGGAGTATCGCCAATCAATGGTCAAGCCATATGTACCCGAGTGCGTATCTCCTCGGATTGAAGAGGTGGAGTCATATGAGCCAGAGTACATAGTACCTTACGTACCGGGAGTAGAGCCGTACATCCCCGAAGATCCAGAGCAGTGGATGTCGGAGGAAGGAGAAGACCCATACCAGTGGGATTCCGACGGATCGGAAGAACAAGAAGAGTGGAAGCGTCCCCGACTTGGATAGATCCATTCCCCCATTTAGATTTTCGCGTATTTGTTATCTTTTAGATGCTTTTGAACAATTTGGTTTGTAATAGATACATATTATGAGCATTTCATGCATACATATAGAAAAGTCAATTACCACGGATCAATGTCTCCAATCCTTTAATATTTCCCGTACTGATTTGATGTTCTGAAAACAGGTGAGTGACAAATACGAGGACTCGTAGCAAAACGCGCAAATTAAGAATGGAACAAGAAGAGCTCGCACCTCGTGTGGGCAATCTGGAGAATCAAATGAATATGATCGCCACAATGGTGGCGGAAATGAAAGCGATGCTGATCGCTAGTCAGGGGAGATACCCTGTCGATCCTAATTCTCAAGCCCACGTGGGGTCATCTGATGGAGTGAACGCTAATTCGGTGCCCGCCGCTAATCCCACTCTGAACCCGGAGCGACCGCATAAGGATCCTCCCTTTGTGATTGACCTGGAGAAAAAGGAGAATCAAGTCCTCAAAATGGAAGAAGAAATTAAAAGGCTGGCGAAAATCGAAGAATGCCTGGCGAGTCGGGGTTATGAACTCTCAAGGTTCGATAAGGTTGCACCATTCGAGAAGATAGAGGTTCCTGGCGATTACAAGGAATCGGACTTTGTGAGGAGATATAATGGGACCGGGTGTCCCAAGGCGCATTTGAAATATTATTTGTGTCGAATGTCGCAATTTTCCGACAACATCCCATTACTGGTCAACACTTTCCGGGAAAGCTTATGCGGGGCAGCCCTGGCGTGGTTCATAGAATTGGAGCTAGAGAGGCTCGCCGATTGGGACAAGCTGGCGGACGAGTTCCTTCGGCAATACAAGTTTAACACTTTGACCGCCCTCACTAGAGAGGACCTTCTCAGAATCGTAAAAGGAAAGAGCGAGGCCGTTCGCGCCTATGCCCGGAGATGGAGAGCGTTGGCTGTGCAGGTAAAACCGCCAGATCCGGAAGAAGAATTGATAGACCTTTTCCTCAAGGCCCTTCCCTTTGAGTTTTTCGACAAACCGAACACCTCGGGGTGTCGGACATTTGCGCACCTGATCAAGGTGGCGGAGCGTCACGAGTGGGCACCGAGGGAAAAGAAGATGCTTGAGGCGCCTTTTAAACGCCAATACCCTTTGAGAAGGGATACTAGGAAGCAAGCTGGAGAAGTAGCCTTTGTCCCTAACCCGCCAAAGCCCGGAAATTTCTCGCCTTCAATCCCTACCCAAGGAACGTCCTCCTGGACCGCTTCCGGACCACCGGAGTTCAGAAAAAGAACCCGAGTTGTTTTCACCCCACTACCCCGACCCTTATCCAAACTACTACCAATGCTCTTGGAGAACCGCTTAGTTGCAAAAGAGCCACCTAGAGCTCACCCGCCAAGATTTCCTGGGTATGATGAGACCCGGACATGCGTATACCATATGGGAGAAAGGGGACATAACGTGGACAACTGTCTCGCTCTCAAGTTCAAGGTGCAAGCATTGATCGATGGAAAAGTTTTAGAGTTTGATAAGACCGAACCTAATGTGCAGCGAGAACCCGTTACACGAGCATCGCGAGGTGAACGCGATTTTTGGAGGTGAAGAGGAAGAAGTTCTGGAGTTTATAGTGGACATGAGTAAAATGCGGGATGTCTTGACGTTGGCCTCGCAATACCCCGAAGGAGAGAGTATTTCCCAAGATCAAAAGGAAGCTTGCTTAGAAAAGTTGATCAATACGGGCGTTATGGGAAGAATGGAAAACGCTGCCTTTAAAGGGACCTACGTGGCAGTGGACATGTTGTCCGAGGAGTTTGCGATGAAACCTACGAAGGGAGCTGTTTTGAAAATACCCTCGGGATATTTGATGAGCATTAAAGATGGCCAAGAAATCGAAGAGATAGATGAATATGAAGTCCGCCTGGATAAAGCACGCAGAGATGATAGAAGATTCATGCAGAAAGCTCTTGAGAGAGGTGAAGTAGTGGACAATTTAGGAGAAGATAGTGGTGGCTATAACTTTAAAGTGCTGTACTCGGCGCCCCCGAGTTTCTTTGTCGATTCTGGAGATGTAGTCCCCGATGGGTGGGGTGGAATGGATGACCCCGCAAGTGAAGAATTTGTGGGAACGGTCGATGAAGTTAAAGACCAAGCGACTCCTCGGAATGAGCAGGTGAATCGGGAGTCCAACGTGCGACTTTCTAATTTGGAGATCCATATGCGACATTTAACAACCATGGTAGCGGAATTATCGCAATTGATGGCTAAGAATGACGCCACGAGAGTAGAAGAGAGCATGCAGATTCTGGAGATACATCGGGCTATAGACACACAAAATCGAAAGATCGCCCTACTAGAAGAGCAAGGAGACAATGTGTCGAGGAAAATGGATGAGTTGAAGGAGCTGATTACACCACTCACACAAGCAAGAAATGTTCCGCTTCAAGGCGCGAATCCGAGAGTGGTCTTCCGCACGAAGTATAATGGCGCTGGATGTCCTACGGCGCATATCTCATATTATCTTCGCCAAATGGTTGGCCATCATGAGGAGGATGAAACACTGATCCGGAATTTGGGACGTAGTTTGGCAGGCCTCGCACTAGCATGGTTTCGGTCAATCGATTTGGATTGGGTCCCAAGCTGGGAAGATTTATCGGAGCATTTCATACGACACTTTGAAGTTGGAATCGGAGGTTATTTCACTAAAGCTAATCTGTTGAATATCGGGAAAGGTGAAGACGAGAGTTTTGAACTCTTCGCTAGGAGGTGGAAGAAACACGCTGTGATGGTGCAACCGCCGCTGTCGGAGAGAGAAATGCTAGAGTTCGCACTGAAGTCACTTCCGGCGGAATACTTTGATCGCATGTATGCGTACACTTACTCGTCATTCCAACATCTGGTGGAGATTGGTATGAGAATTGAGGGGATTATTCTAAGAGTCGAAAGAGAAAGGCGGAGGGATCCGGATGAAGAAAATGCCACGCTGTTAAGGCCGGGTCCAGAACATAACCCCGAGGATGTTCATGAGGATGAAATGATCGGGATGGTAGATACCCCGATTCGTTTCGTGATTGATTTGAACAAAGTTGATAGCTGGGAGTTGGAAGCTTCTAGTTCGGAAAAACCATCAACATCCGAATCACTACCAGAAAAGATCATACCGGTGAGGATTAAATTACCGCCTATGGAAGAGTACAACTCAAGGGCAGTTCATTGGGATTATGGAACGGGCGAGATTGACGCTATAATGAGATCCGGAAGGTGTTATCCCCCGAGAGAAGCGGATTCCGAAAAGAGAGTCCCAACCGAGGAAGAGGTTGAGAAGTTGCAATCGGATCGTGAAGACCCGGTGAATATGAGGTCGTTGACCAAGCTGGAAGATGCCCGATGATTTCCTTATTAGATCTCTTCAAGAATTCTGAAAAACACAAGAATGCCCTCCTGAAGGTGCTGGATGAGGTACATGTTCCGGAAACAATTAACGAAGTTCAACTTGGGGACTTCGTGGGTGCTATCCTTTTGAAAGACCGGATATCCTTCTCGGATGAGGATTTCCCAAAAGAGGGGCGTGTCCACAACGAGCTCTCTACATCGCCGTGAGGTGTCATGGAAAGGAGGTTCCTCATGTTCTGATTGATAATGGCTCTGCTTTTAACCTATGTCCTTTGAGCACCTTGAGAAGCTTGGGGATCAATGAAGATTTCGTGAAGACATCTAAGGCCACCATCCGGTCATTTGACGGAGTCTCTAAGAATGTAGTAGGAGAGATTGAGCTGGACATTGACATTGGACCGGTAACTTTCTCTATACCGTTCCAAGTGCTGGACATTCCAAGCACCTTTACCCCGCTCTTGGGAAGACCGTGGATTCATGTTTCTGGAGCGGTACCTTCCTCCCTGCATCAAAAGTTAAAATTTGTGGTTAAGGGTCAACTGATCACCGTCCATGGCGAGACGGGACATCGAGCCGCTTTAAAAGGGATGGTTCCATACATTGAGCCTTCAAAGGAGGAGGAGCTGAGTTATCATACCTTCGACATTGTATCTGTCATGCATGTGTCACCGGATGCAAAGGTGGCTACACCAGAGCTTTCGAGACCTGCGACTATGGCGGGAAAAGTGCTACTCTCGAATGGATTTATTCCGAGTGCTGGATTAGGGAAATATGGTCGGGGAATCCGTAACCCTTTGAATTTGGGCTCGAATGATCACAAGGTTGGTCTGGGTTATAATGGAATGGTAAAGAATAATACAGGTCGAAGCCGAGGTCGAAACAAGTGTTATGGAGACCGTGGACGCCGTGGACGCCAAGGTGGTCGTTTTGTAGGCACCGACGCATGGAAGGCCAAAGGGAAGATGTTCCTAAACCCCTTATTCGAGGTATTCTCTAAAGAAGGCAAATGGCTGGAAGATGAGGACATCTCCGAGGATGCAGAGCCGGACTTATTCAACCTATTCCTGGATAATCGGGTGAACATGATAATTGAGTGGCTGGACGATGATTTCCCCACCCCCGAGTAAAAGGTTCTTTCTGAACTTTAGCTTTTAATGCATTTTGATTACTGCATTTGTTTTTGAAGCTTTTCGCTTTTTAGCACCCTTTGGGTCACATGCTGTGATCCAGGAAGTGCAGTCTTGTATTGCTCTTAATTGCATCTATTAATGAAAATCATCACAAATTTGATTACGGACATGTGGAGCAACGGATTGGTCCGATGATGACAATTGATTCTACCATGAGACTTGAGGCCTGATTCGCCATATGATCTTGGGTTTTAAATAGCTTTTGAGAACCAGGATGTCCGGAAGATCGTGGACTAGTTCTCCTTTCTTTGTCTAAAAATTGGAATTTGAAAAATGTTTTCGTGATAAAAATCGTGCATTCTTTGATTTTATCATCTTTGAATACTAACCTCTCATGGTGCATTTTAGGCATGTCATCCCACCCATACATAACAGGTTAATATGTGACTCAGATCAGCTCGATGACTATGCGTACGAAGTTGATATAGACGAGGTTGATGTGAGCGATATCAAGAAAGAATGGGATTGTTTTGAAGAATCTGAACCCCCTATTTCTGAAGAACCCATAACTATTAATCCGGGAGATTCTGATTGCGTCAAGGAAGTGAAAATAGGAGGACACCTGTCCGCAGCAGATGTTTTAAGAATGACGGCATTGCTCAAGGAATATCAAGATATTTTCGCCTGGTCATATGCTGACATGCCAGGTTTGGATCGTGAAATTGTGGAGCATGCTCTGCCCACCAATCCTTCTTGCACACCAGTAAATCAATCACCCGGAAGAATGAATCCTGAACTGGCGGATAAGATCAAGGAAGAGGTGATGAAACTCCTTAAAGTTGGATTTATCAAGGCTGTCCCATATGCTGATTGGGTCGCCAACATCGTACCAGTAAAGAAGAAAGATGGGAGAATTAGAATATGTGTGGACTATCGAGACTTAAACAAAGCTAGTCCGAAGGATGATTTTCCCTTACCGCACATTGATGTACTTGTCGACAGTACCGCGGGCTTTGAATTATTCTCCTTTATGGATGGATTCTCGGGATATAATTAGATCATGCTAAAGGAAGAAGATAAGATCAAGACCTCATTCACTACACAATGGGGAACCTTCTGTTACAAGGTAATGCCCTTTGGATTGAAGAATGCGGGGGCAACATATCAAAGGGCTATGGTGACCCTTTTTCATGACATGATACATAAGGAGATTGAGGTCTATGTGGATGATATGATTGCCAAGTCCAAACCTGGAGAAGACCATGTTAAAGTGCTGAAGAAATTATTTGATTGATTGAGAAAGTACAAGCTCAAGTTGAATCCTGCGAAATGCGTATTTGGCGCAAGATCCGGAAAGCTGCTAGGGTTTGTGGTGAGCAGTCGTGGTATTGAAATTGACCCTTCCAAGATCAAAGCTATATGGGAAATAGGGACTCCTTCTACTGTTAAGGAAGTAAGGGGCCTACTTGGAAGATTGAATTATATATCCAGATTCATATCACAGCTATCAGAAACGGCGAAACCCTTCTTCAAGTTGCTAAAGAAAGGTGCAAAGGTGAAATGGGATGCGGAATGCCAACAAGCATTTGAGAAGATCAAGGAATATTTGGTACAGCCTCCGGTGTTGGTACCTCCTATCCCCAATGTTCCTTTAACTCTATATCTGACAGTTAACGATGAATCCCTGGGAGCTTTACTTGCCCAAACTAACCCCAAGGATCATAAGGAACGGGCTATATATTATTTGAGCAAAAAGTTCACAACATCTGAAGTCAAATACCCAGCAGTGGAAAGGACTTGCATAGCATTGGTTTGGGTCCTCCACAGATTGAGGCAGTATACACTGCATTATCATATAGAACTGGTCACTGAAAATGACCCTATCAAGTACCTTTTGGAGAAGCCAACGTTGCTAGGAAAGATGGCTAAATGGCAGATATCTTTCTTTGAGTTTGATATCAAAACCTCTCCCCAAAAGTCTGTCAAGGGAAGAGCAATTGCTGACATGCTAGCTGAGAATCCTCCTAAGGATGTTTTAGAGCAAAACAAGGAAGGTCAAATCCTGAATATATTTGAAGACAAATGGACAATGTACTTTGACGGCGCAGTGAACCTCCTTGGATCAGGTACCGGGGCGGTTCTGATATCCCCGGAAGATCATCATTATCCAGTTTCAGCCAAGTTGGTATTCCCCTGCACCAACAACATTTCTGAATATGAAGCCTGTATACTTGGGTTACAGTTGGCCGTATCATTAAAAGTGAAGAAACTACTGGTATATGGAGATTCTATGTTGATTATTTTACAAACCCAAGGAGAGTGGAAGACGAAGGATCCCAAGCTTATTCCTTATCATAAATACCTCGAAGAGCTGATCCAACACTTTGAAGAGATCACCTTCGAGTATCTACCAAGAACCCGGAATCATTTTGCTGATGCTCTGGCCACATTATCTGCCATGTTACAAGTGCAAGATGGCCTTGAGATAGAGCCGTTAAGGATTGATATCTTGGAGCAACTCGCATACTTGCATGGTCATTGAAGAAGAACCGATGAAGAACCGTGGTATCATGACATTAAGAATTATCTCTTGCGAAGGGTGAATTCCCTTGCAGACGAGTCAACCAGAAGATAAAAAGTATATCAGCAAGATGGCATCTAAATTTTTCCTCGGCGGACGGATCCTATACAAGAGATCCTTTGACTCAGTCCTGCTGAGGTGCGTGAATTCCAAAGAAGCAAATCTCATTATGAAAGAGATTCATGAAGGAGAATGCGGACCGCATATGAATGGCCATCTCCTCGCTAAGACGATCATGAGACTCGGGTATTCTTGGATGACTATCGAGTCGGATTGCAACCAGCATGTTAGATCCTGTCATCAATGTCGGGTATACGGCGACAGGGATAAATGCGCCACCAACCGAATTACATCAAATGTCGAGCCTTGGCCATTCTGCATGTGGGGAATTGATATGATCGGCCCTATCAACCCAAAGGCCTCAAACGGGCATCGTTTTATTCTGGTGGCTATTGACTACTTCACCAAGTGGATTGAAGCTAGTTCATATGCCAATGTTACTACAAACAACGTGGCTAAATTCATCAAGCGAGATATCATCTCAAGATATGGAGTGCCAAGAGCCATCATTACGGACAATGGCTCAAATTTGAACAACAAGGTAGTCGATCACCTATTGGAACAATTTAAGGTACGACACCTTAATTCTTCACCTTACCGCCCACAAATGAATGGAGCTGTGGAAGCGGCAAACAAGAACATCAAGAAGATATTGGCTAAGACTGCTGAGAAATATAGAGATTGGCATGAAAGATTGCCATATGCTCTCATGGTCTACCGAACTTCAATTCGTACTTCAACTGGGGCAACTCCCTATTCCTTGGTATACGGTATGGAAGCAGTCCTACCGTTAGAAGTGGAAATCCCCTCTTTAAGGATCCTGTCTCGGGTAGAACTCACGGAAGATGAGTGGGACCGGTAGAGACACGAACAATTGAATTTGATCGATGAAAGGCGACTAAGGGCTATCTGTCATGGTCAAAGTTATCGGAAGAAAGTGGCCAGAGCTTTTAACAAGAAAGTTAAACCTAGAAGTTTTGAAGCGGGGATGCTAGTTGTGAAGAAAACGCTCCCGAATGCTCAACATCCCGGAGGCAAATTCATGCCAAATTATGAAGGCCCCTATGTGATTCGGAAGGTCCTATCCGGTGGAGCTCTTATACTTGTAAACATGGATGGAGAAGAATTGGCAAGTCCAGTAAATGCAGACGCCGTGAAGAGATATTATCCTTGAAATAAAATTGAGCTTCAAAGCGATTGATGAGCAGATCCGAGTCACATAGCATTTTGCATTCGCATGACATTTGCATACATGCATTTGCATATGTTTGTATTTTGTAGGTGGATTGGGAGTCATGAAGAATCCTACGGAGCGATGGACCAAACAAGGAGGTCACCTTTAGAATTTAAAATTTTGAATATCTTTTAATCGTTTCCTTTTGTTTTTACAGGAATCGGAAGTCAACATCCGAAGAAGACAAGGAGAAAGTCGCCGGGATTTGAAATTTTGAATATCTTTGAACTAATTGATCTCTTTTGTTTTTACGGGAAACTGGAGTCAACACATCCGAAGAGAACAGGAGAAAGTCGCTCCGGGATTTGAAAATTTGAATATCTTTGAACTGATTGATTCCTTTTATTTTTTACAGGAAACGGAAGTCAACATCCGAAGAAGACAAGGAGAAAGTCGCTTCGGGATTTGAAATTTTGAATATCTTTGAACTAATTGATCTCCTTTGTTTTTACAGGAAACTGGAGTCAACACATCCGAAGAGAATAGGAGAAAGTCGCTTCGGGATTTGAAAATTTGAATATCTTTGAACTGATTGATTCCTTTTATTTTTTTACAGGAAACGGGAGTCAACATCCGGAGGAGACAAGAAGAAATCGCTTCGGAACTTAAAAATTTTGAATATCTTGAACTGATTGGTTCCTTTTGTTTTTACGGGGGATAAAAGTCAATATTTGAAGAAGACAGGTTTGAGGTTCTCCTCCTTCACAAAGTATTTTCATACACCGTCGTGCTTGAAATTAAGAAAAACTTGGATTCATAGAGCCACAAGGCCCTTTCAAAGAGACATTCATTACAAGTTTCAGAAACATCTTTTGAATAAACTTTTTGATGAAAACTTTTGCAGACGATGAATTTTGATGAAAATGCCCTGGGTTTCTACAAAGGGTATGTTTTGAAAGTTTTTTCAAAAGAAGTGATCCTTCGGATGAGAAGAGGCAAACATTATCCTCAAACACGTCCTTGATGCACTTAAGTGATGAGTGAGAGTGACAGAGCGAAGAAGCTTAATTTTGGGACGTAGGGATCATTCGCGGTGATTACATGGATTGAAGTGATGAAAGGCATTTCCATTTCAAAATTATCCATACACACTTATATCCCTTGATAACCAATCAGAGCCAAAAGGGAGAATTTTATAAATATAACCCTGTCAAGAACCACCCCACACCGGGGCATGTTTGGAGGTTCATTGGATGATTCTTTGGAGAAAAGATCAGGTAAGACTTTATTGTGCTAACCTGCATCAATCTTTTTGTGATAGCTTCAGGTGATTTCTAGCAGAGACTCGGAACACCTCAAAGTGAAGAAAAGCACTTCATTTCTATATCCCAAACACTTACCCTTTGAAAAGCCAATTTGAGCCATTAAATATTCATTTCATAACCCTTGTTGGTGATCACCTCCCCACATTGGGGCAAGCAAAGGAATTACCAGCAATAAGCCAAAATGCATAATTTGGAAAAATTCTTGATATTGGTCTCAAAAGAGCCAGTCAATGCGAAAAAATGATGGAAGATGAAAGGGCCAGAAAAAAGCAAAGTGCCTGGTAAAAGCAAGGCCAAAGCCCATGAAAAGAGCACCCCAAAAAGGGGCAAATCCTGAAGAAGAATCATCAAGATGAAAAGAGGAAAATCCTCAAAATCATTAAAGAAAGAACAATCATGAATCTACTGCAAAAAGCAAATGAATGCTGGAAAATGTCAAGGTGATCACCAAAGTTCACCCCTCTTTTGAAAATAGGGCCATTCTTAAAGAGCCCACCTTAAGCCAAGATACAACCTGTCACCAAAACTTTTCGATCTAAGAGGTGTTTTCGGGTTGATGCAAGAGATCACACGGGAAGCTACCGCTTAAAGAGGTAAGTACAATCCTGTCTTATCATGTCTTCGGGGTTCTTGACTTGTAGACTCGAAGAAGCTATTTCTGATCAAAATTCATTTCTAAACCTCAAAATGAATATCCTTTGATAAGCCTTTAACCTAGCCTGAATTACGGTCCTTTTAAAATGCCTTCTCTGATTAGTCGGATTGTATGCATCTCGAATAATCCCGAAACCTCAAGGTTAGGTTTTACGTGAACAGATTTGAATTTTAAGAAAAGCCTTCCCAAATGGTGAGAAGCCCTCTTGGATGAAGGAAAACCCTTTTGAAAAACTTTAAAAAAAAAAAAACCCTTTTTTGTAGAACACTCGGGGTATGTCATTTAAAATCCATCCCCGGTGAAAGTTTGAACTTGTGATTGAACACATTTCCTATGCAAGTACCCTTTGAAAATTTGTCTAAGAATTCTTAAGTTTCTCCCCAGAACTTAGAATTGCCATTCTGATGATATTTGATTGAACTTTCTGCAGGTTCCTTGGTGATCCCAAATCCTCGGAAAAGTTACATTTTAAAGATTTGATTAACTTGGATTTTCTGCAAGTCTTACGGAGTCCCCAGGTCCTCGGATCCTCCACTTTGAAAATTTGAAATAGGGTTTGAGCTGCGTAGGTACACTAGTCAACCTAGGTCCTCGGATGGCACCCTCTCGGACGGTGAGTAGCTGAAGAGACGAAAACCGATCTGCTTTTTTAGAAAATTTGAAATAGGGTTTGAGCTCTGTAGGTACACTAGTCAACCTAGGTCCTCGGATGGCACCCTCTCAAACGGTGAGTAGCTGGAGAGACGAAAACCGATCTGCTTTTTAGAAAATTTGAAATAGGGTTTGAGCTGCGGAGGTACACTAGTTAACCTAGGTCTTCAGATGGCACCCTCTCGGACGGTGAGTAGCTGGAGAGACGAAAACCGATCTGCTTTTTTAGAAAATTTGAAATAGGGTTTGAGCTCTGTAGGTACACTAGTCAACCTAGGTCCTTAGATGGCACCCTCTCGGACGGTGAGTAGCTGGAGAGACGAAAACCGATCTGCTTATTTGAAAATTTGAAATAGGGTTTGAGCTCTGTAGGTACACTAGTCAACCTAGGTCCTCAGATGGCACCCTCTCGGACGGTGAGTAGCTGGAATGATCATGAATCTTCCGCAAAGGCAAATGGATCTTTGGAAAGATGTCAAGGTGGTCACCAAAGTTCACCCCTTTCTGAAAATATGGCCATTCTTAAAGAGCCCACCTTAAACCAAGATACAACCTATCACCAAAACTTTTACGATCCGAGAGGTGTTTCAGGTTGATGTAAGAAATCATACAGGAAGCTACCGCTTAAAGAGGTAAGTACAATCCTGTCTTATCAGGTCTTCGGGGTTCTTGACTTGTAGACCGAAGAAGCTATTTCGATCAAGATACATTTTTAAGCCTCAAAATGAATATCCTTTGATAAGCCTTTGACCTGGCCTAAATTGCGGTCCCTTTTAAAATGCCTTCTCTGATTAGTCGGATTGTATGCATCTCGAATGATCCCGAAACCTCAAGGTTAGGTTTTACGTGAGCAGATTTGAATTTCAAGAAAAGCCTTCCCAAATGGTGAGAAGCCCTCTTGGATGAAGGAAAACCCTTCTGAAAAAAACTTCTAAAACAACCTTTTTGTAGAACACTCGGGATGTGTCATTTAAAATCCATCCTCGGAGGAAATTTGAATTTATGATTGGATACATTTCCTTCGCAAATACACTTTGAAAGTTTGTTTAAGAATTCTTAAGTTTCTCCCCAGAACTTAGAATTGCCATTTCGATGATGTTTGATTGAACTTTCTGCAATTTCCTTGGCGATCCCAAATCCTCAAAAAAGTTACATTTTAAAGATTTGATTAACTTGGATTTTCTGCAGGTCTTCCGGAGTCCCCGGGTCCTCGGATCCTCCACTGTGAAAGTTTGAAATAGGGTTTGAGCTACGTAGGTACACTAGTCAACCTAGGTCCTCGGATGGCACTCTCTCGGACGGTGAGTAGCTGGAGAGACGAAAACCGATATGCTTATTTGAAAATTTGAAATAGGGTTTGAGCTCTGTAGGTACACTAGTTAACCTAGGTCCTCGGATGGCACCCTCTCGGACGGTGAGTAGCTGGAGAGACGAAAACCGATCTGCTTTTTAGAAAATTTGAAATAGGGTTTGAGCTCTGTAGGTACACTAGTCAACCTAGGTCCTCGGATGGCACCCTCTCGGACGGTGAGTAAATTGGAGAGACGAAAACCGATCTGCTTTTTGAAAATTTGAAATAGGGTTTGAGCTGCGTAGGTACACTAGTCAACCTAGGTCCTCGGATGGCACCCTCTCGGACGGTGAGTAGCTGGAGAGACGAAAGCCGATCTGCTTTTTAGATGGTGAGTCCCCGCATGGAGGATAGCCGATCTCTTTTAAATAGGTGAAACCCCTTTGTTACAAGGCTGAACCTCCCTTTCGGATGGTGAGTAGTTGGAGAGACGAAAGCCGATCTGCTTTTTAGATGGTGAGTCCCCGCATGGAGGATAGCCAATCTCTTTTAAATAGGTGAAACCCCTTTGTTACAAGGGTGAACCTCCCTTTTAGACGGTGAGTATTTGGAGAGACGAAAGCCGATCCGCCCTCTAGATGGTGAACCCCCGCATGGAGGATAGCTAATCTCTTTTAAATAGGTGAAACCCCTTTGTTACAAGGGTGAACCTCCCTTTCGGACGGTGAGTAGCTGGAGAGACGAAAGCCGATCTGCCCTCTTTTAAATGATGAATCCCCGGTGGATAGTCAAACCCATTTTGAATAGGTGAAACCCCTTTGTTACAAGGTTGAACCTCCCTTCCGGACGGTGGGTAGCTGCATAGACGAAAGCCGATCTGCCCCTTTTTAAATGATGAATCCCTAGTGAATAGTCAAACCCATTTTGAATAGGTGAAACCCCTTTGTTACAAGGGTGAACCTTCCCCACAAATCTTCAAATCACCACTCGACACCGGACGGACGCCGGCCATTGTAAAATCGCGCCAAACCGTCCACAGGTAATTCCGTGCATTCAATTTTTCAACTTCAGATCAACAAATCTCAAACCATAGACAGGTGAGCTACATGTAAGTCTCTCTCTCCTTATTTCTTTTTCACATAAGACGAGCATGAACTGAAATAATTCCCCACGGAGTTAGAGCTTTAAACTGCGAAGGTAAAGCAATCGAATGTCAAGACTTATTTTCTTTAGAATTTTTCTCCCCAGCAGAGTCGATTAAGGATTCAGGTGTCAACTTGTCTTTGAAAGCAACCTCTAACCGAGATTACTTTCAAAGAGGGGCAGCTATTGACACCTGAATTTTTAGTCGGTTTTCCTTTAGTTTTATTTTCCAAAATTCATTAAAAATTCACAAAAAAATCAAAAAAATTATAAAATCAACATTGGAAGCCTTGGCCAAGCTTAAGGAACCAATTTGGAACAAAAAATAATTTTTCATATTTTTTCACATTTTTTAATATTTTCGGAAAATAGGAAAAATCTTTGAAAAATCATAAAAAATACTTTTAGAGGTCACAAAAATACACAAAAATATCCAATATTTTTATTTTAATTCCCTTTTCATATTGACTTCAAGAAAAATCAAAAATTGAGTTCAATTTTAGGTGTTTCTTCATAATGCCTAAGGTTGAATTTTCATAAAAAATATCAATTGAATCTTTTTATTTGCAATTTTTGCACATTTTAAGTTTTGACATTCAATTGCAGCCCCTTTGAACTTCAATTTGATCAATTGCACACACAATTGCACGAATTGCACGAATTAGGCCAAATCCCCAAAATGTTTACAACTTAGTCCCTCAAATTGGCCAATTTTTTAAATTACTTTTAATTGAGGGACTATTATAGTAAAATTGAACTGTTACCCTATGTTTTCATACATTTCAAATTGATTGGCATAGGTCTCATGGTCCAATTTTGTCAAATTGACATCCAATTGAACATTTCCCTAATTTGGGCAAATTGAAAAAATTTGGGGTTCTTGTGCAAATTGATATAAAATTTTGGGCAAAACCACTTTTTTAAATAATATCCAGGGCTCTAAATCCAATTTTGAGGTTTAATTGCCAAAATTCTTAGTCAATTTGGATTAATTTTGAAAATTGTGTAAGATTGCTTATCAGAATAGGTTCGGGACCAGGTCGACTCGCCCGGTCGGACCCGGTCGAACCGGTCCGAGCTGATGCGTCTTCTACCTCTCGCCCGCGCCATTTGCAGCTTTGAATGATCAATTTCAATGACCAAATTGGGGATCAATTCGACCAAAATTGATTCGATTGACGTGGGGGTTTTGATCCTTAGGTGGTGGCGCGTCGTTTGTCACCGGCGGCACGGCCAATGGCCGCCGGAGCGCGCCGGAATCGTTGGTCAAATGCAAGGCGGAGCAGAAAGTCAACCTTCGCGAAATTGGCCAAATTGAAGCTCAATTCGCGTACGCCGGAGTGTTAAACGGACTTGGACGGAACACTGTTCCGTCCCCGTCTCCGTCCAACTCACTTCGCACGCTTGGGCACATGCGAAGTGAGTCGGTGAGCCATCACCGTGCGCGCCTAATTTTTGAAAATCCACTATAAAAGAAGCGAGAAGATTCTGGATCAAGGAGGGGTTCATTTGCTCGCTCAAACGGAACAGACTAGAGAGAGAGAGAAAAAGAGAGAGAGAGGAGCTCTCAGGGGCGGCCATAGCCCGATTTTCAGGCGAGGCTGTGAGATCTTCATGCGGCCGATCCGGAGGGAATCGAGGCCTGAAAACTAGTCCGGGAGCTTCGTAGTGACTCGGGGAGTTGATCGCACCAGCTCACTCAACCGAAGAACTTCTAAATCTGTAAGTCGATCTCTCGACCTCGGCTCGGCTCAATCATGGCATCACACCGATTCACGTATGATTCTCGCAATTGTTGTGTGCGTTTTTGCCTTTAAGCATTGCTGATCGCCCTCGTATATTGTTTTTGCTTCGATTTCGCACAAAAACACGCTAATCGAGTCCGTGAAATCAACCTCCATGGCCGTCGGCGTCGAAGCTCGTCTAGGTAATCCTAGACCGAACCGAGTCAATCTGACCTGCGGGTAAGGTTTCCGAACCTCCTTAGAGTGAATCCTGTGATTGAATCGAGCTATTGTGCTTTATATTTTGAGATGGTGTTCTGCGATTTCGATTACGTGCGTGGTGTGTATCTAGCATTTTAGCCAATGAAATTGTGTAATATTTGGATATGTTAATCTGGAGGTTCTTCCAAATCGATTCGCGTTGGTTTGAGGTAGTTCCGGCGAGATCTCACCGTTGGATCTCGCCGGAGCAACCTCAGCCGTCCGATCGCTCGCTGGCGCGGGGAAGAAGACGAGTCTATGTGGCAGTCAACGAGGTCGGCGGGCTGTTGTGGCAAAGGCTGATTGGTCCAACTCGGATGCGAGTCGGCTCGGCCGTTGGCGCGAGCGAGCCGGCTCAGATCTGATCCGACAGCCGAGATAAATCGTTGGATTTGATTCTCGGCCGTTGGATCGGTTTTTGTATTTTTCAGTTAATTAATTTTTTCGTTAAAAAAAAGGAAAAATAAAAAACGGTGCCGTTTTGAATAAGTGGTGCGGCGTCGTTTAGGACATATTAGGAACGAACGGCTTGGATTAGATCTGAAGTTTGATCGTGGCCGTCCAGAGTACTAAGGAAACGTCGTCGTTTTGGGTTTAGAAGAGTTGATGGCCCATATTAGATCTCGAATAGATCGTAGCCGTCCATGCATTTTTAGATACGGCGTCGTTTTGCTTAAGGTTGAGTCGACGGTCCGGATCAATTTTCGGGTTTAATCGCAACCGTTCATTTGTTTAGTGACATACGGCGTCGTTTTTTACGTAGAAGGTCGGGACGTCATCGTTTTGTTTGAGGGTGAGTCGACGGCTGAGATCAAATCTTGGATTGATCTCGGTCGTCCATTCATTTTCTTTTATATTCAGAGATTAGAAAATAGCTTAGAAAATAAAAAAAATAAATAGGAAAATAGTATACGGTGCCGTTTTAGCTGTAGAAAGGGTGTCGTGGGTGGTCGACCGGGTTGACCGGTCGTTGACCGGTTTGACCCGGTCCGGTTTAATAATAAAAAATAATAAAAAATAAAAGAAATTTCCAAAAAAATCCAAAAAAATTACAAAAATACTTAGAAAATTCATAAAAATTCCCAAATTTTCATAAAAAATTTCTAAAAATTTGTAGATCGATTCGGGACTCATAAAGTCTGGATCGAAAATTTTTGAGACTTCGAGGGTCGATTAATTCCGATCCGGAAAATTCCCAATATTTTTGAAAAATAAATGAAAATTCCAAAAAAATTAGAAAAATTAGAAAAATTCAAGAAAATCATAGAAAATGAGAAATGGGCACATTCAACTGGCCAAATTGAAATTTTGTGATTTTCGGGTCCCGAACCCCATAAAATGACCATTCTACCCTCGGGTAGCGGGTTCTCCTGCACATTCGGTTCAGTTTTATCAAATTCTAGAACTTTTCCATCGATCAATGCTTGCACCTTAAATTTGAGAGCGAGACGGTTGTCCACGTTATGTCCCCTTTCTCCCATATGGTATACACACATCTGGGTCTCATCATACCCGGGAAATCTTGGCGGGTGAGCTCTAGGTGGCTCTTTTGCAACTAAGCGGTTCTCCAACAACATGGGTAATAATTTGGATAAGGGTCGGGGTAGTAAGGTGAAAACAATTTGGTTCTTTTTTCTGAATTCCGGTGGTTTGGAAGCGGTCCAAGAGGACGTTCCTTGGGTAGGGGTTGAAGATGAGAAATTTTTGGGTTTTGGCGGGTTAGGGACAAAGGCTACTTCTCCAGTTTGCTCCCTGTTATCCCTTCTCAAAGGGTATTGGCGTCTGAAAGGCGCCTCGGGTATCTTCTTCTCCCTCGGTGCCCACTCATGGCGTTACGCCACCTTGATCGGGTGCGCAAACGTCTGACACCCGGAGGTGTTCAGCTTGTCGAAAAACTCGAAAGGAAGTGCCTTAAGGAATAGGTCTATCGGTTCTTCCTCGGGGACGGGCGGTTTTACTTGTACGGCCAATGCTCTCCATCTTTGGGCGTAGGCGCGAACGGCCTCGCTCTTTCTCTTTCTGATCCTCGGAAGGTCCTTTCTAGTGAGGGTGGTCAAAGTGTTAAACTTGTATTGCCGAAGGAACTCATCAGCCGGTTTGTCCCAATCGGCGAGCCTCTCCCGCTCCAATTCAATGAACCACGCCGGGGTTGCCCCGGATAGGCTTTCCTGGAAGGTGTTGACCATGAGTGGGATGTTGTCGGAGAATTGCGACATTCGGCGCAAATAATACTTCAAGTGCGCCTTGGGACACCCGGTCCCATTATATTTCCTCACAAAGTCCGGTTCCTTATAATCAGCGGGAACCTCTATCTTCTCGAATGGCGCGACCTTATCAAACCTCGAGAGTTCATAACCCCGACTTGCCAGGCATTCTTCGATTTTCGCCGACCTTTTAATTTCCTCTTCCATTTTGAGGACTTGTTTCTCCTTTTTCTCCAGGTCAATCACAACGGGAGGATCCTTAAACGGTCGCTCCGGGTTCAGAGTGGGATTGGCGGCGGGCGCCGGATTAGCATTCACTCCATCAGATGACCCCGCAGGGGCTTGAGAATTAGGGTCGACGGGGTATCTCCCCCGACTAGCGATCATCATCGCTTTCATCTCTGCCACCATTGTGGTGATCACGTTCATTTGGTTCTCCAGATTACCCACACGAGGTGCGAGCTCTTCTTGTTCCATCCTTAATTTGCGCATTTTGCTACGAGTCTTCGTATTTATCACTCCTTTGTTTTCAGAACATCAAATCAGTATGGGAAATATTAAAGGATTTGGAGACATTGATCTGTGGTAATTGACTTTTCTATATGTATGCATGGAGTACTCATAAAAGAAATAATATGTATCTATTACAAACCAAATTGTTCAAAAGTATCTAAAAGATAACAAATAAGCGAAAATCTAAATGGGGGAATGGATCTATCCAAGTCTAGGACGCTTCCACTCTTCTTGTTCTTCTGATCCATCGGAGTCCCACCGGTATGGGTCTTCTCCTTCTTCTGACATCCATTGCTCCGGATCTTCGGGAATGTACGGCTCTACTCCCGGTATGTACGGTACTATGTACTCCGGCTCGTAGAACTCCACTTCTTCAATCCGAGGAGATACGCACTCATGTATATATGGCTCGACCATTGATTGGTGATACTCCTTAAACTTCTGGATATACATCTTGGAGGCTCTATGAATGTTCATCTTGTCGTCCAAATAATCCGGCCATTCGACTTGTTGTAACGGTGAGTTCTTCAAAGCGTGAAGTATAAGTTTGATCCGGGACCGATACAACTCCTTTGTTTCCTTAGTGAGCTTTCCTCGTGTCATATCAAACGAGAAGATTTTGGGACAAACATCCGATGGTATCTCTTGTAAAACTCCAAATTGCCTCACCACTCGAATGGGGTAATACGCCACGGCGCCAGTACATCCCAATAAGGGAATGGGGCTCTCTTCAACACCAATAATGCGAGCCTCTACGATCTTGGGCCAAGTCGGACGCCATCTAATATGCTCGGGTTTCAAATTGTCTAATAGCTCAACCCACTTTTTGAATGAGTATTTGGGTACAAGAGATTGACACTTGAGGAAGGATCTAAGAGGGTGGATGTGCTCATTGATCTCATACCAACCCACTCGGAGTTGGAAAGTCTTTATATGAGAGGTGAACCACAAGTGGAGTAATCCGTTGGACGCTTGGAAAACAGCCTTTTTTGAAGTTTTGGAACGGTTTAGGGAGAGAAAGGTCTCAGCTAAGATCATGTACGAATAATCCCAGCGACAACATGCTTGTCCGGCTATATGGGCTATAGAAGGGTCAAAAGTGGTCCTTGAGGTTGGGAATAGGACGAATGCAAAGAAAGCCAAGATGAACACCTTTCCCGATTTATGACCGGTTTCGGTGGGTAAAGAGGAATAATTGTCAAAAAGGAATGAGAAAGTGAACTTGTTGGAATTGGATTTGTAAACTTTTTCAATCTCAGAAGTTTTAAGACGGAGAAAACTCGATAACGAACGAGTGAAGTCCATGTCCAAAGGGAGTTGAGCTATACGTTCTTCAAATTTGGCCCCGATAATAGCGGTATACTCCTCAATCGTAGGGGTCAGCTCTAATCCTCGGAAGTTAAATGTCATTGTGCGCGCGTCCCATGCCTTGGCTAGTGCTTGAATGAGAGCCGGTTGGTATTCCACTTTGATCAAATCTACAAGTCGTCCCAAACGTCCTTCCACGTAGGCCTTGTTGACGATGTCGAGGCGATCCCACCATATAGCGAGTTCCTTGCGCGGTATTGGGATAACTTTGATGTCTCCATTCCCCATGATCTAAAAATGCAAAAATGATGATCCTAAAGTCAATTACCACGGTTTTAATATGCATATGCATGAAATGTGATGCAAATGTGCTAACCAAATTCCATGTCATCTTTTGGTAACATGAGGGTCAACTACTCCCACTTGACCCAAAATAAGCCAAATAGGATAGTTACGGACCTAATCTCACCCAAAGATGGCATGTAATTTGATTAGGATCGCTTAAGCGTAATCGGGGTAGAAAGTCGCTCACAAATTGACGACTCATGGAATTTACAAGTCTAACACAATAAAGTCGAAAAGGACAGGACATAATAGCATCTAAAGATGTTCGGACAATAAATGTCAATGAAAGTACATAATAGACTCAAAATATAATGAAACCTAGAAAATGCCCCAAAGTCGTACTAAACTAGACAATCGGAACGGTATCCTCATCGGATGAAATCTCCACTATCTCGGGAAGCTTGACATCTTCTTCATCATCGGAGGATATGGTGATGATTTCCTTCTTCTTAATTGGGGAGTGCGTTGGGGCCGTCTTGGTTGCACGAGGCTTCTTCGCCAATTTCATGTACAACTCCCAAATTCTTTCTTTCTCGCGCTCGAGTTCCAAATATCGTCCACATCGGGTATAATCGCAACTCTCGCTATGGATGTGGTTCCGTCCATTGAGCTCTCGTCCATGAACAAATCCAAAAACTCGGAATGTAGCGGGTACTCGGTCCTTGCGTCGAACGGTCCTCCGCTCCCATGTGAATACGTCGGGTACATCAACACGACCTCGGGGCGCCATCTATCTAAAAAGGAAAATTTGACCTTCAACCCCGATCGGTTAAACGATCTTACAAATTGTGATGATATGTCGTGAAAATGCATGATATGTAAAATTTAAATTTACAAGTTCAAAATAAAGAGGGTAGAAAGCCTTACCAACCGATGTTACTCTTTTTTTTGGGTTTTTGGTTTTAGGTATACGAACCGTCCATTTCACATGCGCATGAGACAAGTGAGGTTTAACTCTAAAGAAATCAAAAAGGCTCGGGTATGGACCTAAAAAGGCTCCCGCTATACAAATCGATGGGCCGCCCACAAGCGAAATCAAACAACAAGTGGGTAAGACCATCAATCTTGCATAGCGAGCGGGATCAAATATGGTCAACCCAAGTGCAATCAAACACAAGAGCTTCGCATACCGATCCCTATCTATGGCGACCTATAAAGGTGATTCGCGGCTCGGGTTTAGGCGCTTGTGTGTGCAGTGTCGTGATCCTCAAAATATGTAAGACATGCACAACAATTTATATTCAAAACACTGCTTCAATATTTGCATAAATAAACAAACAACCCGAAACTCCATATCTGCATAAAAAATGGTTAGCATATACATCACCCCTTATAACTCCCATCCGCATCAACATTTAACACTTTTTGTTAGTGGACGTACCTCATCTTCAAGAGCATCTGCAGAAAAACGGGTTAGTAAACAATCAACATTTTTATCGGCTTAAGTCCTCTTATGAAATTATTTCCCTAGTGGAGTTGCCGGTCTGTCGCGACCCTCCCGTCGGTCGTTTCCCGGCGGGGCGAGGGTTAACGAGCCGATCCCCTTTTTATATATATATGGGATCGCGGGTCTCTCCCAAGACCCATTACTCGAATCGCGATGTCCGGTAAAATTTTATCGTAGTCAACCTTAGTGTGGTCGGGTGGCATGTGCAATGTGTACATGCAATTTTGGAGTCGCCACCGATCGATTTATTGGAAGGTACGATCGGAAAACCTTACCGAGCCGTCGGGAGAAACCGTTCAGTTCCGCGAAAACCAGAGATTTTTGGGTCCGGGGACTTGGTTACGCCAAGATTTTTATTGGCGCCCTTTCGGTTACCGATGTTGAGTGATTTTCTAACCTATGAGTTCATGCAGATGCGACATCGGGTGAGGTAGGCCATAACAGTTCTAAGTTTTCATGCAGATGGGGATTTTCTATTCCTAACAATCACAATCGGAAAATTTTAATGCACAATCAAGACATTCAAAGTCAAATCAGTCAAACAATTCAAACAAACGAGCCTAAGAGGATTCTATCGATTCACAAAAACGTCGAATTTGAATTCCGGATGGTTCGAGAAAAATTTGGGGCGAAAGGCCCGTAAGGGTAGAATGGTCATTTTTAAGGTTCGGGACTCGAAAATCACAAAATCGGGGTCGGGCCAGTTAAATGTGGCCATTTCCCATTTTTTGTGATTTTATGGAATTTTTCTAATTTTTTCTAATTTTTCGAATTTTTTATTTATTTTCTAAAAATATTGGGGAATTTTCCGGATCGACGTAAATCGACCCTCGAAGTCTCAAAATTTTTGATCCAGACTTTAAGAGTCCCGAATCGATCTAGAAATTTTTAGAAATTTTTTTGTGAAAATTTGAGAATTTTTATGAATTTTCTAAGCATTTTTACAATTTTTTGAATTTTTGGAAATTTCTTTTATTTTTTTATTATTTTTTATTAATAAACCGGACCGGGTCAACCTGGTCAACGACCGGTCAACCCGGTCCTACCGCCCGCGGACCTGCTCTACGTACAAACGACACCGTATATGTATTTATCTAATTATTTTTTATTTTCTAATATTCTAATATAAAAGAAAAATAATGGACGGCTAAGATCAATCTCGGACTTGATCTCAGCCGTCGACTCCCCTTAATACTAAAACGACGACACTTCTGAGCATTCTACACAAAAACGACGCCGGATCACTATTAAAAACGAGCGGCCACGATTAAGACTCGGACTAGATCAAAGCCATTGATTCCTCTACACTAAAACGACACCGCATTGCTAAAACTCACGAACGGCCACGATCTACCTCAATTCTAATCTGCACCGTTCATTCCACTTAGACCAAAACGACGCCGTACGCTTTAACC
Organism: Rhodamnia argentea; assembly: GCF_020921035.1. Classification (NCBI taxonomy): domain Eukaryota; kingdom Viridiplantae; phylum Streptophyta; class Magnoliopsida; order Myrtales; family Myrtaceae; genus Rhodamnia; species Rhodamnia argentea. Next base: position 15,417,317 of record NC_063151.1, read on the forward strand.
AAACGGACGGTCAAGATCTAACCTATATCTAATCTAAGCCGTTCGTTTTTCTCTTAGACAAAACGACGTCGCACGCTTTAAGACCTTGAACGGCTGCGATCAATCCTAGATGTAATCCTGGCCGTCCACTCCCTATCTACTCTAAACGACGTCGCCAAGACTCTATCACACGGCACCGTTTATGAATTTTCTAGTTTTCTACCTATTATACGAAATTTCAGAAAATATAAAAAGACGATCCAACGATTGAGAATCAAATCTCCCTAATTATCTCGGCCGTTGGATAAAGGCCGAGTCGGCTCAACCGCGCCAACGGCCGAGCTGATTCGGCGCGAGCTAGACCAATGGGAGCTCGACACCTCGGCTCTGTTGACTTGTTGATTGCCACGTCGGTCGTCTTCTTCGCTGCGACGACAACAAAACGGACGGCCGGAAGCTTCCGACGATGATCCAACGGTGAATCTTCGACCAAATCTCACGAGACCAACTCCTATCGACTCATCTAGACTTCTAGTTTCACATATATCATAATCAAATGAAATCATCAACTAAATCTCAAGAACCAGACTACACACAGACGCGACATTGCAAACTTCGATCAAGCAATATAGAGCAAGATAGACCAATTCCTTCACAAAATCACATCACGGGAGGTCAAGAAGGCTTACCTCAAACTCGGATCGAGTTCGAAAGGGCTAGAAAAGCTTGGCCGGTGTTCGGCCGGACCGAACAAAGTTGGAGGTCCGACTCACATGATTCAAGGAAAGTCAATGCAGAAATGAAGTACGATTGTGATCAGCAATGCTCCCGAACAAAAACGCACACAATAATTTCAAGGATCGTGCTCGGATTGACGTGATGCCATGTGAGTGCAAAGCTGAGTTTGGAAGTTCAACTTACCACTTTTGGAGATTTCAGGCCAAGCGAGCTATCGCGATTGTTTTCTGGAAGTTCGGGCGAACTTCCGGCGATGGTCCGGTGGCTCGATTTGGCTTGAATCGCCCGGGCCGAAGACGGACAAGACTGATTTGAAGCTCCGGCCAAGGTGTCGGTTAGAGCCTCTTTCTCTACTTCTCTCTCTTTCTCTCTCTATTCTGGTACTAGGCGAGCGGAATGAACCTCCCCCTTTAATTCGCGAAGCTTTCTCCCTTTTATACCAATTTTGAAAATGCGCGCGTCGGGGAGGAGTTCGCCGAGCCTGTTCACGTGCCGTCACGTGGCTTTTGGCTCGCCGGACGGTGACGGAGTTGGTTGACAATCCGTCCAAAGCCGTCAAGTCTCCGTTGAGCCTTAAACGAGCACAATTTGCATACTGAATTGGAAACATTGACTTTTTGCGCCACCGAGATTTTGAGCGGCTCGCCGGAGCTCCTCCGGCGGCCATTTTCTTCAAAATTGGATTCAATCGACGCATAATCACACGAGGAACAAAACGCACGCATTAATTGGTCCGATTACCGCCGATTGCCCAATCAATTTGCTCGTTAAAATTCGCTCAAGTACTGTTCATATGCATGGTCGTTCTGGGGAAGACGACGACATTGTTCGGGGCCGGTTCGACCGGGGTCGGGTGGTGATCGGGACGGTCCGAACCGGTTCGGACATGCAATTTTTGAAATTAATCCAAATTTATTGGGAATTTTTGAAATTAAACCTCAAAATTGGACTTAGGACCCTGAATATTATCTAAAAAAGTGGTTTTGCCCAAAAGTTCTTATCAATTTGCACAAAAGCCCAAAATTTTTCAATTTGCCCAAATTGGGGAAATGTTCAATTGAGCGTCAATTTGATAAAATTGGACTACGAAACCTATACCAATAGATTCAGAATGTGTTAAAACCCTAGGGGTGATCCAATTGTGTATAGAAAGTTCCTCAATTGAAAGTAATTTCAAAAATTGCAAAGTTGAGGGACTTAATTGCAAAATTTTTGAGGATTTCTGTGTAATTCATGCGATTCGCGCAATTGAGGGTGCAATTGATCAAATTGAAGTTCAAAGGGACTGCAATTGAATGTCTAGACCACAAATATGCAAAAATTGCAAATAAAAAGACTCAATTGGTATTTTTTATGCAAATTCAACCCTAGGCGTTGTGAAGGAACACCTAAAATTGAACTCAATTTTTGATTTTTTATGAGGTCAATATGAAAAGGGAATTAAAAGAAAAATATTGAACACTTTTGTGTATTTTTGTGACCTCGAAATGTATTTTTTATGAATTTTGAAAGTATTTTCCTATTTTCGAAAATACAAAAAAATGTGAAAAACATAAAAAATTATTTGTTTGCTCCAAATTGGTTCCTTAGGCTTGGCCAAGGCTTCCAATGTTGATTTTTTATTTTTTTTATTTTTTGTGGATTTTTAGTGAATTTTGGAAAATAAAACTAAAGGAAAATTGATTAAAAATCAGGTGTCAACATAAGGTTGACCCCGATATTTGATAAAAATTTTCTCCACATCGCGATTCAAGTAATGGGTCTTGGGAGAGACCCGCGCTCATAAAGGTCCGTTGCCAACCGGATCTAAAAGGATCGGCTCGTTAACTCTCGCTCGCATTCGCCTCGAATGAGGGTCGCGACGCACCGGCAACTCCACTGGGAAAGAATGGTTGCTAGACCATTAAGAGGACTTAAGCCAATAAAAAAGTTGAGTGTTTTCTAATCTCATTTTCTGCGGACGCTCTTGAAGGTGAGATACGTCCACTAACGAAAAGTGTTAAATGTTGATGCAGATGGGAGTTATAAGGGGTGACGTCTTTGTTAACCTTTTGATGCAGATATGGTGTTTTGGGTTGTGTGTTTATTTATGCTCATATTGAAGCGGTGTTTGAATATAAACTGCAGTGCATGTCTTGCATATTTTGAGGATCACGACACTACACACACAAGTGCCTAAACCCGAGCCGCGAAATTACCCTTTAGGTCGCTTTAGATAGGGATTGGTATGCGAAGCTCTTGTGTTTGATTGCATTGGGGTTGACTATATTTAATCCCGCTCGCTATGCGAGGTTGATGATCCTACCCACTTGTTGTTTGATTGCGCTTGTGGGCGACTCATCAATTTGTATAACGGGAGCCTTCTTAGGTCCATACCCGAGCCCTTTTGATTTCTTTAAAGTTAAACCTCACTTATCTCATGCGCATGTGAATGGAAGGTTGGTATACCTAAAACCAAAAACCCAAAAAAAAAAAAGAGAGTAACATTAGTTGGTAAGACTTTTTATCCTCTTTATTTTGAATTTGTAAATTTAAATTATACATAACATGCATTTTCACAAACATATCATTGACACTTGTAAGATCGTTTAAGTGATTGGGGTTGAAGGTCAAATTTTCTTTTTTAGGATAGATGCCGCCCCAAAGTCATATCTATGTCTCCGATGTATTTACATGGGAGAGGAGGACTATTCGACACGAGGATCGAGTGCCCGCCACCTTCCAAGTTTTCAGGTTTGTCCATGGAAGGGAGCTCAATGGACGTAACCGCATCCCGGGTGAAAGCTATGATTATGCGCGATGTGCACACCATTTGGAGCTCAAGCGGGGAAAAGAGAGAATCCAAGAGCTGTATGCGAAATTGATGAGGCGACCACACGCAATCAAGACGGTCCCACATCACTTTTCAATTAAGAAGAAGGAAATCATCATCATATCTTCTGATGATGAAGAAGATGTCAAACTTCCCGAGATAGTGGAGATATCGTCTGATGAGGACACCGTTTCAATTACCTAGTTTTAGTTGGACTTTGGGGTATTTCTAGGGTTTATTACGTCCCTTTTGCGTCGATTGTGTATTTGCATTTACATGTATTGTCTGAACATCTTTAGATGCTTTCATATCTTATTTCTTTGGGCTTTATTGTATCAGACTTATGAATTTCGTGGGTTATCAAATTTAAAGCTGTAATAGTGACTTTCTACCCCGATTGTACTTAAACGATCCTAATCAATTATATGCTATCTTTGGGTGAGATTTGGTCCATAACTATCCTATTTGGCTTATTTGGGTCTAATGAGAGTAGTTGACCCTCATGTTACCAAAAGATGACATGGAATTTGGTTAGTGCATTTGCATCACATTTCATGCATATTCATATTAAGTCCGTGGTAATTGACTTTAGGATCATCATTTTACATTTTTAGATCATGGGAAATGGAGATATCAAAGTCATCCCAGTGCCGCATAAGGAGCTTTCTCTATGGTGGGACCGCCTCGACATAATCAACAAAGCATACGTTGAAGGGCGTTTGGGACGATTGGTGGATTTGATCAAAGTTGAATATCAACCGGCCCTCATTCAAGCGTTGGCCAAGGCATGGGATATGCACACGATGACATTTAATTTCCAAGGTCTTGAATTGACTCCTACGCTTGAGGAGTATTCTGCTATCATTGGGGCCAAGTTTGACGATCATATAGCTCAACCCCCTCTTGACATGGATTCTACTCGTTCTCTATCTAGCTCTCTTCATCTCAAAACCTCTGAAATAGAGAAAGTCTATAAGTCCAACTCCGACAAATTCACATTCTCATTCCTTTTTGACAACTATTCCTCTCTATCCGCCGAAACCGGTCATAAATCAGGAAAGGTGTTCATTCTAGCATTCTTTGCATTCGTCTTATTTCCCACTTCAAGGACCACTTTTGACCCTTCTGTAGCTCATATAGTTCGACAAGCATGTTGTCGTTGGAATTACTCCCATATGATTTTAGCTGAAACCTTCCTCTCTTTAAATCATTTCAAAACTCCAAAAAGGCCATTTTTCAAGCATCCAACGGACTACTCCACATGTGGTTCACTTCTCATATAAAAACTTTCCAACTCCGAGTAGGGTGTTATGAGATTAATGAGCACGTTCACCCTCTTAAATCCTTCCTCAAGTGTCAATCCCTTGTACCTAAATACTCTTTCAAGAAGTGGGTTGAGCTATTAGATAATATAAAGCCTGAGCATATTCGATGGCGTTTGACTTGGCCAAAGATTTTGGAGGCTCGTATTGTTGGTGTTGAAGATAGCCCTATTCCTCTACTGTGATGTATTGGTATCGTGGCTTATTATCTCATTCGTGTGGTGAGGCAATTCGGAGTTTTACAAGAAGTGCCACCGGATGTCTGTCTGGGATTTTCTCGTTTGACATGACACGAGGAAAGCTCACCAAGGAAGCAAAGAAGCTGTATCGAGCCCGGATCAAGCTTATACTTCACGCTTTGAAGAATTCCCCACTGCAACAAGTTGAATAACCCGATTACTTAGATGATGAGATGAATGTCCATAGGGCCTCCAAGGAGTATATTCGGAAGTTCAAGGAGTACCGACAATCATTGGTTGAGCCGTATGTACCCGAGTACGTATCTCCTCGTATTGAAGAGGTGGAATCCTATGAGCTCGAGTACATAGTACCGTATGTCCCGGGAGTGGAGTCGTACATTCCGGAAGATCCGGAGCTTTAGATGTACGAGGAGGGAGAAGACCCATATCCGTGGGATTCGGACGGATCGGAAGAACAAAAAGAGTGGAAGCGTTTTCAACTTGGATAGATCTGTTCCCCATTTAGATTTTACATATTTGTTATCTTTTAGATACTTTCGAACAGTTTGGTTTGTAATAGATGCATATTATTCCTTTTATGAGCATTTCATGCATGCATATAGAAAATACAAATTACCACGGATCGATCCTCTCAAATTTTTGAATACTTTCGATATTGATTTGATGTCATGAAAAACAGGTGATTGATAAACACGAGGACTCGTAGCAAGACGTGCCAACTAAGAATGGAGCAAGAAGAGCTCGCACCTCGTATGGGCAACTTGGAAAACTAGATGAATATGATAGCCACAATGGTGGCAGAGATGAAGGCGATGCTGATTGCTAGTCGGGGAGATATCCCGTTGATCCAAATCCCCAAGCCCCTGTGGGCTCATTAGATGGTGCGAATGCTAATCCAGCACCTGCCGCCAATCCCACCCCGAATCCGGAGCGACCACCTAAGAATCCTCCTGTTGTGATTGACCTGGAAAAGAAGGAGAAGCAAGTCCTTAAAATAGAAGAAGAAATTAAAAGACTTGCCAAGATCGAAGAATGCTTGGCAAGCCGGGGATATGAACTCTCGAGGTTTGACAAGGTTGCGCCATTTGAAAAGATTGAGGTTCTTGCTGATTACAAGGAACCAGATTTTGTTAGGAAGTATAATGGGACCGGGTGTCCCAAGGCGCATTTGAAGTATTATCTGCGTCGAATGTCTCGGTTCTCGGACAACATCCCACTCTTGGTCAACACTTTCCAAGAAAGCCCGTGCGGGGCAACTTTGGCATGGTTCATTGAATTGGAGCCAGAGAGGCTCGCCGATTGGGACAAGCTGGCTGACGAGTTCCTTTGGCAATATAAGATTAACACTTTGACAACCCTTACTAGGGAAGACCTCCCGAGGACGGTAAAAGGAAAGAATGAGGTCGTTCGCGCATACGCCCGGAGATGGAGAGCATTGGCTGTGCGGGTAAAACCGCCCGTCCACGAGGAAGAAGCGATAGACCTTTTCCTCAAGGCATTGCCTTTTGAGTATTTTGACAAGTTGAACACCTCTGGGTGTCGGATGTTCGTGCACTTGATCAAAGTGGCGGAACGTCACGAATGGGCACTAAGGGAGAAGAAGATACCCGAAGCACCTTTCAGACGCCAATACCCCTTAAGAAGGGACAATAGGGAGCAAACTGGAGAAGTGGCATTTGTCCCTAACCCACATAAACCCAAAAATTTCTCGCCTTCAATCCCTATCCAAGGAGCTTCTTCTTGGACCGCCTCTAGGCCGCTGGAATCAAAAAGAAGAAACCAACCTGTTTTTACTCCATTACCCCGACCCTTATCCAAACTACTACCCATGTTGTTGGAGAATCGACTAGTTGCAAAGGAACCACCCGGAACTAATCCTCCAAGGTTCCCCGGATTTGATGAGACTCGGACATGTGTGTACCACATGGGAGAAAGGGGGCACAACGTGGACAACTGTCTCGCTCTTAAGTACAAGGTACAAGCTTTGATTGATGGTAAGGTTTTGGAGTTTGATAAGACCGAACCAAATGTGCAACAGAACCCACTACCGGAACATCGCGAGGTGAACGCGATATTTGAGGGTGAAGAGGAGCAAAATCTGGAATTTATAATAGATGTACGTAAAATGCAAGACATCTTAGCACTGGCCTCACAATACCCGGAAGGAGAGAGTATTTCCCGGGAACAAAAGGTTGCGTGTTTGGAAAAGTTAATCAATCTGGGCATCATAGGAAGAATGGAAGACGTCGCTTTTAAAGGAACGTATGTGGCTGTGGACATGGGAGCAGAGGAATTCATAATGAAAGCTATGAGGGGAGGTGTCTGGAAAATACCCTCGGGATATTTGATGAGCGTCAAAGATGATAAGGAAATTGAAGAGATAGATGAATATGAACTCCACCTTGAAAAGGCCCGCCGAGGCGATAGAAGATTTTTGCAAAAGGCCCTTGAAAGAGGCAAGATAGTTGATAACCTCGGAGAGGATAGTGGCGGTTACAACTTTAAAGTCTTGTATTCGGCGCTACCAAGCTTTTTCGTCGATTCTGGAGATATAGTTCTCGACGGTTGGGGTAGCATGGATGATCCCGAAAGCGAAGAATTCGTCGGAACAATTGATGAAGTTAAGAATCAAGCAATTCCTTAAGATGAGCAAGGAAATCGGGAGGTCAATATGCGGGTTTCTAATCTAGAGACGCATATACGTCATTTGACGACCATGGTAGCAGAGTTATCACAATTAGTAACTAAGAATAATACCGTGGCGGTAGAAGAGAATATGCAGGTCACGGAGATATGACGGGCCATGGAGACACAAAATCAAAGGATCGTTCTACTGCAAGAGCAAGGTGATGACGTGTCAAGGAAGATGGATGAGTTGAAAGAGCTCATTATGCCAATTACTCAAGCGAGAAATGTTCCGCCCCAAGGTGTGAACCCTAAAATGACCTTCCGTACGAAGTATAATGGTGCTGGATGTCCTCTAGCGCATATCTCATATTATCTCCGCCAAATGGTTGGCCATCATGAAGATGACGAAACGCTAATTCGGAATTTTGGACATAGCTTAACAGACCCCGCATTAGCATGGTTCCAATCGATTGACTTAGACTGGGTCCCAAGCTGGGAGGATTTATCGGAGCGCTTTATACGGCACTTTGAAGCTAGGATCGGAGGATACTTTACCAAGGCTAATTTGTTGAACATCAGAAAAAGTGAAGACGAGAGTTTTGAGCTCTTTGCTAGGAGATGGAAGAAACATCCTATGATGGTGCAACCGCCATTGTCAGAAAGGGAGATGCTGGAGTTCGTGCTCAAGTCACTTCCGGCAGAGTATTTTGACCGTATGTATGCATACATGTATTCTTCATTCCAACATATGGTGGAGATCGGCATAAGAATTGAAGGAATAATCCCGAGGGTTAGGAGGGAAAGGAAAAGGTGTCTGGATGAAGAAAATGCCATGCTAGTAAGGCCATATCCAGAACATAATCCCGATGATGTCCATGAAGATGAGATGATCGGGATGGTAGATACTCCAATCCGCTTTGTCATCGATTTGAATAAGGTGGATAATTGGGAAGCATCCGCCTCGGAAAAACCGTCAATGTCAGAATCGCTTCAGGAGGAAGTAAAACTAGTCAAGATCAAATTGCCACTTGTGGAAGAATATAACCCGAAGGCAGTTCTTTGGGATTATGGAACGGGCGAGATTGACGTCATAATGAGATTGGGAAGATGTTATCCACCAAGAGAGGTGGATTCTGAAAAGAAAATCCCATCCACAGAAGAAGTTGAAAAGTTGCAATCGGTCATGAGAACTAGCGAATACGAAGTCGTAGACCAACTTCGAAAAATGCCGGTACAAATCTCTTTACTAGATCTCTTCAAAAATTCTGAAAAGCATAAGAATGCCCTCCTTAAAGTATTGGATGAGGTGCATGTCCCGGAGACCATTAACGAAGTTCAGCTTGGAGACTTCATAGGTGCAATCCTTTTGAAAAACCAGATCTCCTTTTTAGATGAAGATTTTCCAAAGGAAGGACGTGTGCACAATAAAGCCCTTTATATCGCCGTAAAGTGCCACGGAAAGGAGGTGCCTCACATCCTAATTGACAATGGCTCGACCTTTAATCTTTGTCTTCTGAGCACTTTGAGAAGTTTGGGGATAAACGAAGATTTCGTCAAGACATCCAAGGCTACTATCCGATCATTTGACGGAGTCTCCAAGAATTTAGTGGGAGAGATTGAACTGGACATCTCCATTGGACCGGTAACTTTCTCTGGACCGTTTCAAGTGCTGGATATTCATAGCGCCTTCATCCTGCTTACGGGAAGACCATGGATTCATGTGTGCAGGGCAATACCTTCCTCCTTATATCAAAAGGTAAAATTTGTGGTCGGGGGCCGGCTGATTACCATCCATGGCGAGACAGGTCATCGCGCTTCGTTAAAAGGGATGGTCCCATACATCGAACCCTCAAGGGAGGAAGAGCTGAGTTATCATACTTTTGATATCGTATCTGTCATGCACGTACCATCTGACGTGAGAATGACCACTCCAAGATTGTCGAAACCTACGACCATGGCGGGAAGGGTGCTACTCTCAAATGGTTTTATTTCGGGTGCCGGATTAGGGAAGAACGGTCGGGGGATACGTAACCCTTTGAATTTGAGCTCTAATGACCATAAAGTAGGTCCGGGCTATAAAGGGACAGTAGGACACGATATAGGTCGAGGCCGAGGTCGAAACAAGTGTTATGGAGACCGAGGATGCCATGGACACCGAGGTGGCCGTTTTGTAGGCACCGATGCATGGAAAGCTAGAGGGAAGATGTTCCTAAACCCCTTATTTGAGGTGTTCTCTAAAAGAGGCAAATAGTTGGAAGATGAGGATATTTCCGAAGATACGAAACCGGACCTGTTCAACCCGTTCCTGGATAAACGGGTGAACGTGATCATTGAGTGGCTGGAAGATGATTTCCCCACCCCGGAGTAAAAGGCTCTTTCTAAACTTTACCTTTTAACGCATTTTGATTATTGAATTTGTTTTTAAAGATTGTCATTGTTTTAGCACCCTTTGGGTCTCATGCTGTGATCCAAGAAGTGCGATCTTGTATTACTTTTAGCTGCATCTATTAATGAAAATCATCTCAAGTTTTATTACAGACATGTGGAATAACGGATTGGTCCGATGATGACAATTGCTTATACCATGAAAATTGAGGCCTGATCCGCCATATGATCTTGAGTTTTGAAAATGGCGTTTTTGAGAACGAGGATGTCCAAAAAATTGTGGAGATGCCCTCTTGGATGAAGGAGAATCCGTTTGAAAAACTTTTAAAACAACTCTTACGTATAATACTCGGGATATGTCATTCAAAATCTATCCCTAGTGGAGGTCTGAACTGGTGATTGGACACGTTTCTTTCACAAATACACTTTGAAAATTTGCTTGGGATTCTTAAGGTTCTCCCCAAAGATTTGCAATTGTCACTCTCTTATCATATATACAAAGATCTTAACCCATTGGATTATTTTGAAAGCCATTCTAATGATATTTGATTGGATTTTCTACGGGTTCCCTGGTGACCCTAAATCCTCGGAAAAGTTACATTTTAAAGATTTAACTAACTTTGATTCTCTATAGGTCTTCTGGCATCCCCAGGTCCTCCGGAACCTCACTTTTGAAATTTAAAAATTGGGTTTGACCTTCTGTAGGTACACTAGTAAACCTAGGTCCTCGGATGGTACCCTCTCCTTTGAAATTTGAAAATTGGGTTTGAGCTTCTATAGGTACACTAGTAAACCTAGGTCCTCAGATGGCACCCCCCTCTTTTAACGGGTGAATCCCCGGTGGATAGCTAATGTCTCTAGATGGCGAGTCCCTTCCTAGAGGATAGTCAACCCATTTTAATTAGTGAATCTCTTCCTAGAGGATAACCAATCTCATTTTAATAGGTGAAATCCCTTTGTTACAAGGGTGAACATTTCTTCCAGACGGCGAGTCCCTTCCTAGAGGATAGCCAACCCATTTTAATCGGCGAGTCCCTTCCTAGAGGATAGCCAACCCATTTTAATCGGTGAATCCCTTCCTAGAGGATAGCCAATATCATTTTAATAGGTGAAATCCCTTTGTTAGAAGGGTGAACCTTTCTTCCAGACGACGAGTCCCTCCCTAGAGGATAGCCAACCCATTTTAATCGGCGAGTCCCTTCCTAGAGGATAGCCGACCCATTTTAATCGGCGAGTCCCTTCCTAGACGATAGCCGACCCATTTTAATCGGCGAGTCCCTTCCTAGAGGATAGCCGACCCATTTTAATCGGCGAGTCCCTTCCTAGAGGATAGCCAACCCATTTTAATCGGCGAGTCCCTTCCTAGAGGATAGCCAATCTCATTTTAATAGGTGAAACCCCTTTGTTACAAGGGTGAACCTTTCTTCCAGACGGTGAATCCCTTCTTAGAGGATAACCGATCTGTTTTTTAAATGGTGAATTCCTTCTTACGGGATAACTAATTTCTCCGGACGGTGAGTCCCTTCCTAGAGGATAACCGATCTGCATTTCAAATGGTGAATTCTTTCTTACATGATAGCCAATTTCTTGGGATGGTGAGTCCCTTCGTAGAGGATAACCAATCTGTGTTTCAATAGGTAAAACCCCTTTGTTACAAGGGTGAACCTTTCTTCCGGACGGTGAATCCCTTCCTAGAGGATAACCGATCTGCATTTTAAATGGTGAATTCCTTCTTACGGGATAACCAATTTCTTCCGGATGATGAATACCTTCCTAGAGGATAACCAATCTGCATTTTAATAGGTAAAACCCCTTTGTTACAAGGGTGAACCTTTCTTCCAAATCTTCAAACCACAACTCGACATCGGACGAACGTTAACCATCATAAAATCTCGCGAACCCTTCAAAGGTAATTCCATGCACTCATTCTCTCAACCTCGGATTAACAAATCTCGGACCACGGATAGGTAAGCTATAGGTAAATCTCTCTCTTCTCGTCTCTCTTTCACATAAAATGAGCATGAGTTAAAATAATTCCCCGTGGAGTCAGAACTTTAACGACAAAGGCAATGCAATTGGATGTCAAGACTAGTTTTCTTTAGATTTCTCCCCAGCATAGTCAATTAAGGACTCGGGTGTCACATTGTCTTTGAAAGCAACCTCTAACCAAGATTACTTTCAAAGATGGGCAGTTGTTGACATCTGATTTTTAATCGGTTTTCCTTTAGTTTTATTTTCTAAAAATTTCCAAAAATTCACAAAAAATCAAAAAATTAAAAAATCAACATTGGAAGCCTTGGTCAAGCATAAGAAACCAATTTTGAACAGAAAATAATTTTTCTTATTTTTCGCATTTTTTAATATTTTCGAAAAATAGGAAAATATTAGAAAATTCATAAAAAATACTTTTCGAGGTCACAAAAATATAGAAAAATACCTAATATTTTTATTTTAATTCCATTTTCATATTGACCTCACGAAAAATCAAAAATTGAGTTCAATTTTAGGTGATTCTTCACAATACCCAAAGTTGAATTTGCATAAAAAATACAAATTGAGTCCTTTTATTTGCAATTTTTACACATTTGTTCTCTAAACATTCAATTACAGTCCTTTCAAGTTTCAATTTGATCAATTGCACCCTCAATTGCGCCAATTGCATGAATTAGACAAAAATTCCCAAAATATTTGCAATTTAGTCCCTCAACTTGCCAATTTTTGAAATTACTCTTAATTGAGGGACTTTCGTGGTAAAATTGGACCGTCCCCCTAGGTTTTTACACATTTTGAATTGATTAGCATAGGTCTCATAGTCCAATTTGATCAAATCGACACTCAATTGAGGTTTTCCCCAAATTGACAATTTTGAAAAATTTGGGACTTTTGTTGAAATTGACAAGAACTTTTGGGAAAAATCACATTTTTATATAGAATTCAGGCCCCTAAGTGCAATTTTGAGGTTTAATTGTGAAAATTCCCCACCAATTTTGATTAATTTTGATTAATTTTTAGAATACACTTTATCAATCGGTTCGGACCGGTCTGACCGCCGGTTGAACCGGTCCAAACAGTGTCGTCTTCTCCACGAGCACATGCTTTTTTGTAAATTCGAGAGTTGGATTTCAATGGCCAAATTGGAGAACAATTCGTGCCTAATTGAGCTAATTGATGTGGGGCTTTTGTTGTGCGGGTCAGGCCGCGCCGGTTGAGACCAACAGCACGACCAATGCTCGCCGGAGGAGCTCCGGCGAGCGAGTCAAAGTCTCGGCGCCCATAAAAGTGAATATTTTGCAAACCGCGTGAAATCCATGCTCGTTTATGACCGAAGGAGCACTTGACGGACTTGGACGGAATCATAACCGATTCCATCGCCGTCCGACGAACCAAAAACCACGTGACGGCACGTGAACGGATCCAGTGAAGCTCACCCGTGCGCGCGAGATTTCAAAAACTTGGTATAAAAGGCTGAAAATCTTCGCGAACAAGGGAGGTTCATTCTGCTCGCTCACACACCAGAATAGAGAGAGAAAGAGAGAGAGGAAGAGAGAGAAGCTCTCGCGCGAGGCTTGAGCTCGAGTTGCAGATCGAGATTCCGCAACTTCGCCGCCGCCGATCCAAGCCAAATCGAGCCATCGGACCACCACCGGAAGCTCGCCCGAGCTTGGAGAAGATGATCGCACCAGCTCGTTCGGCTTGAGACCTCGCAAAACGGTGAGTCGAGCTTCCAACTGCACTGCTGCACGATCATGGCATCTCACTGTTCCGAGCGCGATTTCTTCAATTAATGTAGGCGTTTTCATCCTTATGCATCCCTAATTGTGATCGCATCTTCATTTCGCATTGATTTCACTCGAATGCATCGAGTCGAGCCTCCAACACTTCAAGGTCTAGTCGGACTTCGGCCGGACAAATCTCGCAACTCCGGGCTCAATCGGAGCCCGAGGTGAGTATTATGAACTCGATTTATACGTGCCTGAAGCTTGGATTGCATTTTTATGCTCGATATTGCTCGATTGAAGTCTGAGGTGCCGTGATTGTATGTAGCTTGTTTCTCGCGATTTAGCCGATGAACTTGTTTGATCTTTTGATATGTTGATCCCGAGTGTTCGATGAGTCGATCCGTCCTAGTTTGGAGTCGATCCGGCGAGATTTCACCGTTGGATCTCGCGGGAGAGTTGCTGGCCGTCCATTACGTGTTGTCGCGAGGTGGGAGACGAGCCGACTTGGCTCGGTCAAATAGTCAAAGTCCGACGTGGCGTCCTCTGGTTGGTCCAACTCACGCCCGAGTCGGCTCGGCCGTTGGCGCGAGCGAGCTGACTTGGACTCGATCCGACGGCCGGGATAATTAGATGAGTTTGATTTAGGGCCGTCGGATCTGTATTTTTGCATTTCTGGATATTAGGTTAATAAATAGAAAATACGATAATTCAAAAACGATGTCGTTTTAGGTTTTATAGGAAATGAACGGCTCGGATTAAGTTTAGGAGTGATCGTAGCCGTTCGGAGAAATGGTGGATGCGGCATCGTTTTGTAGTTCAAGTGAATGAACGGTTCGGATCAAAGTTGGAACCGATCGTAGCCATCCAAGGTACTAACCCGTGCGGCGCCGTTTAGGGTAAGGGTTAAATGCGGCGTCGTTTCCGGTCAAAGAGTGATCGACGGCCGGGATTAATTCGAAGACTAATCGTGACCGTCCATTTCAACCTTAGATACGATGTCGTTTAGTACGCGTAGGCGGATGCGGTGTCGTTTTTGTCCTGAGTAAATCGAGGGCCGAGATTAATTCTAAGATCTGATCTTGGCCGTTCATTTTTTTATATATTTTCGAATTTTAGAAAATAGCTTAGAAAATAGAAAATAAATAGAAAAATAAACAAGGTGCCGTTTTAGTGTCACGGGCGAGTGAGAGGCGGTCCGGACCGGGTTGACCGGTTTGACCCGATCCGGAAATAATATAAAAAATACATAAAAATTTCCAAAAAATCCAAAAATTCATAGAAAATTCATAAAAAATTCCTAGATTTTCCCAAAAAATTTCTAAAAATTTCTAAATCGATTCGAGACTCTTATAGTCTGGATTGAGAATTTTTGAGATTTCGAGGGTCGATCCGCATCGATCCGAAAAATTCCCAACTTTTTTTAGAAAATAAATAAAAAATCCAAAAAATGGAGAAAATTAGAAAAATTCAAGAAAATCACAAAAAATAGGAAATGGCCACATTCAACTGGTTAGATCGTAATTTTGTGATTTTTGGGTCTCGAACCCCCAAAAATGACCATCCTATCCTTCTGGGCCTTCCGCCCCAAATTTTCTCAAACCACCCGGAACTCAAATTCAACTTTTACGTAGGGTCGATAGGGCCATATTAGACACATATACTTGATCGATTGATTGAATTGATTGAGATTATCTTGATTGTGCATTTAATTTTTGATTGTGATTGTTTGGGTAGAAAAATCCCATCTGCATGATACCTTAGATCGTTAGAACCTACCTCACCCAAAATTTCATCCGTATGAATTCTTAGGTTAGAAAATCACTCGACATCGGTAATCGAAAGGACGTCAATGTAAATCTTGGCGTAACCAAGTCCCCGGACCCAAATCTACGGTTCTCATGGGCCCGAACGGTTTCTCCTGACCGCTCGGTAGGGTTTTCCGATCATACCCTCCAATAAATTGATCGGTGGCGACTCCAAAATGCATGTACACTATGTACATGCCACCCAACCACACTAAGGTCGATCTTGATAAATTTTTCCCTACATCGCGATTCGAGTAATGGGTCTTGGGAGAGAGCCGCGATCCAAAAATCCCGCTGACAACAGGGATATACAAAGGATCGGCTCGTTAATCCTACTCGTCCTGGAATATAAAATGATGAAAAATTTCGGGAGGGTCGCGACAACCTCAAGAAAAATCAAAAATTGAATCCAATTTTAGGTGTTTCTTCATAACACTAAGGATTGAATTCGCACAAAAAATACAAATCGAGTTTTTTTATTTGCAATTTTTGCACATTGAGAGTTTAGACATTCAATTGCAGTCCCTTCAAGCTTCAATTTGATCAATTGCACCTCCAATTGTACGAATTGCACGAATGGAGCAAGAATTCCCAAAATTCTTGCAATTTAGTCCCTCAACTTTTTAATTTTTGAAATTACTTTTAATTGAGGGACATTCGTGGAAAAATTGGACTGCCCCTCTAGGATTTCATACATTCTGAATCGATTGGCATAGGCGGTTTAATCCAATTTAATCAATTTGGCGATCAATTGAAGTTTTCCCCAATTTAGGAATTTAGAAAAATTTGGGGCTTTTATTGAAATTGATGAAAATTTTTGGGTAAAACCACATTTTTAAATAGAATTCGAGTCCCTAAGTGCAATTTTGAGGTTTAATTGTAAAAATTCCCCACTGATTTTGATTAATTTTGGAAAGTACACGGCTGGACCGGTTCGGACCGGTCTGACCTGCGGTCGAACCGGTCCCGAGCAGTGTCATCTTCCCCAAAGTGACTCGCGATTTTGTAGGTTTGAGAGGCGAGATTCAACAATCAAATTGAAGATCAATTCAGCCCCAATTGGATCAATTGATGTGGGCGTTTTACTCCTCAAGCCAAGACGCATCGATCGCCACCATCCTCGGGACCAATGGTCCCCGGAGCATGGCGGAGGAGTCGATCAAAGTCTCGGTGGCACAAAAGTCAACATTTCCAACTCATAGTGCAATTCATGTTCGTTTGAGGCTCAACGGAGGCCTAACGGACTTGGACGGAATCATAACCGATTTCGTCCAAGTCAGGTGACCCAAATGGCACGTATGTGCTCGTGTGAGAGGCTCGGCGAGCTCACACTCGTGCTCTCCTATTTTCAAAAGCTGGATATAAATAGGTGAGGAAGATTCGCGAGAGAGGAGGGGGGCTCATTGTGTTCGTAACCAACTTAGAAAGCTAGAGAGAGAGAGAGAGAGAGAGAGAGAGAGCGAGATAGCGAGAGAGAGCTCGTCTTCTTGCCCGCGCGATCGGGGATTTGAGTTCGAGTTGCGGGTTCTTCGTCGGACCAATCCAGGGCGAATCGAGACTTCGGATCAAGTCCGGAAGCTTCGTGGAAGCTCCGGGAAGCGATCGCACCGGCTCGATTGGCCGGAGACCTCCCAGAAGTGGTAAGTTGAACTCTCCAACTTAGCTCAACACGTTCATGGCATCACACTGTTCCGGGCACGATCGTTGCAATTATTGTGTGCGTTTTAGTCCTTGAATGTTGCCGACCACCTCTCCATCTTCATTTTACCTCGATTTTGCATAAACGCCTCCAATCGAGCCAGTGAAATCCAACCTCCATCGTCGGTCTCTGTCAAAGCTTGTCTAGGAAATCCTAGACCAAACAAATTTTTACCCAAATCACCCCGACACCCAAATTTGATTTTTGTATGGGCCGATAGGGCCATTTTAGACATATCAAACCTTGATTGATTGATTTGATCGATTGTAATGATTTTGATTGCGCATTAATTTTTCCGATTGTGATTGATTAGGATAGAAAGTTCCCATCTGCATGAAAACTTAGAATTGTTAGGGCCTACCTCACCCGATATTGCATCCGCATGAATTCCTAGGTTAGAAAAACAATCAACATCGGTAACCGAAAGGGCGTCAAATATGAAATTTGGCGTAACCAAGTCCCCCGGACCCAAAATCTCACGGTTTCGCGGAACCGAACGGTTTCTCCCGACCGCTCGGTAAGGTTTTCCGATCGTACCTTCCAAGAAATCGATCGGTGGCGACTCCAAAATTGCATGTACACATCGCACATGCCACCCGACCACACAAGGTCAATTTCGATATTTGAAAAATTTTACCCGACATCGCGATTCGAGTAATGGGTCTTGGGAGAGACCCGCGATCCCACAAAATATATAATATATATAAAAGGGGGGATCGGCTCGTTAACCCTACTCGCCCCCGCCGGAACCTAAACGATCCGGACCGACGGAGAGGGTCGCGACACTAAGGGAGCAGAAGAAGGAATGGGTGGACCCCTTCAAATTTATGGCGTGCCCTACGACGAGGACGAGCAAGGAGACCCCATGGAGTTGGACCCTACCGAGTGCTTGCCCTGGAATGGAGAAGTCGAGAACCCGGACACCGAATCGATGGAGGACGAGGACGCTCAAGAACCAATGGAGTCTGACCCGGAGCCGATAGAGGAGGCCCAAGCAGTAGAGGTTGTAGATGGCGATGCAGAGTCGGAGGAGCCCACCGAGTCCGAGCGGGCATTGATGGACGAGTTCAACGAGCCACCGGATTCCGAGTCAGAGCCCGAGGCGGAGGATCCATCGGATGGCAGTGGACCCGACCTTTAGGTTTAGGTGATCGTGGGTCTTTTGGGCACCTATAGACTAGGTGTAGTTTCTAGTTGGGTCGTCCCCTTTTGATGTAACCGACCCCTCTCCCGAAGTCTTTAATGTATTGCTATGTTATTCTATGTATGGATGTTATGCTTTTATATTATTGAATCTCCCGGTTTCTTAAGTCATTACTTTGAGTTTTATTGTTTGGGTGTTGTATCGCTTCCGCATGTGCATATCGCATTACGTTAAGTTTATCGCCGTGTTGATCTCGGGAGAAATAAGCATAAGATGAGGGATGTTGGCGCGCCGGAAGGACACGGGGCGTGAGACCCATGATCTAATCTAGACTCAATGCGGGCCGTCCGTTCATTCTAAAACTAAAACGACGACGCCCGACCTAGGCAAAAACGGCGCTGTTTCCTATTTTCTATTTTCTGTCTAATATACTAAAATACCGAAAATCAAATCTACGGCTATAAATCAAATCTACCAATTTATTGCAGCCATTAGATCAAATCCGAGTCGGCCTCTTCGCGCGCTTACCTAATCTGACTAGACGCCGATCTGGACGAATAGCGGATCGCCACCTAGGATTTTGACCGGTTGACCCCGACACGTTGGCATCATCTCCTACCTCTCGACGACGACAAACGGACGACCGGAAATGCTCCGGCGAGATCCAACGGTGAGATCTCGCCGGAATGACTCGAGACCAACGCCAATTGACTCGTCTAAGTTCGCAGATCAACATATACAAGAATCACGCAATTTCATCCATAGAATCACGCATAATCGACCTCGCACGAGTATCAATATTGCAAAGGTCAATCAAGCAAGACAGGGCATATTGATTCAATTCCTTCACACAGAAGTTCGTAAAGGAGTATAGGAAACTCACCTCGAGCTCAGATCGAGCTCGCAAGGGTTAGAATCGCACGGTCGAAGCTCGACCGGACCGGCGTAGGTTGATGGTTCGACTCGGGATGATCGGGCAAAATTGACATGGAAATGATATGCGAAGATGATCAGTGAAGTTCGAGAGTGTAAACGCACACATAAATTGCGGGAATAAAGCTCGCAGAAGTGAGATGCCATGTGAGCACAGTAAAGAGATGCAAAGCTCGACTCACCCGATTTGGATGATTCAAGCGGATCGAGCTGGTGCGATCAACTCGCCTAAGCTTGGAGGAAGTTCCGGTGATGATCCGCCGCGCCGATTTGGCCTGAATAGTCCGGGATCAAGAGTTGAATCTTCGGCCCGAAGCTTCGTCAATGGAGGTATGCGAGAGCTTCTCTCTCTATCTCCTTTCCTCTCTCTCTATTCTGTTGGACCTCGTGAGCTAGAATGAGCCTCCTCCGATCGAGAACCTTCATCCGGCTTTTATAGTGAGTTTTCAAAAATTGGCGCGTCGGATGTGAGCTGGCCGAGGATCTCACGTGCCAATCGCACGCGTATAGGCTCGCCGGACGTTGACGGAATCGTTAGGATTCCGTCCACGTCCGTTAGAGTTTCCGTCGAGCCAAAACGAGCGTGAATTGCACCTCAACTTGAAAATATTGACTTTCACCTCGCCGACCCTTTGACCGTCGATTCCGCCGTGTTCCGGCGGCCATTAGCCGTGCCGCCGATGGCGATCGATGCCTCTTAACCCGCACAATAAAACCCCCACCATAATTGAGTCAATTAGGATCGAATTGCCCTCCAATTTGATCATTGAAACTCGACATTTAGATCTGCAATTCGCGCAAATGAGAGGTTGAAGACGACACTGTTTGGACCGGTTCGACCGGTCCAACCGGGCAATCAGACCGGTCCGAACCGGTTCAGACCGTGTTCTTTATACAATTTTCAAAATTAATCAAAATCGGTTGGGAATTTTTGCAATTAAACTTCAAAATTGAACTTAGGGGCCTGGATATTATCTAAAAATGTGATTTTGCCCAAAAGTTCACATCAATTTCTATGAAAACCCCAAATTTTTCAATTTGCCCAAATTAGGGAAATGTTCAATTGGATGTCAATTTGATCGAATTGGACCATGAGACCTATGCCAATCGATTTGAAATGCATGAAAATATAGGGGGACAGTCCAATTTTACCATAATAGTCCCTCAATTAAAAGTAATTTCAAAATTTGGCAAGTTGAGGGACTAAATTGCAAAATTCTTTGGAAATTTTGTGCAATTCGTACAATTCGCGCAATTTTGGGTGTAATTGATCAAATTAAAATTCAAAGGGACTGCAATTGAATGTCAAGACCTAAAATGTGCAAGAATTGCAAACAAAAAGACTCAATTGGTATTTTTTGTGGAAATTCAACCCTAGACGTTGTGAAGGAACTCCTAAAATTGAACTCAATTTTTGATTTTTTATGAGGTCAATATGAAAAGGGAATTAAAAGAAAAATATTGGACTTTTTGTGTATTTTTGTGACCTCGAAAAGTATTTTTTTATGAATTTTCAATTATTTTCCTATTTTCCGAAAATATTAAAAAAATACGAAAAATATGAAAAATTATTTTTTGATCCAAATTGGTTCCTTGTGCTTGGCCAAGGCTTCCAATGTTGATTTTTTTAATTTTTTTTGATTTTTTGTGAATTTTTAGTGAATTTTGGAAAATAAAACTAAAGGAAAACTGACTAAAAATTCGGGTGTCAACATTTGCCCCTCTTTGAAAGTAATCTCGGTTAGAGGTTGCTTTCAAAGACAAGGTGACACCTGGATCGTTAATCGACTCTGCTGGAGAAAAATCTAAAGAAAATAAGTCTTGACATCCAATTGCTTTACCTTCACCGTTTAAAGCTCTAACTCCGTGGGGAATTGTTTCCAATTTATGCTCATTTTATGTGAAAGAGATATGAGAAGAGAGAGAGACTTACCCGTAGCTCACCTGTCTATGGTTTGAGATTTTGTCGATCCGAGGTTGAAAGATTCGGTGTATGGAATTACCTTCAAATGAATGGCGAGATTTCGCGATGGTCGGCGTCCGTCCGGTGTCGGGCGGTGGTTTGAAGATTTGTGGGGAAAGGTTCACCTTTGTAACAAAAGGATTTCACCTATATGAGATGGGTTTGGCTATCCACTTGGGATTCACCATTTAAAAGGAGCAGATCGGCTTTCATCTAGGAAGCTACTCACCGTCTGAAAGGGAGGTTCACCCTTGTAACAAAGGGGTTTCACCTATTTAAAAGAGATTGGCTATCCTCCATGTGGGGACTCACCATCTAAAACGCAAATCGGCTTTCATCTAGGAAGCTACTCTCCGTCTGGAAGGGAGGTTCACCCTTGTAACAAAGGGGTTTCACCTATTTAAAAGAGATTGGCTATCCTCCATGCGGGGACTCACCATCTAAAACGCAGATCGGGCTTGTTCCGGAAGGGAGGTTCACCCTTGTAACAAAGGGGTTTCACCTATTTAAAAGAGATTGGCTATCCTCCATGCGGGGACTCGCCATCTAAAACGCAGATCGGCTTTCATCTAGGAAGCTACTCACCATCTGGAAGGGAGGTTCACCCTTGTAACAAAGGGGTTTCACCTATTTAAAAGAGATTGGCTATCCTCCATGCG
Source organism: Rhodamnia argentea (assembly GCF_020921035.1). Lineage (NCBI taxonomy): Eukaryota > Viridiplantae > Streptophyta > Magnoliopsida > Myrtales > Myrtaceae > Rhodamnia > Rhodamnia argentea. The sequence continues at coordinate 15,439,303 of NC_063151.1, forward strand.
GGGACTCACCATTTAAAACGCAGGTCGGCTTTCATCTAGGAAGCTACTCACCGTCCGGAAGGGAGGTTCACCCTTGTAACAAAGGGGTTTCACCTATTTAAAAGAGATTGGCTATCCTCCATGCGGGGACTCACCATCTAAAACGCATATCGGCTTTCATCTAGGAAGCTACTCACCGTCTGAGAGGGTATCATCTGAGGACCTAGGTTGACTAGTGTACCTACGGAAGCTCAAACCCTATTTCAAATTTTCTAAAAAGGCAGATCGGCTTTCATCTAGGAAGCTACTCACCGTCCGAGAGGGTGCCATCTGAGGACCTAGGTTGACTGGTGTACCTACAGAAGCTCAAACCCTGTTTCAAATTTTCTACAAAGCGGATCGGCTTTCATCTAGGAAGCTACTCACCGTCCGAGAGGGTGCCATTTGAGGACCTAGGTTGACTAGTATACCTACAGAAGCTCAAACCCTATTTCAAATTTTCAAAGAGGAGGGTGCCATCCGAGGACCTAGGTTTACTAGTGTACCTACGTAAGCTCAAACCCTATTTCAAATTTTCTAAAAAGGCAGATCGGCTTTCATCTAGGAAGCTACTCACCGTTTAAGAGGGTGCCATCTGAGGACCTAGGTTGACTAGTGTACCTACAAAAGCTCAAACCCTATTTCAAATTTTCTAAAAAGCAGATCGGCTTTCATCTAGGAAGCTACTCACCGTCCGAGAGGGTGCCATCCGAGGACCTAGGTTGACTAGTGTACCTACGGAAGTTCAAACCCTATTTCAAATTTTCTAAAAAGCGGATCGGCTTTCATCTAGGAAGCTACTCACTGTCGGAGAGGGTGCCATCCGAGGACCTAGGTTGACTAGTGTACCTACTGAAGCTCAAACCCTATTTCAAATTTTCAAAGAGGAGGGTGCCATCCGAGGACCTAGGTTTACTAGTGTACCTACAGAAGCTCAAACCCTATTTCAAATTTTCTAAAAAGCGGATCGGTTTTCATCTAGGAAGCTACTCACCGTCCGAGAGGGTGCCATCCGAGGACCTAGATTGACTAGTGTACCTATAGAAGCTCAAACCCTATTTCAAAATTTCAAAGAGGAGGGTGCTATCTGAGGACCTAGGTTTACTAGTGTACCTATAGAAGCTCAAATCCTATTTCAAATTTTCAAAGTTGAGGATCCGAGGACCTGGGTTGACGCCAGAAGACCTGCAGAAAATTCAAGTTAATCAAATCTCTAAAATGTAACTTTTCTGAGGATTTGGGATCACCAAGGAACCTGCAGAAAGTTCAATCAAACAACATTAGAATGACAATCTCAAGTTCGGGAGAGAAACTTAAGAATTCGAAACAAATTTTCAAAGTGTACTTGCGAGGGAAATGTGTCCAATCACAAGTTCAAATTTCCACTGAGGATGAATTTCGAATGACACATCCCGAGTGCTCTACAAAAAGGTTGTCTTAAATGTTTTTCAAAAGGTTTTCCTTCATCCAAGAGGGCTTCTCACCATTTGGAAAGGCTTTTCTCGAAATTCAAATCCGCTCACGGGAAACCTAACCTCGAGGTTTCGGGATCATTCGAGATGCATACAATCTGATTAATCGGAGAAGGCATTTTTAAAAGGGACCGTAGTTCAGGCCAGGTCAAAGGCTTATCAAAGGATATTCATTTTGAGGCTTAGAAATGAAAGTACTTTGTAAAGGAGGAGAACCTCAAACCTGTCTTCTTCAAATATTGACTTCTGTTCCCTGTAAAAACAAAAGGAATCAATCGGTTCAAGATATTCAAAAATTTCAAATCCCGAAGCGATTTCTTCTTGTCTCCTTCGGATGTTGACTCCCGTTTCCTGCAAAAACAAAAGGAATCAATTAGTCCAAGATATTCAAAATTTCAAATCCCGAGGCGATTTCTTCTTGTCTCCTTCGGATGTTGACTCCCGTTTCTCGTAAAAACAAAAGGAATCAATTAGTCCAAGATATTCAAAGTTTTAAATCCCGAGGCGATTTCTTCTTTTCTCCTTCGGATGTTGACTCCCGTCTCCTGTAAAAACAAAAGGAATCAATCGGTGCAAAGATATTCAAAGTTTTAAATTCCAAAGGTGACTTCCTGTTTGATCCATGGCTCGTAAGATTCCTCATGACTCCCGGCTCTACCTACAAAATACAAATGTATGCAAATGTCATGCGAATGCAAAATCTTATGTGACTCAGATCTGCTCATCAATCGCTTTGAAGCTCAATTTTATTTCAAGGATAATATCTCTTCACGGCGTCTGCATTTACTAGACTTGCCAATTCTTGTCCATCATGTTTACAAGTATAAGAGCTCTCCCGGATAAGACCTTCTGAATCACGTAGGGGCCTTCATAATTTGGCATGAATTTGCCTCCTGGATGTTGGGCATTTGGGAGCATTTTCTTCACAATCAGCATCCCCGCCTCAAAATTTCTAGGCTTGACCTTCTTGTTAAAAGCCTTGGCTACTTTCTTCTGGTAGCTTTGACCATGGCAGATAGCCTTCAATCGTTTTTCGTCAATCAAATTTAATTGTTCATGTCTCTGCCGGTTCCACTCACCTTCCGTGAGTTCTACTTGAGATAGGATCCTTAAAGAGGGGATTTCGACCTCTACTGGTAGGACTGCTTCCATACCGTATACCAAAGAGTAGGGAGTTGCCCCGGTTGAAGTACGAATTGAAGTTCGATAGGCCATGAGAGTATATGGCAATCTTTCGTGCCAATCTCTATATTTCTCAGCAGTCTTAGCCAATATCTTCTTGATGTTCTTGTTCGCCGCTTCCACGCCTCCATTCATTTGCGGGCGGTAAGGTGAAGAATTAAGGTGTCGTACCTTAAATTTGTCCAATAGGTGATCGACAACCCTGTTGTTCCGATTAGAGCCATTGTCCGTAATAATGGCTCTTGGAACCCCATATCTTGAGATGATGTCTCGCTTGATGAATTTAGCTACGCTGTTCGCATTGACATTGGCATATGAGCTGGCTTCAATCTATTTGGTGAAATAATCAATAGCCACCAAAATAAAGCGATGACCGTTGGAGGCCTTTGGGTTGATAGGGCCCATCATATCAATTCCCCACATGCGGAATGGCCATGGTTCTGACATTTGATGTAACTCGGTTGGCGGCGCATTTATCCTGTCGCCGTATACCCGACATTGGTGACAGGATCTAACATGCTGGTTGCAATCCGACTCGATAGTCATCCAAGAATACCCGAGTATCATGATCTTCTTGGTGAGGAGGTGACCTTTCATATGCGGCCAGCATTCCCCTTCATGAATCTCTTTCATAATGAGATTGGCTTCTTTCGAGTTTATGCACCTCGGTAGGACCGAGTCAAAGGATCTCTTGTATAGGATCCGTCCGCTGAGGAAAAATTTAGAAGCCATCTTGCTTATGTACTTCTTATCTTACGGTTGGTATCCCCGGGAATTCGCCCTTCGGTAGGTAATTCTTGATGTCATGATACCACGGTTCTTCATCGGGTTCTTCTTCAATGACCATGCGGTATGCAGGTTGCTCCAAGATATCGATCCTTAATGGCTCTATCTCAAGGCCATCTTGCACTTGTAACATGGCCGATAATGTGGCCAGAGCATCAGCAAAGTGATTCTGAGTTCTTGGTAGATACTCGAAGGTGATCTCCTCAAAATGTTGGATCAGCTCTTCGAGGTACTTATGATAAGGAATAAGCTTGGGATCCTTCGTCTTCCACTCTCCTTGAGTTTGTAAAATGATCGACATGGAATCTCCATATACCAACAGCTTCTTCACCTTTAATGAGATGGCCAATTGTAATCCTAGTATGCAGGCTTCATATTCAGAAATGTTGTTGGTGCAGGGGAATATCAACTTGGCTGAAACTGGATAATGTTGATCTTCGGGGATATCGAAGCGCCCGATGCACGATCCAGGTGAGGTTCACTGCGCCGTCAAAGTACATTGTCCACTTGTCTTGAGATATGTTCAGAATTTGACCTCCCTTGTTTTGCTCTGAAATGTCCTTAGGAGGGTTCTCGGCTAGCATATCAGCAATTGCTCTTCCCTTGAGAGACTTTTGGGGAGAGGTTTTGATATCGAACTACGAAAGCAGTATTTGCCATTTAGCCATCTTTCCTAGCAATGTTGGCTTTTCCAAAAGGTATTCGATAGGGTCATTTTCGGTGACCAGTTCTATATGATAATGCAATGTATATTGCCTCAATCTGTGGAGGACCCGGACCAATGCTATGCAAGTCCTTTCAACTGCTGGGTATTTGGCTTCGGATGTTGTGAACTTTTTGCTCAAATAATATATGGCCCGTTCCTTTCGATCTTTGGGGTTGGTCTGAGCTAAAGGATTCATCATTAACCGTCGGATATAGAGTTAAAGGAACGTTAGGGGTAGGAGGTACCAACACTGGAGGTTGTACCAAATATTCCTTGATCTTCTCAAATGCTTGTTGACATTCTGCATCCCATTTGACCTTTGCGCCTTTCTTCAAGAGCTTGAAAAAGGGTTTTGCCGTTTCTGATAGTTGGGATATGAATCTGGATATATAATTCAATCTTCCAAGTAGGCCCCTTACTTCCTTAACAGTAGAAGGAGTCCCTATTTCCCATATAGCTTTGATCTTGGAGGGATCAATTTCAATACCACGATTGCTCACCACAAACCCTAGCAGGCTTTCCGGATCTTGCGCCAAATACGCATTTCGCGAGATTCAGCTTGAGCTTGTACTTTCTCAATCGATCAAATAACTTCTTTAGCACTTTAACATGGTCTTCTCCAGGCTTGGACTTGGCAATCATGTCGTCCACATAAACCTCGATTTCCTTATGTATCATGTCATGAAAAAGGGTCACCATAGCCCTTCGATACGTTGCCCCCGCATTTTTCAATCCGAAGGGCATGACCTTATAACTGAAGGTTCCCCATTGTGTAGTAAATGAGGTCTTGATTTTATCTTCCTCCTTCAACATGATCTGATTATATCCCGAGAATCCATCCATAAAGGAGAATAATTCAAAGCCCGCGGTACTATCGACAAGTACATCAATGTGCGGTAGAGGAAAATCGTCTTTCGGACTAGCTTTGTTCAAGTCCCGATAATCCACGCATATTCTAATTCTTCCATCCTTCTTCTTAAGCGGTACGATGTTGGCGACCCAATCAGCATATGGGACAGCCTCGATAAATCCAACTTTAAGGAGCTTCATCACCTCTTCCTTGATCTTATCTGACAGTTCGGGATTCATTCTTCTAGGTGATTGATTTATTGGTATGCAAGAAGGATTGGTGGGCAGAGCATGCTCCACAATTTCACGATCTAAACCAGGCATGTCAGCATATGACCAAGCGAAAATATCTTGATATTCCTTGAGCAATGCCGTCATTCTTAAAACATCCGCTGCGGACAGGTGTCCTCCTATTTTCACCTCCTTGACGCGATCGAGAATCTCCCAAATTAATAGTGATGGGTTCTTGAGGAGATAGGGGGTTCGGATTCTTCAAAACAATCCCATTCTTTCTTGATATCGCTCACATCAACCTCGTCTATATCAACCTCGCATGCATAGTCATCGAGCTGATCCGAGTCACATATTAACCTGTTATGTATGAGTGGGACGACATGCCTGAAATGCACCATGAAAAGTCGGTATTCAAAGATGATTAAATCGAAGAATGCATGTTTTTATCATGAAAACACATTTTTTATCATGAAAACATTTTTCGAATTCCAATTTTTAGACAAAGAAAGGAGAACTAGTCCACGATCTTCCGGACATCCTGGTTCTCAAAAGTTATTTAAAACCCAAGATCATATGGCGGATCGGGCCTCAAGTTTCATGGTAGAATCAATTGTCATCATCGGACCAATCCGTTTGCTCCATATGTCCGTAATCAAATTTGAGATGATTTTCATTAATGAATGCAACTAAGAGCAATCATGATCTTGCACTTCTTGGATCACAACGTGTGACCCAAAGGGTGCCAAAAAAGCTTCAAAATCAAATGCAGTAATCAAAATGCATTAAAAGGTAAAGTTCAGAAAGAGCCTTTTACTCGGGGGTGGGGAAATCATCGTCCAGCCACTCAATTATCACGTTTACCCGATTATCCAGGAACGGGTTGAATAAGTCCAGACTCGCATCCTCGGAGATGTCCTCATCTTCCAGCCATTTGCCTCCTTTAGAGAATACCTCGAATAAGGGGTTTAAGAACATTTTTCCTCTAGCTTTCCATGCATCGGTACCTATGAAACGGCCACCTTGGTGTCCACAGTCTCCATAACACTTGTTTCGACCTCGGCCTCGACCTGTGTTATTCTTCACTATTCCATTATAACCCGGACCAACCTTGTGGTCATTTGAGCCCAAATTCAAAGGGTTACGGATTCCCCGACCGTGTTTCCCTAATCCGGCACCTGGAATAAAACCGTTTGAGAGTAACACTCTCCCCGCCATAGTCGCAGGTCTCGAAAGCTCCGGTGCAGCTATTTTTGCATCTGGTGATACATGCATGACAGATACAATGTCGAAGGCGTGATAACTCAGCTCCTCCTCCTTTGAAGGCTCGACGTATGGAACCATCCCTTTTAAAGTTGCTCGATGTCCCGTCTCGCCATGGACGGTGATCAACTGACCCTTAACCACAAATTTTAATTTTTGATGCGGGGAGTGTCTTCCGGCTCCAGACACATGAATCCATGGTCTTCCCGGGAGCAAGGTGAAGGCGCTAGGAATGTCCAGTACTTGGAATGGTATAGAGAAAGTTCTTGGTCCAATGTCAATGTCCAGCTCAATCTCTCCTACAACATTTTTAGAGACTCCATCAAATGACTGGATGGTGGCCTTGGATGTCTTCACGAAATCTTCATTGATCCCTAAGCTTCTCGGGGTGCTCGGAGGACATAGGTTGAAAGCAGAGCCATTATCAATCGGGACGTGAGGGACCTCCTTCCCGTGGCACCTCACAACAATATAGAGGGCTCTATTATGCACACGCCCTTCTCTTGGGAAGTCTTCATCCGAGAAGGATATCCGGTCTTTCAAAAGGATAGCCCCTACGAAATCTCCCGGTTGCACTTCGTTAATGGCTTCTGGGACATGCACCTCATCTAGTACCTTCGGGACGGCATTTTGTGCTTTTCGGAATTCTTGAAGAGATCTAATAAGGAAATCAGTGCCGGCATTTTCCTGAGTTGGTCAACGACCTCATATTCACTGGTCCTTACGACCGATTGCAACTTTTCTACCTCTTCCGCATTTGGGACTTTCTTTTCGGGGTCCGCCTCTCTTGGTGGATAACATCTTCCCGATCTCATTATGGCGTCGATCTCACCTGTTTCATAGTCCCAATGCACTGCCTTCGAGTTGTACTCTTCCTTTGGCGGTAACTTAATCTTCACCGGTATGATCTTTTCTGGTGGTGATTCGGATGTTGATGGTTTTTCCGAACTAGAAGCTTCCAACTCCCAGCTATCAATTTTGTTCAAATCGATCACAAAACGAATCGGGGTATCTACCATCCCGATATTTTCATCCTCATGAACATCCTCGGGGTTATGTTCTGGACTCGGCCTCACCAACGTGGCATTTTCTTCATCCGGATCCCTCTGCCTTTCCCTTCTGACTTTCAAGATAATTCCTTCAATTCTCATGCCGATTTCCACCGGATGTTGGAATGACGAGTACGTGTATGCATACATGCGGTCAAAGTATTCCACCGGAAGTGATTTCAGTACGAACTCCAGCATTTCCCTTTCTGACGGCGGCGGTTGCACCATCGCAGCATGTTTCTTCCATCTCCTAGCGAAGAGTTCAAAACTCTCATCTTCACTTTTCCGGATGTTCAACAAATTAGCTTTAGTGAAATAACCTCTGATTCCAGCTTCAAAGTGTCGTATAAAGTGCTCCGATAAATTCTCCCGGCTCGGGATCCAGTCCAGATCGATTGATTGGAACCACACCGGTGCGGGGCCCGCCGGACTACGTCCGAAATTCCGAATCAACGTTTCATCATCTTCATGATGGCCAACCATTTGGCGAAGATAATATAAGACATGTGCCGGAGGATACCCGGCGCCATTATACTTCGTGCGGAAGGTCACTCTTGGGTTCACGCCTTGGGGCGGAACATTTCTTGCCTGAGTAAGTGGCGTAATCGGCTCTTTCAACTCATCCATTTTCCTTGACATATCGTCTCCTTGCCCTTGCGGTAGGGCGATCTTTCGATTCTGTGCCTCCATGGTCCGCCGTATCTCCAGAATCTGCATGTTCTCTTCTACTCTCGTGGCGTCATTCTTAGCCATCGGTTGCGATAATTCCGCTACCATGGTTGTTAAATGTCGCATATGGGTCTCCAAATTAGAAAGTCGCACGTTGGACTCCCGATTCACCTGTTCATTACGAGGAGCCGCTTGGTCTTTGACTTCATCGACCGTTCCCACAAATTCTTCACTTTCGGGGTCGTCCATTCCACCCCACCCGTCGGGGACTACATCTCCAGAATCGACGAAAAAGCTTGGGGGTGCCGAATACAACACTTTAAAGTTGTAACCACTACTATCTTCTCCGAGGTTATCCACTATCTCGCCCCTCTCTAGGGCCTTCTGCATAAATCTTCTATCACCTTGGCGGGCCTTATCCAGACGGATTTCATATTCGTCTATCTCTTCGATTTCCTGGCCATCTTTGACATTCATCAAATATCCAGAGGGTATTTTCAAAATACTTCCCCTCGTAGGTTTCATCGCAAATTCCTTAGATAGTATGTCCACCGCCACGTAGGTCCCTTTAAAGGCAGCGTTTTCCATTCTTCCCATAACGCCTGAATTGATCAACTTTTCTAAGCAAGCTTCCTTTTGTTCCCGGGAAATACTCTCTCCTTCCGGGTATTGCGAGGCCAACGTTAGGACATCCCGCATTTTACTCATATCTACTATGAACTCCAGAACTTCTTCCTCTTCGCCTCCAAAAATCGCGTTCACCTCGCGATGTTCGGGTAACGGGTTCCGCTGCACATTAGGTTCAGCCTTATCAAACTCTAGAACTTTTCCATCAATTAATGCTTGCACCTTGAACTTGAGAGCGAGACAGTTGTCCACATTATGCCTTCTTTCTCCCATATGGTATATGCACGTCCGGGTCTCATCATACCCGGGAAATCTTGGCGGGTGAGCTTTAGGTGCTCTTTTGCAACTAAGCGGTTCTCCAGAAGCATTGGTAGTAGTTTGGATAAGGGTCGGGGTAACGGGGTGAAAACAACTTGGTTCTTTTTTCTGAATTCTGGTGGTTTGGAAGCGGTCCAAGAGGACGTTCCTTGGGCGGGGATTGAAGGTGAGAAATTTCTGGGCTTTGGCGGGTTAGGGGCAAAGGCTACTTCTCCGGTTTGCTCCCTATTATCCCTTCTCAAAGGGTATTGGCGTCTGAAAGGCGCTTCGGGTATCTTCTTCTCCCTTAGTGCCCACTCATGGCGTTACGCCACCTTGATCAGGTGCGCAAACGTCCGACACCCGGAGATGTTCATCTTGTCGAAAAACTCAAAGGGAAGGGCCTTGAGAAACAGGTCTATTAGTTCTTCTTCTAGGACGGGCGGCTTTACCTGCGCAGCCAACGCTCTCCATCTTTGGGCGTAGGCGCGAACGGCCTCGCTCTTTCCTTTCACTGTTCTCAAAAGGTCCTCTCTAGTGAGGGCGGTCAAAGTGTTAAACTTGTATTGCCGAAGGAACTCGTCTGCCCGTTTGTCCCAATCGGCGAGCCTCTCTGGCTCCAATTCGATAAACCACACCAGGGCTGCCCCGGATAGGCTTTCTTGGAAAGTGTTGACCAGTAGTGGGATGTTGTCGGAGAATTGCGACATTCGGCGCAAATAATACTTCAAGTGCGCCTTGGGACACCCGGTCCCATTATATTTCCTCACAAAGTCCGGTTCCTTGTAGTCTGCGGGAACCTCTACCTTCTCGAACGGTGCTACCTTATCGAACCTTGAAAGTTCATATCCACGACTTGCCGAGAATTCTTCGATCTTTGCCAGCCTCTTTATTTCCTCCTCCATTTTAAGGACCTGTTTCTCCTTCTTTTCCAAATCTATCACAACAGGAGGATCCTTAGGCGGTCGCTCCGGGTTCGAGTGGGATTAGCGGCGGAGTGCCGGATTAACATTCACTCCATCGGAAGAGCCGCAGGGGCTTGAGAATTAGGGTCGACAGGGGTATCTCCCACGACTAGCGATCAACATTGCTTTCATCTCCGCCACCATTATGGCGATCACGTTCATTTGGTTCTCCGGATTACCCACACGAGGTGCGAGCTCTTCTTGTTCCATCCTTAATTTGCGCGTTTTGCTACGAGTCCTCGTATTTGTCACTCACTTTGTTTTGAACATCAAATTAGTATGGAAAATTTTAAAGGATTTGAGACATTGATCCGTGGTAATTGACTTTTCTATATGTATGCATGAAATGCTCATAAAAGAAATAATATGTATCTATTACAAACCAAATTGTTCAAAAGTATCTAACAAATATGTAAAATCTAAATGGGGGAATGAATCTATCCAAGTCGAGGACGCTTCCACTCCTCTTGCTCTTCTGACCCATCGGAATCCCACCGGTATGGGTCTTCTCCTTCTTCCGACATCCACTGCTCCGGATCTTCGGGAATGTAATGCTCTACTCCCGGTACGTAGGGTACTATGTACTACGGCTCATATGACTCAACCTCTTCAATCCGAGGAGATACGCACTCGGGTATATATGGCTCAACCATTGATTGTCGATACTCCTTAAACTTCTTGATATACTCCTTAAAAGCTCTATGAATGTTCATTTCATCATCCAAATAATCCGGCTATTCAACTTGTTGTAACGGGGAATTCTTCGAAGCGTGAAGTATGAGTTTGATCCGGGCCCGATACAACTCCTTTGCTTCCTTTGTAAGCTTTCCTCGTGTCATGGCAAATGAGAAGATCCCGGAACAAACATCCGGTGGTATCTCTTGTAGAACTCCAAATTGCCTCACCACTCTAATGGGGTAATATGCCACAACGCCGGTACATCCCAATAAGGGAATAGGGCTATCTTCCATACCCATAATGCGAGCCTCCACAATCTTGGGCCAAGTCAGACGCCATCTAATATGTTCGGGTTTCAAATTGTCTAATAGCTCAACCCACTTCTTGAATGAGTATTTGGGTACAAGGGATTGACACTTGAGGAAGGATCTAAGAGGGTGAACGTGTTCATTGATCTCATAGCACCCCACTCGGAGTTGGAAAGTCTTTATATGAGAGGTGAACCACAAGTGGAGTAATCCGCTAGACGCTTGGAAAACAGCCTTTTTTGAAGATTTGGAGTGATTTAGGGAGAGAAAGGTCTCGGCTAAGATCATGTACAAATAATCCCAGCGACAACATGCTTGTCTGGCTATGTGGGCTATAGAAGGGTCAAAAGTGGTCCTTGAGGTTGGGAATATGACGAATGCAAAGAAAGCCAAAATGAACACCTTTCCCGATTTATGACCGGTTTCGGTGGGTAAAGAGGAATAATTGTCGAAAAGGAATGAGAAGGTGAACTTGTTGGAATTGGACTTGTAAACTTTTTCAATCTCGGAAGTTTTAAGACGGAGAAAACTCGATAACGAACGAGTGGAGTCCATGTCCAAAGGGGGTTGAGCTATACGTTATTCAAATTTGGCCCCGATAATGGCGGTATACTCCTCGAGCGTAGGAGTCAACTCTAATCCTCGGAAGTTAAATGTCATTGTACGCGCGTCCCATGCCTTGGCTAGTGCTTGAATGAGGGCCGGTTGGTATTCCACTTTAATCAAATCTACAAGTCGTCCCAAACGTCCTTCCACGTAGGCCTTATTGACGATGTCGAGGCGATCCCACCATATAGCGAGTTCCTTGCGCGGTATTGGGATGACTTTGATGTCTCCATTCCCCATGGTCTAAAAATGTAAAAGATAATGATCCTAAAGTCAATTACCACGAGTTTAATATGAATATGCATGAAATGTGATGCAGATGTGCTAACCAAATTCCATGTCATCTTTTGGTAACATGAGGGTCGGCTACTCCCACTTGACCCAAACAAGCCAAATAGGGTAGTTACAGACCTAATCCCACCCAAAGATGGCATGTAATTTGATCGGGATCGTTTAAGCGTAATCGGGATAGAAAGTCGCTCACAATTTGACAACTCATGGAATTTACAAGTCTAATACAATAAAGTCGAAAGAAATAGCACATGAAAGCATCTAAAGATGTTCGGACAATAAATGTCGATGAAAGTACATAATCGACTCAAAATATAATGAAACCTAGAAAATGCCCCAAAGTCGTACTAATCTAGACAATCGGAAAGGTATCCTCATCGGATGAGATCTCCACTATCTCGGGAAGTTTGACATCTTCTTCATCATCGGAGGATATGGTGATGACCTCCTTCTTCTTAATCGGGGAGTGCTTCGGGGCCGTCTTGGTCGCACGAGGCTTCTTTGCCAATTTCATGTACAACTCCCAAATTCTCTCCTTTTCACGCTCGAGCTCCAAATATCGTCCACATCGGGTATAATCGCAACTCTCGCTACGGATGCGGTTCCGTCCACCGAGCTCCCGTCCATGGACAAATCCGAAAACCCGAAATGTAGCGGATACTCGGTCCTTGCGTCGAACAGTCCTCCGCTCCCATGTGAATACTTCGGGTACATCAACACGACCTCGGGGCGCCATCTATCTAAAAAGAAAAATTTTGACCTTCAACCCCGATCACTTAAACGATCTTACAAATTGTGATGATATGTCGTGAAAATGCATGATATGCAAAATTTAAATTTACGAGTTCAAAATAAAGAGGGTAGAAAGCCTTACCAACCGATGTTACTCTTTTTTGAGTTTTTGATTTTAGGTATACCAACCGTCCATTTTACATGCGCATGAGACAGGTGAGGTTTAACTCTAAAGGAATCAAAAAGGCTCGGGTATGGACCTAAAAAGGCTCCCGCTATACAAATCGATGGGCCGCCCACAAGCACAATCAAACAACAAGTGGGTAGGACCATCAATCTTGCATAGCGAGCGGGATCAAATATGGTCAACCCAAGTGCAATCAAACACAAGAGCTTCGCATACCGATCCCTATCTATGGCGACCTATAAGGGTGATTCGCGGCTCGGGTTTAGGCGCTTGTGTGTGCGGTGTCGTGATCCTCGGAATATGCAAGACATGCACAACAATTTTTATTCAAAACACCGCTTCAATATCTGCATAAATAAACAAACAACCCCAAAACACCATATTCGCATCAAAAAGGGTTAGCATAGACATCACCCCTTATAACTCCCATCTGCATCGACATTTAACACTTTTTGTTAGTGGACATACCTCATCTTCAAGAGCATCTGCAGGAAACTAGGTCAGAAAACAATCAACATTTTTATCGGCTTAAGTCCTCTTATGATTTCCCCAGCTGAGTCGCTAATCCGTCGCGACCCTCCATCGGTTGATACGTCCCGGCGGGGCGAGGGTAGGGTTAACAAGCCGATCCCCTTTTATATACATAGGTATAGGATCGCGGGTCTCTCCCAAGACCCATTACTCGAATCGCGATGTCGGGTAAAATTTATCAAATATCGAAATTGACCTTGTGTGGTTGGGTGGCATGTGCGAGGTGTACATGCAATTTGGAGTCGCCACCGATCGATTTATTGGAAGGTACGATCGGAAAACCTTACCGAGCGGTCGGGAGAAACCGTTCGGTTCCGCGAAAACCAGAGATTATTGGGTCCGGGGACTTGGTTACGCCAAGATTTTTTATCGACGTCCTTTCGGTTACCGATGTTGAGTGGATTTCTAACCTAGGAATTCATGCGGATGCGATATCGGGTGAGGTAGGCCCTAAAAATCCTAGGTATTCATGCAGATAGGAATTTTCTATTTCTAACAATCAAAATCAAAAATTAAAATGCGCATTCAAAACAATCAATATCAATTCAATCAATCAACCATACAGACATGTCTAAAATGGCCCTATCGACCCACACAAAATTCAAATTTGGGTTTCGGGGTGATTTAGCGAAAATTTGGGGCGGAAGGCCCGGAAGGGTAGAATGGTCATTTTTGGGGGTTCGAGAACTGAAAATCACAAAATTTCGATTTGGCCACTTGAATGTGGCCATTTCCCATTTTTTGTGATTTTCTGGAATTTTTCTAATTTTTTCTATTTTCTGGAATTTTATTTATTTTTCTAAAAATATTAGAAATTTTCCGGATCGAAATTAATCGACCCTCGAAGTCTCGAAATTTTTGATCCAGACTTTATGAGTCCCGAATCGATCTAGGAATTTTTAGAAATTTTTTTGTGAAAATCTGAGAATTTTTATGAATTTTCTAACTAATTTTATAATTTTTTTGGATTTTTGAAAATTTATTTTTATTATTTTATTATTTTTTATTAATAAAACGGACTGGGTCAACCCGGTCAACGACCGGTCAACCCGGTCGGACCGCCTATAGACTCGCTCACGACACCCAAAACGGCGCCGTTCCTATTTTCTACTATTTATTTTTTATTTTTCTAAACAAAATTCCTAATATCCGGAATATATCAAAAATGATGGACGGCCGAGATCGATTCTTGGATCAATCTCGGCCGTCGATCCCCGCCTAAATAAAACGACGATGTACTAGTCCGCATATTCAAAACGACGACGTCCCCCTTAATCAAATGAACGGCCGCGATTTTGCCTAGATCTAATCCTGGCCGTCGGCTTCTCTATGCTAAAACGGCGTCGCATCTCCAACTATTCCTGAACGGCCACGATTAAAACCTGAAACAAGATCTGCGCCGTCTATTCTATCTAAAGCCAAAAACGACGACGCTTTATCCTCTCTACATGAAACGACACCGTATCGTTTAAAACCTTGAACGGCCATGATCTAACCTAGACTCAATCTGGGCCGTCCGTTCATTCTAAAACTAAAACGACGACGCCCGACCTAGGCAAAAACGGCGCCGTTTCCTATTTTCTATTTTCTGTCTAATATACTAAAATACCGAAAATCAAATCTACGGCTATAAATCAAATCTACCAATTTATTGCAGCCGTTAGATCAAATCCGAGTCAGCCTCTTGGCGCGCTTACCTAATCTGACTAGACGGCGATACGGACGAATAGCGGATCGCCACCTAGGATTTTGACCGGTTGACCACGACACGTTGGCATCATCTCCTACCTCTCGACGACGACAAACGGACGGCCAGAAATGCTCCGGCGAGATCCAACGGTGAGATCTCGCCGGAATGACTCGAGACCAACGCCAATCGACTCGTCTAAGTTCGCAGATCAACATATACAAGAATCACGCAATTTCATCCATAGAATCACGGACAATCGACCTCGCACGGTATCAATATTGCAAAGTTCAATTAAGCAAGATATGGCATATTGATTCAATTCCTTCACACAGAAGTTCGGAAAGGAGTATAGGAAACTCACCTCGAGCTCGGATCGAGCTCGCAAGGGTTAGAATCACCTGGTCGAAGCTCGACCGGACCGGCGTAGGTTGATGGTTCGACTCGGGATGATCGTGCAAAATCGACATGGAAATGATATGCGAAGATTATCGGTGAAGTTCGAGAGTGTAAACGCACACATAAATTGCGGGAATAAAGCTCGCAGAAGTGAGATGCCATGTGAGCACAGTAAAGAGATGCAAAGCTCGACTCACCTGATTTGGATGATTCAAGCGGGCTGAGCTGGTGTGATCAACTCGCCCGAGCTTGGAGGAAGTTCCGGTGATGATCCGCCACGCCGATTTGGCCTGAATCGTGCGGGATCAAGAGTTGAATCTTCGGCCCGAAGCTTCGTCAATGGAGGTATGCGAGAGCTTCTCTCTCTATCTCCTTCCCTCTCTCTCTATTCTGTTGGACCTCGTGAGCTAGAATGAGCCTCCTCCGATCGAGAACCTTCCTCGGGCTTTTATAGTGAGTTTTCAAAAATTGGCGCGTCGGACGTGAGGCGGCCAAGGATCTCACGTGCTAATCGCACGCGTATAGGCTCGCCGGACGGTGACGGAATCGTTAGGATTCCGTCCCGATCCGTTAGAGTTTCCGTCGAGCCAAAACGAACGTGAATTGCACCTCAACTTGAAAATATTGACTTTCACCTCGCCGGCCCTTTGACCGTCGATTCCGCCGTGTTCCGGCGGCCATTGGCCGTGCCGCCGGTGGCGATCGACGCCTATTAACCCGTACAATAAAACCCCCACCATAATTGAGTCAATTAGGATCGAATTGCCCTCCAATTTGATCGTTGAAACTCGACATTCAGATCTGCAATTCGCGCAAATGAGAGGTTGAAGACGACACTGTTTGGACCGGCGGTCAGCCCGGTCCGACCGTGGTCAGACCGGTCCGACCGGCGATCGACCGGTCCGAACCGGTTCAGACAGTGTTCTTTATACAATTTTCAAAATTAATCAAAATCGGTTGGGAATTTTGGCAATTAAACTTCAAAATTGAACTTAGGGGCCTGGATATTATCTAAAAATGTGATTTTGCCCAAAAGTTCACATCAATTTCTATGAAAACCCCAAATTTTTCAATTTGCCCAAATTAGGGAAATGTTCAATTGGATGTCAATTTGATCAAATTGGACCATGAGACCTATGCCAATCGATTTGAAATGCATGAAAATATAGGGCGACAGTCCAATTTTACCATGATAGTCCCTCAATTAAAAGTAATTTCAAAAATTGGCAAGTTGAGGGACTAAATTGCAAAATTCTTTGGAAATTTTGTGCAATTCGTACAATTCGCGCAATTTTGGGTGTAATTGATCAAATTAAAATTCAAAGGGACTGCAATTGAATGTCAAGACCTAAAATGTGCAAGAATTGCAAATAAAAAGACTCAATTGGTATTTTTTGTGGAAATTCAACCCTAGACGTTGTGAAGGAACTCCTAAAATTGAACTCAATTTTTGATTTTTTATGAGGTCAATATGAAAAGGGAATTAAAAGAAAAATATTGGAATTTTTGTGTATTTTTGTGACCTCGTAAAGTATTTTTTTTTATGAATTTTCGAGTATTTTCCTATTTTCCGAAAATATTAAAAAAATGCGAAAAATATGAAAAATTATTTTTTGATCCAAATTGGTTCCTTGTGCTTGGCCAAGGCTTCCAATGTTGATTTTTTTAATTTTTTGATTTTTTGTGAATTTTTAGTGAATTTTGGAAAATAAAACTAAAGGAAAAGCGACTAAAAATTCGAGTGTCAACAACGATTAATGATGAATCCTTGGGAGCTTTATTAGCTCAGACCAACCCCAAAGATCGAAAGGAACGGGCCATATATTATTTGAGCAAAAAGTTCACAACATTCGAAGCCAAATACCCGGCGGTTGAAAGGACTTGCGTTGTGACATTCCGAATTCCGACCCCATTTCGAAGTTATGAATGAAATGAGTATCGATGTATTCCAGTATCCTCACTCAGAATTGATCACTCTTGAGATAACTGACCAAAGGGGAATGGCTAAATAGGATAGTGCGCAGACCATAAAGGACTCGACCGCGGACCGGTATCCCGACTATAAGGGTCGCCGAGGGTACATTACGGGTCATTGCGGGCCGATCCAGGGTTCACGTCAGAACTATTTGCTAGCGTCGTGCAATTGGTTCGCGGGTGATACCGCTACGCCATAGCATGATTTGCGAATAACCCCGAAGCGATTCCCGACAATCGCGTCCCGTCAAGACCGACCGTTTCCCTAGCGATTACATGACAACCAGGGTCGCCGTGGTCCGAATTCTTAAAACGTGGTAACTAAAACCACGGGTCGATACGCGTAGCTCCCGAAAGCCGCCCGTCGATTAGAGGTGCACTGAAAATGCGATCGGCTGATTTTCATTGCGAAGCAGACTTCGAAATTGGCAGCCGGGTATTCGAGAATTCCAATACAAATAAACTTGGATGTCGCCTTGCAAATGTTATTAAGGATATTTGGAAGCCATATAAGTTGGAAAAATGAGGATCGGATTTGCGGAATAAAAAATCCATTCCGGTCCCGAAATTCGTTCGGCCCTTGAGCGATCGCGAAGGAATTTCGGTCAACCCTTGTACCGCACCCATCAGCCCCTAAATCCCCATGTGGATATTGGAGGGACATGACACTTGAAGGGATCAAGTCCCCATGCAAGTCAAACCCCAAAAACCCCACCACCTACTCTACTATTCATGTCCTACACCAACCCCACTATCTCCCACCCATCAAGTCACTCACTCAATCACTCAAACTCACCCTCTCCCTCTCTTACTCTTGGCTGATCACTCACCCTCTCTCTCACTCCCTCATTTCTTCATTTTGAGCTCAACTCTCTCCCAAGAACTCTCTCTTTTCCTCTCTTGGCCGAGCACCCCTTCGGCCTCCTCACACCGCCGGTCCAAGGAGGAGCTCCACCACGCCACTGCCACTTCATCTTCCTTTCTTGGCTGTGAGTTGTTGCCGCCGCCGTGCCATCCGTTTTTCTCTCTCTCGGCGCCGAACAAACCCTAGGGTTTCACCGCCGGTTTTGCTCATCCAACTTCAAGGTAAGAGCTCAAGCTTCTCAAAGGATTCTAGGGTGTTTAAAGGAGGTTCATGGCTGTGTGTGATGAGGTTTTCTTGGACTAAAAGTTGGTGCTTTGTGTTTGAAACCGGTGGACACCCTTTTAGGTCGAATCTGATCGTGCGCGAAGGAAACGCTTTCGCCGGGTTTTTCTTCATCAAAAAGCAAGGGTAAGAGTTTCCTAACCCTTCCTAGAGCCCTAGGTTACTAAGAGACACTTGGGTTTGGCTAGATGGTGTGCTAAATGCTTGGGATAGTGAGAAATGCTAGAGAGGACCAATCTGGAAATTTCTGTGCAATTGGTATCAATGCTGGTCCTGGGATGTTTATGTGGTCATATGGGTGGAAATGAGTGACTTGATGTGTAGATAGCACGTGGTTTAAGAGTGGACCATGGTTGGGGGCGATCGGGACCTAAAATAACTCAATTGGAGCAATTGTGCACTAAAATGGTTAGTGGGTGCTAAATGTTGTAATTCCGAGGTGGGGCACTTGAAAGGTGTTTTAGAATGACTTTTACATGCCTTGGCATGTGTGAAGCCTCTTGTGATTAAGTGTGTGGCTTTGTAAGAGAAAACGTGGAATTCGCTCGATTGGGACCGTTGGTATCAAAAGTAGTAATTCTGAATTGGGGGTGCTTTAAATGCATTTTATGTGATATTGTGATGTCTTGGCTAGTGTGAGACCCCTTGTAATTGCATGATTAGCCTTGTGAGGCGATATGTGGCAATTGGCCCGATTCGAGCTCGTGATGGTATTGACATGCTAAATAGCCCAAGTAATTGTGGAATTGCAATATTGTGATATTAGGGCATGAGGCCCTTTGTGTATGACCTATACATGAGATTATAAAGTCGTGTTCAATTGAGGCGTCCGAGGCCGTATAGTATGCCGTGTTCGCCCAATTGTCCGAGATTTAATCCGGTCGTGTTCCTAAGTGTCCGTGACCGTTGAATAAATGGGGCGTATTCCTAAGTGTCCGAGACCCCATGGGGCGTATTCCTAAGTGTCCGAGACCCCGGTGTGCACACAAAAATATCTGTATTTATACGTACAATGCCGTGTTCCTAAGAGTCCGAGGCTTGTACTTGATATATGAGATTATGATACTAAATTATGGAGGTGGTATGTGAGCCCTATGGTACGAGGATCGACTTGTGTGATTTGGCATGTTCTGGGTGGTCCTGTACATGATTGCTTTATTTGTGCACTTTGAATTGACCATTGTCTGCTGTTTGGATTGGATTGGTTGCATGCCGTGTTTTGTCTGGAGGTACTAGGACCTTAGGATAGGTTAGGCTTCGCTTACCGAGATGTCAATCTCACCCCTCTGTGGGACCAACATTTTCGGACCCTCGACCCTAATCGCCGCGATGCCGCTACTTTTTGGACTACCGACTCGGTTTGAGCCCGTGATTACCAAGTATAGAGTGGGACCAGATCGGACGTATTATCGGAGGGTTAGCACCTTGTGGATCGACGACGCGAGAGGATACTTGACCCCTTATTCCTTCCTCTCTTGGACTTATAAGGACGGGGACTATTTATCTGGACCTTTGAGGGAGGAGGTGATTCCCGAGCACGTCTTGGATGCCGCCGGACCTAGACTCCCGATAGCTTCACCTTCGAGACTCCCTGTCCTTGGACTCGTAGTTGGACCGATCCCCGAGCCGAGGTCTCCCATACCCGGACTCTCCGCTCCGGATGGAGGGATCTTGGAACTTGATGAGCCCGCTGATGGACCCCCGATGCTTCCCGAGCCTGTCCCGAACGTAGTTCACGTCGTGGATCCAGCACATGACTAGGAAATGGAGGAACCCGAATAGGAGTCCGAACCAGAAGAAGAGCTAATACCCGAGGAGGCGTCTGATCTAGAGGAGGACCTGGAAGAGGTGCCGGAGGAGGAGCCATGGGAGGAGCCCGAGCGGGCGTTTAGTGGAGCCATCGTGACGAGTTTCTCCCCGGAGTATGCTCCCCCCCTGCCGAGTTTACTTTTGATGATGACGCCTGACCCTTAGGTGTGTAGAAGTCCTTATCCCTGCTTTTGGACCCTCGTGTGTCGACGAGTGGTTATGTTTAGGGAGTTTCCTTTTGTGTCCCCGTGCCGTATCCTTGAGTCGTAGTCGTTTTATTTCTGGTGGTCCGTATGAACCTTGAACTTACCTGGCTATGTTATATGTATTTTGGTGTTATGTTCTAAGGTCATTCTATATTCATTGTCGAGTTTGTTTTCATTGCTTCCGCTTGCATTTGCATCTCGCGTGTTTTACGTCCGTTTGCGATCCTGGTGAGTGGTGAGATTTCTTCGACAACGAGGGATGTTGGCGCGCTCGGAGGACACGGGGCGTGACATGCGTAGCATTGGTCCGGGTCCTCCACAGATTAAGGCAGTATACGCTGCATTATCATATAGAATTGGTCCTTGAAAATGACCCCATCAAATGCCTTTTGGAGAAGCTAACATTGCTAGGAAAGATGGCTAAATGGCAAATCTTGCTTTTAGAGTTCGATATCAAAACCTCTCCCCAAAAGTCCGTCAAGGGAAGAGCAATTGCTGATATGCTAGCCGAGAACCTTCCTAAGGACATTTCAGAGCAAAACAAGGGAGGTCAAATTTTGAACATATCTGAAGACAAGTGGACAATGTACTTTGACGGCAGTGAACCTCACTGGATCGAGTGCTGGGGCAATTCTAATATCCCCTGAAGATCAATATTATCCAGTTTCAGCTAAGTTGGTGTTTCCATGCACCAACAACATTTCTGAATATGAAGCCTGCATACTAGGATTACAATTGGCCATCTCATTAAAGGTGAAGAAGCTGTTGGTATATGGAGATTCCATGCTGATCATTTTACAAACTCAAGGAGAGTGGAAGACGAAGGATCCCAAGCTTATTCCTTATCATAAGTACTTCGAAGAGCTGATCCAACATTTTGAGGAGATCACCTTCGAGTATCTACCAAGAACTCGGAATCACTTCGCAGATGCTCTGGCCACATTATCAGCCATGTTACAAGTGCAAGATGGCCTTGAGATAGAGCCATTAAGGATCGACATCTTGGAGCAACCCGCATACTGCATGGTCATTAAAGAAGAACCCGATGAAGAACCGTGGTATCATGACATCAAGAATTACCTACTAAAGGGCGAATTCCCGCGGGACAGTCAACCAGAAGATAAGAAGTACATAAGTAAGATGGCTTCTAAATTTTTCCTCAGTGAACGGATCTTATACAAGAGATCCTTTGACTCATCCCTACCGAGGTGCGTAAACTCGAAAGAAGCCAATCTCATTATGAAAGAGATTCATGAAGGAGAATGCGGACCGCATATGAATGGTCACCTCCTCGCCAAGAAGATCATGAGATAGGATTGCAACCAGCATGTTAGATCCTGTCATCAATGTCGGGTATACGGCGACGGGATAAATGCGCCACCAACCGAGCTACATCAAATGTCAGAACCATGGCCATTCTGCATGTGGGGAATTGATATGATTGGCCCTATCAACCCAAAGGCCTCCAACGGACATCGTTTTATTCTGGTGGCTATTGATTATTTCACCAAATGGATTGAAGCCAGCTCATATGCCAATGTCACTGCGAACAACGTGGCTAAATTCATCAAGAGAGATATCATCTCAAGATACGGAGTGCCAAAAGCCATCATTACGGACAATGGCTCCAATCTGAACAACAAGGTAGTCGATCACCTATTGGAACAATTTAAGGTACGACACCTTAATTCTTCACCTTACCGCCCACAAATGAATGGAGGCGTAGAAGCGGCGAACAAGAACATCAAGAAGATATTGGCTAAGGCTGCTGAGAAATATAGAGATTGGCATGAGAGATTGCCATATGCTCTCATGGCCTACCGAACTTCGATTCGTACTTCAACTGGGGCAACTCCCTACTCTTTGGTATATGGTATGGAAGCAGTCCTACTAGTAGAGGTGGAAATCCCCTCTTTAAGGATCCTATCTCGGGTAGAACTCACGGAAGATGAGTGGAACCGGCAGAGACATGAACAATTAAATTTGATTGATGAAAAACGATTGAAGGCCATCTGCCATGGTCAAAACTATCGGAAGAAAGTAGCCAGAGCTTTTAACAAGAAGGTCAAGCCCGGAAATTTTGAAATAGGGATGCTAGTTGTGAAGAAAATGCTCCCAAATGCTCAACACCCAGGAGGCAAATTTATGCCAAATTATGAAGGCCCCTACGTGATTCAGAAGGTCTTATCCGGGGGAGCTCTTATACTTGTAAACATGGATGGAGAAGAATTGGCAAGTCCAGTAAATGCAGACAAAGTGAAGAGATATTATCCTTGAAATGAAATTGAACTTCAAAGCGATTGATGAGCAGATCTGAGTCACATAGGATTTTGCATTCGCATGACATTTGCATACATGCATTTGCATAGGTCTGCATTTTGTAGGTGAACTGGGAATCATGAAGAACCTTACAGAATAACGGATCAAAACAGGGAAGCTATTTGTTATTTTGGACTACTGATTTTGAATATCACTACCCGATTGTTCCCTTTTGTTTTTACAGGAAACAAGGATCGGCACCCAAAGGAAACAAGAGAAAGTCACTTCGGAATTTAAAATTTTGAATATCTTGAACTAATTGATTCCTTTTGTTTTTACGGGAGACGGGAATCAACGTCCGAAGAAGACGGGAGGAAGTCGCTTCGGGATTTGAAATTTTGAACATCTTTAACTGATCGTTTCCTTTTGTTTTTACGGGAGACGGGAGTGAACACCCGGAGGAGACAAGAGGAAGTCACTTCGGAACTTAAAATTTTGAATATTTTGAACTGATTGTTTCCTTTTGTTTTTACGGGGGATAAAAGTCAATATTTGAAGAAGACAGGTTTGAGGTTCTCCTCCTTTACAAAGTATTTTCATACCCCGTCGTGCTTGGAGTTGAAAAACTTGGATTTATAGAGCCACAAGGCCCTTTCAAAGAGACATTCCTTTACAAGTTTCAGAAACATCTTTTGAATATATCTTTTGATGAAAACTTTTGCAAATGATGAATTTTGATGAAAACGCCACGGCTTTCTATAAATGGGCATGTTTTGAAAGCTTTTCGAAAGAGTGATCCTTCAGATGAAAAGAGGCAAACATTACCCTTAAACACGTCCCCGATACACTTGATTGATGAGTGAGAGTGACGGAGCGAAAGAGCTTAACCTCGGGACGTAGGGGTCATTCGCGGTGATTACATGGATTGAAATGATGAAAGGCATTTCCATTTCAAAATTATCCATACACATTTATATCCCTTGATAACCACTCCGAGCTAAAAAGGGAGAATTTTATGAATATAACCCTGTCAAGAACCACCCCACACCGGGGCATATTTGGAGGTTCATTGGATGATTCCTTGGAGAAAAGATTAGGTAAGACTTTATTGTGACACTCGCATCAATCTTTTTGTGATAGCTTCGAGTGATTTACGCGCGAGACTCGGAACACCTCAAAGTGAAGAAAAGCATTGCATTTCTATATCCCAAACACTTACCCTTTGAAAAGCCAATTTGAGCCTTTGAATATTCATTTCTAAACCCTTGTTGGTGATCACCTCCCCACACTGGGGCAAAAGAAAGGAATAACCAGCAATGAGTCAAAAAGCATGATCGGAAGAATTTTTTATCTTTGATCTCCAAAAGAGCGAGTCAATGCAAAAAATGATGAGAAATGAAAGGGCTAGAAAAAGCAAAGTGCCTGGTAAGAGCAAGGCCAAAGCCCATGAAAAGAGCACCCCGAAAAGGGGCAGATCCTGAAGAAAAATCATCAAGATGAAAAGAGGAAAATCCTCAAAATCAATTGAAAAATGGATGATCACGAATCTATTGCAAAGAAAGCAAATAAATGTTGGAAAAATGTCAAGGTGATCACCAAAGTTCACCCCTCTTTGAAAATATGGCCGTTCTTAAAGAGCCCACCTTAAGCCAAGATGCAACCTGTCACCAAAACTTTTCTGATTTGAGAGGGATTTCGGGTTGATGCAAGAGATCATACAGGAAGCTACCGCTTAAAGAGGTAAGTACAATCCTGTCTTATCATGTCTTCGGGGTTCTTGACTTGTAGACCCGAAGAAGCTATTTTTTTATCAAGATTCATTTCTAAGCCTCAAAATGAATATCCTTTGATAAGCCTTTGACCTGGCTTGAACTACGGTCCCTTTTAAAAATGCCTTCTACGATTAATCGGATTGTATGCATCTCGAATGATCCCGAAATCTCGAGGTTAGGTTTCCTGTGAGCAGAATTGAATTTCAAGAAAAGCCTTCCCAAATGGTGAGAAGCCCTCTTGGATGAAGGAAAACCCTTTTGAAAAACTTTTAAAACAACCTTTTTGTGGAATACTCGGGATGTGTCATCCAAAATCCATCCTCGGTGGAAATTTGAACTTGTGATTGGATACATTTCCTTCGCAAATGCACTTTGAAAATTTGTCTGGAATTCTTAAGTTTCTTCCCTTAACTAAGAATTGTCATTCTAATGATATTTGATTGAACTTTCTGCAGGTTCCTTGGTGGTCCCAAATCCTCGGAAAAGTTACATTTTAAAGATTTGATTAACTTGGATTTTCTGCGGGTCTTACGGCGTTCCCGGGTCCTCGGATCCTACACATTAGAAAATTTGAAATAGGGTTTGAGCTTACGTAGGTATACTAGTCAACCTAGGTCCTTAGATGGCACCCTCTCGGACGGTGAATAGCTTTCTAGATGAAAGCCGATCTGCATTTTAGAAAATTTGAAATAGGGTTTGAGCTCACGTAGGTACACTAATCAACCTAGGTCCTCAAATGGCACCCTCTTAGACGGTGAGTAGCTTCCTAGATGAAAGCTGATCTGCTTTTTAGAAAATTTGAAATAGGGTTTGAGCTTCTGTAGGTACACTAGTCAACCTAGGTCCTCGGATGGCACCCTCTCGGACGGTGAGTAGCTTCCTAGATGAAAGCCGATCTCGCTTTTTAGAAAATTTGAAATAGGGTTTGAGCTTCGTAGGTACACTAGTCAACCTAGGTCCTCGGATGGCACCCTCTCAAACGGTGAGTAGCTTCCTAGATGAAAGCCGATTTGCTTTTTTAGAAAATTTGAAATAGGGTTTGAGCTTACGTAGGTACACTAGTCAACCTAGGTCCTCAGATGGCACCCTCTCGGACGGTGAGTAGCTTCCTAGATGAAAACCGATCTGCTTTTTAGAAAATTTGAAATAGGGTTTGAGCTTACGTAGGTACACTAGTCAACCTAGGTCCTCGGATGGCACCCTTCCGGACGGTGAGTAGCTTCCTAGATGAAAGCCGATCTGCGTTTTAGATGGTGAGTCCCCGCATGGAGGATAGCCAATCTCTTTTAAATAGGTGAAACCCCTTTGTTACAAGGGTGAACCTCCCTTCCGAACGGTGAGTAGCTTCCTAGATGAAAGCCGATCTGTGTTTTATATGGTGAGTCCCCGCATAGAGGATAGCCAATCTCTTTTAAGTAGGTGAAACCCCTTTGTTACAAGGGTGAACCTCCCTTCCAGACGGTGAGTAGCTTCCTAGATGAAAACCGATCTGCGTTTTAAATGGTGAATCCCCAGTGGATAGCCAAACCCATCTCATATAGGTGAAATCCTTTTGTTACAAAGGTGAACCTTGCCCCACAAATCTTCAAACCACCGCCCGACATCGGACGGACACCGACCATTGCAAAATCGCGCCAAACATTCAGAGGTAATTCCATGTGACCATTTTCTCAACCTCGGATCAACAAATCTCCGACTACAGTTAGGTGAGCTACGGGTAAGTCTCTCTCTTCTTATCTCTCTTTCATATAAATGAGCATGAACCGAAACAATTCCCCACGGAATTAGAACTTTAACAGCAAAGGTAAAGCAATCGAATGTTAAGACTTATTTCCTTTAGATTTTTCCCCAGCATAGTCGATTGAGGATCCAGGTGTCACCTTGTCTTTGAAAGCAACCTCTAACCGAGATTACTTTCAAAGAGGGGCAGTTGTTGGCACTTGATTTTTAATCATTTTTTCCTTTAGTTTTATTTTCCAAAATTCACTAAAAATCCACAAAAAATCAAAAATTTAAAAAATCAACATTGGAAGCCTTGGCCAAGCCCAAGGAGCCAATTTGGAACAAAAAATAATTTTTCATATTTTTCACATTTATTAATATTTTCGGAAAATAGGAAAATATTAGAAAATTCATAAAAAATACTTTTAGAGGTCACAAAAATATAGAAAAATGTCCAATATTTTTCTTTTAATTCCCTTTTCATATTGACCTCAAGAAAAATTAAAAATTGAGTTCAATTTTAGGTGTTCCTTCACAACGCCTAGAGTTGAATTTTCATAAAAAATACGAATTGAGTCTTTTTATTTGCAATTTTTGCACATTTTGTGTTTTGACATTCAATTGTGGTCCCTTTGAACTTCAATTTGATCAATTACACCATCAATTGCATGAATTGCACGAATTAGGCCAAATCCCCAAAGAATCTTGCAATTTAGTCCTTCAATTTGTCAATTTTTGAAATTACTTTTAATTGAGGGATTATCTTGATAAAATTGGACTGTCTCCCTATGTTTTTATGTATTCCAAATCAATTGGCATAGGTCTCATGGTCCAATTTGGTCTAATTGACACTCAATTGAACTTTTCCCCGATTTGGGCAAATTGAAAAATTTGGGGTTTTCATAGAAATTGAGGTGAACTTTTGGGCAAAATTGAATTTCTAGATAATATTCAGGCCCCTAAGTCCAATTTTGAAATTTAATTGTAAAAATTCCTAGTGAATTTGGGTTAATTTTGAAAATTACACGTCAGAACCGGTTCGGACCGGTCTGGCCGCCGGTCGGACCGGTCGAACCGGTCTGGGAATGTGTCATCTTCCTCACCAATTCATGCATTTTGCAGGTTTAGAAGGCGAGTTTCAACGATCAAATTGATGGCCAATTCGAACCTAATTGAACTAATTAATGTGGGGTTTTTGTCTCGCAGGTGAGGACGCGTCGATTGCTACCGACGGCGGGGCCGGTCGCCGCCGGAGCACGCCGGAATCGCCGATCAAAGGCGTCGGCGTCCAAAAGTCAATATTTCCAAATCAGAGTGCAATCCTAGTCCGTTTTAGCTCAACGGTGGGTCTAACGGACGGTGACGGAATCATAACCGATTCCGTCACCGTCCGGCGACCAAAACGCGTGCGATTGGCACATGAGAGCCTCGGCAAAGCTTGGCCCGTGCGCGCGCAAATTTTGAAAACGAGTATAAAAGGCTGGGATGATTCTAGAACAAAGAGGGAGGCTCATTCTGGCTCGAAAAGACTAACGGAATAGAGAGAGGGTGGGTGAGATAGAGAGAGAAGCTCTCGCATACCTCCATTGACGAAGCTTCGGGCCGAAGATTCAACTCTTGATCCCGGACGATTCAGGCCAAATCGAGGTGGCGGATAGTCGCCGGAAGTTCACCTAACCAACGAGAAGTTGATCGGCACGGCTTAATCAGCTTGCAACCTCTAAAAATAGTAAGTCGAACTTCTATCTTCTCTACCGAGCTACTATGGCATCTCGTGTTCTTGCGTTCGATTCTTGAAATTATTTTGTGCCTTTTGATCCTCATACACCTTTGACCACCATCGCACCTTCGTTTTGCATCGATTTCTCTCAAAAACCTCGAGTCGGACCTCCTATTCATCGCGGTGCAGCCGGACTTCGGCCGGACAAATCCGGCGACTCCGGGCTCGATCGAGCCCGAGGGTAAGTGTCTTGAACTCGATTTATATGTGCCTGAAGCTTGGATTGCATTGTTATGATCTACATTGCTCGATTGAAGTTTGAGGTGTCGCGATTGTGATTAGCATGATTCTCGTGATTTCTTGGATGGAATTGTCTAGTTTTTGGATATGTTGATGCGGAGTGTTGGACGAGTCGATCCGTTCTAGTTTGGGATCATTCCGGCGAGATCTCACCGTTGGATCTCGCCGGAATGCTTCTGGCCGTCCATTCTGCGTCGTCGCGAGGAAGACGACGATCTTGAGGTGGCGGTCAACGTGGTCGGCGTGTCTGACGTGGCGTCGTGCGTTTGGTCCACGGTGTCGTTGACTCGGCTTAGTCGTTGGCGCGAATAAGCCGAATCAGATCCGATCCAACGGTCACCGTAAATAGTTAGATTTGATTCTGGACCGTTGGATCAGCATTTTTGTATTTTCAGAATTTTGTTAATTAGTTAGAAAATAGGAATAATGGAAACGACGTCGTTCATTCTAGGGGATGTGTCGTCGTTTTGAGCAAATTAGGAATGAACGGCTAGGATCGAGTCTAGGAGTGATTGCAGCCGTTCGGAGTAATAACAGATGCGGCGTCGTTTTGTCTTTAGATAGGTTTGACGGCCCGGATTAAGTTTAGGATTGATCGTGGCCGTCCGTGCATTTAATCCGTGCGGCGCCGTTTTGGTCTAGATGAGTTGACGGTTCAGATTAGATTTTAGTTCTAATCGTGACCATCCCTTTTAATACGGGGAAGTGGCGTCGTTTTAGAGATTAGGCACGTGCGGCGTCGTTTTTGCTTAGAGCCGTGTCGACGGCTGAGATCAAATCTGAGATTGATCTCGGCCGTTCGTTCTATTTTCGTATATTCCGAATATTAGAAAATAAGTTTTAGAAAATCAAAAATAAAAGGAAAATAGGAATGCGGCACCGTTTAGCGTAGAGTCAATCACGGGCGGTCGGACCGGGTTTGACCGGCCGTTGACCGAGTTGACCCGGTCCGGTTCATTAATAAAAAATAATAAAAAATAAAAAGAAATTTCCAAAAATTCCAAAAAAAAATTGCAAAAATACCTAGAAAATTCATAAAAATTCCCTGATTTTCACAAAAAAAAATTTCTAAAAATTTGTAGATCGATTCGAGACTCATAAAGTCTAGATCGAAAATTTTGAGACTTCAAGGGTCGATTTATACCGATCCGGAAAATTCTCAACATTTTTAGAAAATAAATAAAAAATTCAAAAAATTAGAAAAATTCCATAAAAGCACAAAAAATGGGAAATGGCTACATTCAACTGGCCCAACCCCGATTTTGTGATTTTCGGGTCCCAAACCCCAAAAAATGACCATTCTACCCTTCCGGGCCTTCCGCCCCAAATTTTCCCTAACCAACCCCGAAACCCAAATTTGATTTTTGTGTGGGCCAATATGGCTATTTTTAGACATATCAAACCTTGATTGATTGATTTGATTGCTTGTAATGATTTTGATTGCGCATTAAATTTTTTGATTGTGATTGATTAGGATAGAAAATCCCCATCCGCATGAATACCTTAGATCGTTAGGGCCTACCTCACCCGATATCGCATCTACATGAAATCCTAGGTTAAAAAATCACTCAACATCGGTAACCGAAAGGGCGTCGAATGAAATTTTCGGCGTAACCAAGTCCCCGGACCCAAAAATCTCTGGTTTTCGCGGAACCGAACGGTTCCTCCCGACCGTTCGGTAAGGTTTTTCGATCGTACCTTCCAATAAATCGATCGGTGGTGACTCCAAATTACATGTACACCTCGCACATGCCACCCGACCACACAAGGTCAATTTCGATATTTGAAAAATTTTACCCGACATCGCGATTCGAGTAATGGGTCTTGGGAGAGACCCGCGATCCTCTATATAAATAAAAGGTATCGGCTCGTTAACCCTACTCACCCCGGAACACGTCATCATGAAATAATTATTTCAGGGAGGGTTGCGACACTCCATCTTTGGGCGTAGGCGCGAACGGCCTCATTCTTTCCTTTCACGGTTCTTAGAAGGTCCTCTCTAGTGAGGGTGGTCTAGGTGTTAAACTTGTATTGCCGAAGGAACTCATCAGACAGCTTGTCCCAATCGGCGAGCCTCTCTGGCTCCAACTCGATGAACCATGCCGGGGCCGCTCCAGACAGGCTTTCCCGGAAAGTATTGACCAGTAGTGGAATGTTGTCCGAGAATTGTGACATTAGGCGCAAATAATACTTCAGGTGCGCCTTGGGACACCCAATCTCATTATACTTCCTCGCAAAATCTGGTTCCTTGTTGTTGACACTCGATTTTTAATCAAGTTTCCTTTAGTTTTATTTTGCAAAATTCACTAAAAATTCCAAAAAAAAAAAAATTAAAAATCAACATTGGAAGCCTTGGCCATGCATAAGGAACCAATTTTGAACAAAAAATAATTTTTCATATTTTTCACATTTTTTTAATATTTTCGAAAATAGGAAAATACTTGAAAATTCATAAAAAAATACTGTTCGAGGTCACAAAAATACAGAAAAATGTCCAATATTTTTCATTTAATTCCCTTTCCATATTGACCACAAGAAAAATTGAAAATTGAGTTCAATTTTAGGTGTTCCTTCATAACACTTAGAGTTGAATTCGCATAAAAAAATACCAATTGAGTCTTTTTATTTGCAATTTTTGCACATTTCGAGTCTAGACATTCAATTGCAGTCCCTTTGAACTTCAATTTGATCAATTGCACCCACAATTGCGCGAATTGCACGAATTGCATAAAAACCCCCCAAAAGTTTTGCAATTTAGTCCATCTACTTGCAAATTTTTGAAATTACTTTTAATTGGGGGATTTTCTATGCAAAATTGGACCACCCCTAGGGTTTTTGACACATTCTGAATCGATTGGCATAGGTCTCGTGGTCCAATTTGATCAAATTGATATCCAATTGAACTTTTCCCCAAATTGGGAATTTTAAAAATTGGGGCTTTTGTGCAAATTGATAAGAACTTTTGGGCAAAATTGCATTTCTATATAATATTCAGGCCCTAAAGTCCAATTTTGAGGTTTAATTGTGAAATTTCCCCATCAATTTTGTTTAATTTCAAAAATTGTACAAAGTGTTTCGTCCGAACCGGTTCGGACAAGTCTGATCGCTCGGTCGGACCGGTCGAACCGGTTCGGAACAGTGCATCTTCTTCCCCAACTCGGCCGCACCATTTGCAAAATTGAGAGTCGAATTTCAATGGCCAAATTGATGGTCAATTTGTGTATAATTGTGCCAATTGATTTAGGGTTTTTGTTGTGCGGGTCAAGAGGCATTGAACGCCACGCGGCACGGCCAATGGCCGACGGAGCACGGCGGAATCGACGGTCAAATCTCCGGCGAGGTAAAAAGTCAACATAATGCATCCGTGGTTCAATTGATGCTCGTTTGAACTCGATGGCAGGCCAAACGGACGTTGACGGAATCATAACCGATTCCGTCACCGTCCGGCGGCCATAAATCACGTGACCGCACGTGAGAGGGCCTCGGTGAACACTTGCCCGTGCGCGCGTTTTTGAAAATGGGTATAAAAGGGACGGGGAAGGTTCGCGAAGGAGAAAAAAGGGAGGTTCATTTTGGCTCGCTCACGAACATAATAGAGAGAGAAAGAGGGAGAAGTAGAGAGAGAGACTACGAGCGACAGCTTCGCCGGAGCTTTGAACCGAGCCTGTGCAACTTCGGCCCGGGCGATTCGAGCCAAATCGAGCCACCGGACTGCCACCGGAAGCTCGCCCGAGCATGGAGAAGACGATCGCACCAGCTCATTCGGTTTGAGATCTCCAAAAACGGTGAGTTCACTTCCCGAGTTCGACACTGTGCGATTATGGCATCACGCGTTCCCGAGCATATTCCTTGAAATTATTGTGTGCCTTTTACCTCTTGAACCTTACCGACCATGATCGCTCTTGGTTTTTGCATCGATTTTGTCTAAACACTACGAGTCGAACCTACCTCCCGCCTCGTTCTGGCCGAACACTGGTCCGACGTATCCAGCCATTGCGAACTCGATCCGAGTTCGAGGTAAGCATTCTAGACCTCCCGTGATGCTATTCTATTAAGGAATTGAATTGTTATGCTCTGTTTTGCTTGATTGAGGTCCGGAATGCCGTGTGTGTGCGTAGTTCGATTCTCGTGATTTAGACAATACAAGTGCTCGATTCTAAGATATGTTAATCTAGAGGTCGAATGGAGTCGATCGCCGTTGGTTTGAAACTTTTCCGGCGAGATCTCACCGTTGGATCTCGCCGGAGAGCTCTCGGCCTTCCGTTACGGTGTCGTCGCAGTGAAGAAGACGAAGGTGACGTGGCGAGTCAACCGGTCAACCGGCCTAGGTGTCGTCGCGTGATAGGGCCAGCTAGGATCTGAGTCAGCTCGGCCGTTGGCGCGAGCGGGCTGACTTAGATCCGATCCAACGGCTGAGATTAATTGATGAATTTGATTCTCAACCGTTGGATCGTTTTATATATATTCGTTTATTAGAAAATTCAGAAACGGTGTCGTTTTGCTTAGGTTAGGCGTCGTCGTTTTAGCATTGGTATAGATAGACGGTCCAGATTAGGCTTAGGATCAATCGCAGCCGTTCATCGTTATAAGTGATTCGGCGTCGTTTTTGGTAGGGATGGGTAGACGGCTCGGATTAGATCTAGAATGAATCGCGTCCGTCCGTTTGTTTAAAAGGTGCGACGTCGTTTATGAGTGAGGGTCGAGTGCGTCGTCGTTTTAGGTTTAGGAAGGGATGAACGGCTCGGATTGAGCTTCAAGATCTAATCGTGACCGTCCGCGATTTATACTAATGCGGCGTCGTTTCGTTTAGTAGAGGACCGACGGCCGAGATTGATTCGCAGATTGATCTCGGCTATCCATTCATTTTAGTATATTCGGATATTAGAAAATCATTTTTGAAAAATAAAAAATAAATAGATATATACATATACGGCACCGTTTTGAGTAGAGCGAGTTTGAGTTCGGTTGGACCGGGTTGACCGGTCATTGACCGGGTTGACCCGGTCCAAAATATTAATAGAAAAATAATAAAAAATAAAAAGAAATTTCCAAAAATCCAAAAAATTCCAAAAAATACTTAGAAAATTCATAAAAATTCCCGGATTTTCACAAAAAATTTCTAAAAATTCTTAGATCGATTCGGGACTCATAAAGTCTGGATCAAAAATTTTGAGACTTCAAGGGTCGATTTGTGTCGATCCGGAAAATTTCCAACATTTTTAGAAAATAAATAAAAAATCCAAAAAAATAGAAAAATTAGAAAAATTCTGGAAAATCACAAAAAATGGAAAATGGCCACATTCAACTGGCCCGACCCCAATTTTGTGAATTTCGGGTCCCGAACCCCAAAAAATGACCATTTTACCCTTCTGGGCCTTTCGCCCCCAAATTTTCCCAAACCATCCCCGGAACCCGAACTCGATGTTTCTGTGGGTCGATAGGGTCATTTTAGATATGCCTATATGATTTGATTGATTTTGATTGTCTTGATTGCGCTTTTAATTTTTTTTCTGATTGTAATTGATAGGAATAGTAAAATTCCCGTCCGCATGAACACCCTAGAACCGTTAGAGCCTACCTCACCCGATATCGCATCTGCATGAACTCGTAGGTTAGAAAATCACTCAACATTGGTAACCGAAAGGGCGTTAATGTGAATCTTGGCGTAACCAAGTCCCCGAACCCAAAAATCTCTGGTTTTCGCGGAACCGATCGGTTTCTCCCGACCGCTCGGTAGGGTTTTCCGATCATACCCTCCAATAAATTGATTGGTGGCGACTCCAAAATTGCATGTACACATCGCACATGCCACCCGACCACACAAAGGTCGATTTTGACGAAATTTTCTCCGACATCGCGATTCGAGTAATGGGTTTTGGGAGAGACCCGCGATCCTAAAAGATATCCCGCCGACAACCGGGATCCTATAAAAAGGAGGATCGGCTCGTTAACCCTCTCACCACCGGAACATTTTATGGTAAAATTTCCGGAGGGTCGCGATAGACTAGCGACTCCACCGGGGATCTCATAAGAGGACTTAAGCCGATAAAAATGTTGAGTGCTTTCTAACCCCGTTTTTCTGCAGATGCTCTTGAAGATGAGATACGTCCACTAACAAAAAGTGTTAAATGTTGATGCAGATGGGAGTTATAAGGGGTGGCGTCTGTGTTAACCTTTTTGTTGCAGATATGGTGTTTTGGATTGTGTGTTTATTTATGTCCATATTGAAGCGATGTTTTGAATATAAATTGTTGTGCATGTCTTGCATATTTTTGAGGATCACGACACTACACACACAAGCGCCTAAACCCGAGCCGCGAAATCACCTTTTAGGTCGCCATAAATAGGGATTGGTATGCAAAGCTCTTGTGTTTGATTGCACTTGGGTTGACCATATTTGATCCCGCTTACTATGCGAGATTGATGATCCTACCCACTTGTTGTTTGATTGCGTTTGTAGGCGGCTCATCGATTCGTATAGCGAGAGCCCTTTTAGGTCCATACCCGAGCCTTTTTATTTCTTTAGAGTTGAACCTCACTTGTCTCATGCGCATGTGAAATGGACGGTTGGTATACCTAAAACCAAAAAATACCAAACAAAAAAGAGTAACATCGGTTGGTAAGGCTTTTTACCCTCTTTACTTTGAACTTGTAAATTTAAATTTTGCATATCATGCATATTCACGACATATCATCACCATTTGTAAGATCGTTTAAGTGATCGGGGTTGAAGGTCAAATTTTCCTTTTTAGGATAGATGGCGCCCCGAGGTCATATTGATGTACCCGACGTATTCACATGGGAGCGGAGGACCATTCGACGCGAAGACCGAGTACCTGCTACTTTTCAAGTCTTTGGATTTGTTCATGGACGGGAGCTTAACGGACGGAACCGCACTCGCGGTGAGAGGTGCGATTATACCCGTTGTAGACGTCATTTGGAAATCAAGCGCGAAAAGGAGAAAATTTGGGAGTTGTACATGAAATTGGCAAAGAAGCCTCGTGCGATCAAGACGGCCTCGAAACACTCCCCGATTAAGAAGAAGGAAGTCATCACCATATCCTCCGATGATGAAGAAGATATCGAGCTTCCCGAGATAGTGGAGATTTCATCCGATGAAGATACTACTTCGACTATCTAGTTTAGTACGACTTTGGGGCATTTCTAGGGTTCATTACATTTTGAGTCGATTATGTACTTTCATTGACATTTGTTGTCCGAACATCTTTAGATACTATCATGTTCTATCTCTTTCGACTTTATTGTACTAGACTTGTAAATTCCATGGGTTGTCAAATTGAAGTTGTAAAAGCGACTTTCTACCCCGATTTGGCTTAAACGATCCTAATCAAATTACATGCCATCTTTGGGTGGGATTAGGTCCATAACTACCCTATTTGGCTTATTTGGGTCAAGTGGGAGTAGTTGACCCTCATGTTACCAAAAGATGACATGGAATTTGGTTAGCACATTTGCATCACATTTCATGCACATGCATATTAAATCCGTGGTAATTGACTTTAGGATCATCATTTTTTGCATTTTTAGATCATGGGGAATGGAGACATCAAAGTCATCCCGGTACCGCGCAAGGAGCTTTCTATATGGTGGGATCGCCTCGACATCATCAACAAGGCCTACGTGGAAGGACGTTTGGGACGACTTGTAGATTTGATCAAAGTGGAATACCAACCGGCCCTTATTCAAGCGCTAGCCAAGGCATGGGACGCGCGCACAATGACATTTAACTTCCGAGGATTAGAATTGACCCCTACGCTTGAGGAATACACCGCTATTATCGGGGCCAAGTTTGAAGAACGTATAGCTCAACCCCCTTTAGACATGGACTCTACTCGTTCTTTGTCGAGTTTCCTTCGCCTTAAAACTTCCGAGATTGAAAAATTTTATAAATCCAATTCTAACAAGTTCACCTTCTCATTCCTTTTCGATAATTATTCCTCTTTACCCACCGAAACCGGTCATAAATCGGGAAAGGTGTTCATCTTGCTTTCTTTGCATTCGTCCTATTCCCAACCTCTAGGACCACTTTTGACCCTTCTATAGTCCATATAGCCGGACAAGCATGTTGTCGCTGGAATTATTCGTACATGATCTTAGCTGAGACCTTTCTCTCCTTAAACCGTTCCAAAACTTCCAAAAAGGCCGTTTTCCAAGCGTCCAACGGATTACTCCACATGTGGTTCACCTCTCATATAAAGACTTTCCAACTCCGAGTGGGGTGCTATGAGATCAATGAGCACATCCACCCTCTTAGATCCTTCCTCAAGTGTCAATCCCTTGTACCCAAATACTCATTCAAAAAGTGGGTTGAGCTATTGGAAAATTTGAAGCCTGAACATGTTAGATGGCGTTTGACTTGGCCTAAGATTGTAGAGGCTCGCATTATTGGCGTTGAAGATAGCCCTATTCCCTTATTGGGATGTGCTGGCGCTATGGCATACTACCCCATTCGAGTGGTGAGGCAATTTGGAGTGCTACGGGAGGTGCCACCGGATGTTTGTCCCGGGATTTTCTCGTTTGACATGACACGAGGAAAGCTTACAAAAGAAGCAAAGAAGTTATATTGGGCTCGGATAAAGCTTATTCTTCACGCTTTGAAGAATTCCCCGCTGCAACAAGTTGAATGGCCGGATTATTTGGACGATGAGATGAACATTCATAGAGCCTCCAAGGAGTATATCCAGAAATTTAAGGAGTATCGCCAATCAATGGTTGAGCCATATGTACCTGAGTATGTATCTCCTCGCATCGAGGAAGTAGAGTCCTATGAGCCAGAGTACATAGTACCTTACGTACCGGGAGTAGAGCCGTACATTCCCGAAGATCCGGAGCAGTGGATGTCGGAAGAAGGAGAAGACCCATACCCGTGAGACTCCGATGGATCGGAAGAACAAGAGGAGTGGAAGCGTCCTAGACTTGGATAGATTCATTCCCCCATTTAGATTTTCGTATATTTGTTATCTTTTAGATACTTTTGAACAATTTGGTTTGTAATAAATACATATTATTTCTTTTATAAGCATTTCATGCATACATATAGAAAAGTTAATTACCACGGATCAATGTCTCCAAATCCTTTAATATTTTCCATACTGATTTGATGTTCTGAAAACAGGTGAGTGATAAATACGAGGACTCGTAGCAAAACGCGCAAATTAAGGATGGAGCAAGAAGAGCTCGCACCTCGTGTGGGCAATCTGGAGAACCAAATGAATATGATCGCCACAATGGTGGCAGAGATGAAAGCGATGATGATCGCTAGTCAGGGGAGATACCCTGTCGACCCTAATTCTCAAGCCCCTGCGGGTCCATCTGATGGAGCGAACGCTAATCCGGCGCCCGCCGCTAATCCCACCCCGAATCCGAAGAGACCGCCTAAGGATCCTCCTATTGTGATAGATTTGGAAAAGAAGGAGAAACAGGTCCTCAAAATGGAAGAGGAGATCAAAAGGCTTGCTAAGATCGAAGAATGTTTGGCGAGTCAAGGTTATGAACTCTCGAGATTTGATAAGGTTGCACCGTTTGAAAAGATTGAGGTTCCCGCCGATTACAAGGAACCGGACTTTGTGAGGAAATATAATGGGACCGGGTGTCCCAAGGCGCACTTGAAGTATTATTTGCGCCGAATGTCGCAATTCTCCGACAACATCCCACCGCGGGTCAATACATTCCGGGAAAGCCTATCCGGGGCAGCCTTGGCGTGGTTTATTGAATTGGAGCCGGAGAGGCTCGCCGATTGGGACAAACTAGCAGACGAGTTCCTTCGGCAATACAAGTTTAACACTTTGACTGCCCTCACTAGAGAAGACCTTCTGAGAATGGTAAAGGGAAAGAATGAGGCCGTTCGTGCCTACGTCTAAAGATGGAGAGCATTGGCTGTGTGGGTAAAGTCACTCGTCCCGGAAGAAGAACTAATAGACCTATTTCTCAAGGTCCTTCCCTTTGAGTTTTTTGACAAGCTGAACACCTCTGGGTGTCGGACGTTTGCGCACCCGATCAAGGTGGCAGAACGCCATGAGTGGGCACTAAGAGAAAAGAAGATACCCGAAGCGCCTTTCGGACGTTAATACCCTTTGAGAAGGGATAATAGGGAGCAAACTGGAGAAGTAGCCTTTGTCCCTAACCCGCTAAAGCCTAAAAATTTCTCACCTTCTACCCCTACCCAAGGAACATCCTCCTGGACCGCTTCCAAACCACCAGAATTTAGAAGAAAGAACCAACCTGTTTTCACCCCACTACCCCGACCCTTATCCAAATTATTACCCATGCCGCTGGAAAACCGCCTAGTTGCAAAAGAGCCACCTAGGGCTCATCCTCCAAGGTTTCCGGGGTTTGATGAGACCCAGACGTGCATATACCATATGGGAGAAAGGGGACACAATGTAGATAATCGCCTCGCTCTCAAGTTCAAAGTACAAGCATTGATCGACGGTAAGGTTCCGGAGTTTGATAAAGCTGAACCGAATGTGCAACGTAACCCGTTACCAAAGCATCGCAAGGTGAACGTGATTTTCGGAGACGAAAAGGAAGAGGTTCTGGAGTTCATAGTGGATATGAGTAAAATGCGGGATGTCTTGACATTGGCCTCACAATACCCGGAAGGAGAGAGTATTTCCCGAGAGCAAAATGGGGCTTGCTTAGAAAAGGCGATTAACTTGGGCGTTATAGGAAGAATGGAAGATGTTACTTTTAAGGGTACTTATGTGGCTGTGGACATGCTGTCCGAGGAATTTGCGATGAAACCTACGAGGGGAGCTGTTTTGAAAATACCCTTAGGATATTTAACAAGCATCAAAGATGGCCAAGAAAATGAAGAGATAGACGAATATGAAGTTCGCCTGGATAAAGCACGCAGAGGTGATAGAAGATTTATGCAGAAAGCTCTTGAGAAGGGAGAAATAGTTGACAACCCGGGAGAAGATAGTGGCGGTTACAACTTCAAAGTTTTGTATTCGGCGCCCCCAAGCTTTTTCGTTGATTCCGGAGATATAGTCCACGATGGGTGGGGTGGCATGGATGACCCCGAAAGTGAGGAATTTTGTCGGAACGGTCGATGAGGTTAAAGACCAGGCGGCCCCTCGGAATGAACAGGAGAACCGAGAGGTCAATATGTGGGTTTCTAATCTGGAGACGCATATACGTCATTTGACGACTATGGTAGCAGAGTTATCTCGGTTGTTGGCTAAGAATAACGCCACAAGAGTATAGGAGAACATGCAGATTCTGGAAATGCGGCGGGCCATGGAGACACAAAATCGAAAGATCGCCCTACCGCAAGAGCAAGGAGACGATGTGTCAAGGAAAATGGATGAGTTGAAAGAGCTGATTACGCCACTTACTCGAGCAAGAAATGTTCCGCCCCAAGGCGCGAACCCGAGAGTGATCTTCCGCACAAAATATAATGGCGCCGGGTGTCCTCTGGCGCATATCTCATATTATCTCCGTCAAATGGTTGGCCACCATGAAGATGACGAAACATTAATCCCGAACTTCGGACATAGTTTAACGGGGCCCGCGCTAGCATGGTTTCCATCAATCGATTTGGATTGGGTTCCGAGCTGGGAGGAGTTATCAGAGCACTTTATACGACATTTTGAAGCTGGAATTAGAGGTTATTTCACTAAGGCTAATTTGTTAAACATCGGGAAAAGTGAAGATGAGAGTTTTGAGCTCTTTGCAAGGAGATGGAAGAAACATGCTGTGATGGTGCAACCGCCGCTGTCGGAGAGAGAAATGCTGGAGTTTGTGCTCAAATCCCTTTCGGCGGAATACTTTGACCGCATGTATGCATATACATATTCGTCGTTCCAACATCTGGTGGAGATTGGTATGAGAATTGAGGGGATTATCCCGAGAATCGGAAGAGAAAGGCAGAGGGATCCGGATGAAGAAAATGCCACGCCGGTATGGCCAAGTCTAGAACATAACCCCGATGATGTCCATGAAGACGAGATGATAGGAATGGTAGATACTCCGATTCGCTTTGTCATTGATCCGAATAAGGTAGATAGTTGGGAAAAATCTGCTTCGGAGAAGCCGTCAACGTCCGAATCACCACCGGAAAAGATCATACCGGTGAAGATTAAGTTACCGTTTGTGGAGGAATATAACTCGAAGGCGGTTCATTGGGACTATGGGACGGGCGAGATTGACGCCATAATGAGATCAGGAAGATGTTATCCACCAAGAGAGGCGGATCCTAAAAAGAAAGTCCCGACTGCGGAAGAGGTTGAGAAGTTGCAATCGGTCGTGAGAACCGGTGAGTATGAGATCGTCGACCAACCGCGGAAAACGCCGGCACAGATCTCTTTACTAGATCTCTTCAAAAACTACGAAAAGCACAAGAATGCCCTCTTAAAGGTACTAGATGAGGTCCATGTCCCGAAAACCATTAACGAAGTGCAACTGGGAAATTTCGTAGGGGCTATACTTTTGAAAGACCAGATATCCTTCTTGGATGAAGATTTCCCGAAAGAAGGACGGATCCACAACAAAGCCCTCTATATTGCTATGAGGTGCCATAGGAAAGAGGTTCCTCACGTCCCGATTGATAACGGTTCTACTTTTAACCTATGTCCTCTGAGCACTTTGAGAAGCTTGGGGATAAATGAAGACCTCGTTAGGACATCTAAAGCTACCATCCGGTCGTTTGACTGAGTCTCTAAAAATGTTGTAGGAGAGATTGAGCTGGACATTGCCATTGGACCGGTAACTTTCTCTATACCATTCCAAGTGATGGACATCCATAGCGCCTTCACCTTGCTTTTTGGAAGACCATGGATCCATGTCGCTGGAGCGGTACCTTCCTCCCCGCATCGAAAGTTAAAATTCGTGGTCAAGGGTCAGTTGATCACCGTCCATGGCGAGAAGGGACATCGAGCTGCTTTAAAAGGGATGGTCCCATACATTGAACCCTCAAAGGAGGAGGAGCTGAGTTATCATACCTTCGACATTGTATCCGTCATGCATGTATCACCGGATGCAAAAATAGCCGCACCGGAGCTTTCGAAGCCTGCGACCATGGCGGGAAGAGTGCTACTCTCGAATGGATTTATTCCAGGTGTCGGATTAGGGAAGTACGGTCGGGGAATCCTTAACCCTCTGAATTTGAACTCAAATGACCACAAGGTTGGTGCGGGTTATAATGGAATAGTGAAGAATAATACAGGTCGAGGCCGAGGTGGAGACCAAGGTGGCCGTTTTATAGGCACCGACGCATGGAAAGCTAGAGGAAAAATGTTCCTAAACCCCTTATTCGAGGTATTCTCTAAAGGAGGCAAATGGCTGGAGGATGAGGACATCTACGAGGATGCAGAGCCGGATTTATTCAACCCGTTCCTGGATAATCGGGTGAATGTGATCATTGAGTGGCTAGATGATGATTTCCCCACCCCCGAGTAAAAGGCTCTTTCTGAACTTTATCTTTTAATGCATTTTGATTACTATGATCGTTTTTAATTCCTTTCTTTTTTAGCACCCTTTGGATCTCGTACTGTGATCCAAGAAGTGCGATATTATCTTGTCATTAGTCACGTCTATTAATGAAAATCATCACAAATTTGATTACGGACATATGGAGCAACGGATTGGTCCGATGATGATAATTGATTCTACCATGAAACTTGAGGCCCGATCCGCCATATGATCTTGGATTTTAAATAGCTTTTGAGAACCGGGATGTCCGGAAAATTATGGACTAGTTCTCCTTTCTTTGTCTAAAAAGTTGGAATTTGAAAAATGTTTTCATGATAAAAATCATGCATCCTTCAATTTTATCATCTTTGAATACTAACCTTTCATGGTGCATTTCGGGCATGTCATCCCACCCATACATAACAGGTTAATATGTGACTCGGATCAACTCGATGACTATGCATGCGAAGTTGATATAGACGAGGTGGATGTGAGCGATATCAAGAGAGAATGGGATTGTTTTGAAGAATCTAAGCCTCCTATTTCCGAAGAACCCATTACTATTAATCTGGGAGATTCTGACTGCGTCAAAGAAGTGAAAATAGGAGGACATTTATCTGCAAGAGATGTTTTAAGAATGACGACATTGCTCAAGGAATATCAAGATATTTTCGCCTGGTCATATCCTGACATGCCGGGTTTAGATCGTGAAATTGTGGAGCATGCTCTGCCCACAAATCCTGCTTGCACACCAGTAAATCAATCACCCGGAAGAATGAATCCTGAACTCGCAGATAAGATTAAGGAGGAGGTGATGAAGCTCCTTAAAGTTGGATTTATCGAGGCTATCCCATATGCCGATTGGGTAGCCAACATCGTACCAGTTAAGAAGAAGGATGGGAGAATTAGAATATGCGTGGACTATCGAGATTTAAACAAAGCTAGTCCGAAGGATGATTTTCCCTTACCGCACATTGATGTGCTTGTCAACAGTATTGCGGGCTTTGAATTATTCTCCTTTATGGATGGATTCTCGGCATATAATCGGATCATGTTGAAGGAAGAAGATAAGATCAAGACCTCGTTCACTACACAATGGGGAACCTTCATTTACAAGGTAATGCCCTTTGGATTGAAAAATACAGGGGCAACATATCAAAGAGCTATGGTGACCCTTTTTCATGACATGATACATAAGGAAATTGAGGTCTATGTGGACGATATGATTGCCAAGTCCGACACTGGAGAAGACCATGTTAAAGTGCTAAAGAAGTTATTCGATCGATTGAGAAAGTACAAACTCAAGCTGAATCCTGCGAAATGCGTATTTAGCGCAAGATTTGGAAAGCTGCTAGGATTTGTGGTGAGCGATCGTGGTATTGAAATTGACCCTTCTAAGATCAAAGCCATATGGGAAATAGGTACTCCTTCTATCGCTAAGGAAGTAAGGGGCCTACTTGGAAGATTGAATTATATATCCAGATTCATATCCCAATTTGTCGAAACGGTGAAACCCTTTTTCAAGCTGTTAAAGAAAGGTGCGAAGGTCAAATGGGATGCAGAATGTCAACAAGCATTTGAGAAGATCAAGGAATATTTAGTACAGCCTCCAGTATTGGTACATCCTATCCCTAACGTTCCTTTAACTCTATATCGACGAGTTAATGATGAATCCTTGGGAGCTTTACTTGCCCAAACTAACCCCAAGAATCGTAAAGAGCGGGCCATATATTATTTGAGCAAAAAGTTCACAATGTCCGAAGCTAAGTACCCGGCAGTGGAAAGAACTTACGTAGCATTGGTTTGGGTCCTCCATGATTGAGGCAAGATACGCTGCATTATCATATAGAACTAGTGTCGCGACCCTCCATCGGTCGTCTCCCGGCGGGGCGAGGGGGGTTAACGAGCCGATCCCCTTTTTATATACTCTGATATATGGGATCGCGGGTCTCTCCCAAGACCCATTACTCGAATCGCGATGTCGGGTAAAATTTATCAAATATCAAAATCGACCTTAGTGTGGTCGGGTGGCATGTGCAATGTGTACATGCAATTTTAGAGTCGTCACCGATCGATTTATTGGAAGGTACGATCGGAAAACCTTACCGAGCGGAGCGGTCGGGAGAAACCGTTCGGTTCCGCGAAAACCGGAGATTATTGGGTCCGGGGACTTGGTTACGCCAAGATTCACATTGACGCCCTTTCGGTTACCGATGTTGAGTGATTTTCTAACCTAAGAATTCATGCAGATGCGATATCGGGTGAGGTAAGTTCTAACAGTTCTAGGTATACATGCAGATGGGGATTTTCTATTCCTAACAATCACAATCGGAAAATTTTAATGCACAATCAAGACATTCAAAATCAAATCATTCAAACAATTCAAACAAACGAGCCT
This sequence comes from Rhodamnia argentea, assembly GCF_020921035.1. Lineage (NCBI taxonomy): Eukaryota > Viridiplantae > Streptophyta > Magnoliopsida > Myrtales > Myrtaceae > Rhodamnia > Rhodamnia argentea. The sequence continues at coordinate 15,483,577 of NC_063151.1, forward strand.
AAGAGGATTCTATCGATTCACAAAAACGTTGAATTTGAATTCCGGATGGTTCGGGAAAAATTTGGGGCGAAAGGCCCGGAAGGGTAGAATGGTCATTTTCAAGGTTCGGGACCCGAAAATCACAAAATCGGGGTCGGGCCAGTTGAATGTGGCCATTTCCCATTTTTTGTGATTTTATGGAATTTTTCTAATTTTTTCTAATTTTTTGAATTTTTTATTTATTTTCTAAAAATATTGGGGAATTTTCCGGATCGACGTAAATCGACCCTCGAAGTCTCAAAATTTTCGATCCAGACTTTAAGAGTCCCGAATCGATCTAGAAATTTTTAGAAATTTTTTGTGAAAATTTGGGAATTTTTATGAATTTTCTAAGCATTTTTACAATTTTTTTGAATTTTTGGAAATTTCTTTTATTTTTTATTATTTTTTTATTAATAAACCGAACCGGGTCAACCCTGTCCGACCGCCCGCGGACCTGCTCTACGTACAAACGACACCGTATATGTATTTATCTAATTATTTTTGACTTTCTAAAATATTTTCTAATATTCTAATATAAAAGAAAAATAATGGACGAGTGAGATCAATCTCAAACTTGATCTCGACCGTCGACTCCCCTTAATACTAAAACAACGACACTTTTGAGCATCCTACACAAAAACGACGCCGGATCACTATTAAAAACGAGCGGCCACGATTGAGACTCGGACTAGATCAAAGCCATCGATTCCTCCGCACTAAAAGGACACCGCATTACTAAAATATATGGACGGCCACGATTCCCCCTAAATCTAATCTGAACCGTCCATCTCACCTAAGCCAAAACGACGCCGCATAGCCTTATTGAATGAACGGCCGAGATCTAACTTAGATTCAATCTGGACCGTCCGTCCCTAATCTACCAAAAACGGCGACGTATGCTTACTAACTAAACGGCACCGTTTTACATTTTCTGTATTATTAACTAATAAGCGAAAAATCTAAGAATATAAAAATAAGGATCCGACGGTCGAGAATCAAACTTCTTGATTTATCTCAACCGTCCGATCGAGTCCGAGTCAGCTCGTTCGCGCCAACGGCCGAGCCGACTCGGACGTGAGCCGGCCTAATCGGACTTCGACACATCGGACCTTTGACCACGCCGACCGGCCACGTCATCATCTTCTTCCTCTCGATGACGCCTATATGGACGGCCGACATTTCTCCGGCGAGATCCAACGATGAGATCTCGCCGGAATGACATGAAACCTACGGCGTTCGACTCGCCCGAACCTCTAGATCCACATACCTCGGAATCAAAGCATTTCATCCATAGAATCAGCACTAATCAAGCTTACACGGACCTATAGTCGCGAAGTTCAATCACGGTGTATGAAGCATAATAATCTAATTCGGTCACATACGAGTATCATAGGAGGTTAAGAGAACTTACCTTGAGCTCGGATCGAGCTCGCAGTGGCTAGAATCAACGGGTCGAAGTTCGACCAAGCCGTGATCGGTTAGAGGTCGGACTCGGGGTTTTCGAACCGGATAGATGCAAAACAGAGATGCGACCCGAGTCAGTGATGCTCAAAGGACAAAACGCACACAAGAATTGAAACGATTATACTCACAAAGGCACGATACCATGAACACGCGGAGAGAGAATCGAGATTTGGACTCACCGTTTCTTGAGATCTCAAGTCAATCGGTTGAGTGCGATCGCTTCTCCAAGGCGGTAGGAAGCTTCGGAAGTGGAACGGGCGCTCCGATTTGGCCCGAATCGGCCGGCCGAGCAAGTTGCGGCCCAAGCTTGAAGCTCCGGCAATGGCGTCGCACGAGAACTCGCCTCTCTCTCTAACTCACTCTCTCTCTATTCTGTTTGGTCCGGTGAGCACGAATGAGCCTCTCCCTTTAATTCGCGAAGCGTCCTCCCTTTTATACCAATTTTGAAAATGCGCGCATCGGGGAGGAATTCGCAGAGCCTGTTCATGTGCCGTCACGTGGCTTTTGGCTCGCCGGACGGTGACGGAGTTGGTTGACAATCCGTCCAAAGCCGTCAAGTCTCCGTTGAGCCTTAAACGAGCACAATTTGCATACTGAATTGGAAACATTGACTTTTTGCGCCACCGAGATTTTGAGCGGCACGCCGGAGCTCCTCCGGCGGCCATTTTCTTCAAAATTGGATTCAATCGACGCATAATCACCCGAGGAACAAAATGCACAGATTAATTGGTCCGATTACCGCCGATTGCCCAATCAATTTGCTCGTTAAAATTCGCTCAAGTACTGTTCATATGCACGGTCGTTCTGGGGAAGACGACGACACTATTCCGGACCGGTTCGACCGGTGGTCAGACCGGTCCGAACCGGTTCGGACATGCAATTTTCGAAATTAATCCAAATTTATTGGGAATTTTTTAAATTAAACCTCAAAATTGGACTTAGGACCCTGAATATTATCTAAAAAAGTGGTTTTGCCCAAAAGTTCTTATCAATTTGCACAAAAGCCCCAAAATTTTCAATTTGCCCAAATTGGGGAAATGTTCAATTGAGCGTCAATTTGATAAAATTGGACTACGAGAGCTATGCCAATAGATTCAGAATGTGTTAAAACCCTAGGGGTGATCCAATTGTGTATAGAAAGTTCCTCAATTGAAAGTAATTTCAAAAATTGCAAAGTTGAGGGACTTAATTGCAAAATTTTTGAGGATTTCTGTGCAATTCATGCGATTTGTGCAATTGAGGGTGCAATTGATCAAATTGAAGTTCAAAGGGACTGTAATTGAATGTCTAGACCACAAATATGCAAAAATTGCAAATAAAAAGACTCAATTGGTATTTTTTATGTAAATTCAACCCTAGGCGTTGTGAAGGAACACCTAAAATTGAACTCAATTTTTGATTTTTTATGAGGTCAATATGAAAAGGGAATTAAAAGAAAAATATTGAACACTTTTGTGTATTTTTGTGACCTCGAAATGTATTTTGTTATGAATTTTGAAAGTATTTTCCTATTTTCGAAAAAAAAAAAAATGTGAAAAACATAAAAAATTATTTTTTTGCTCCAAATTGGTTCCCTAGGCTTGTCCAAGGCTTCCAATGTTGATTTTTTTTTTATTTTTTTGATTTTTTGTGGATTTTTAGTGAATTTTGGAAAATAAAACTAAAGGAAAATTGATTAAAAATTAGGTGTCAACATTTGCCCCTCTTTGAAAGTAATCTCGGTTAGAGGTTGCTTTCAAAGACAATGTGACACCTGGATCTTCAATCGACTCTGCTGGGGAAAAATCTAAAGAAAATAAAATAAGTCTTGACATTCAATTGTTTTACCTTCGCCGTTTAAAGCTCTAACTCCGTGGGGAAATCATTTCAGTTCATGCCCATCTTATGTGAAAGAGAGATGAGAAGAGAGATATACTTACCCGTAGCTCACCCGTTCGTATTCCGAGATTCGCCGATCCGAGGTTGAAAAATTGAGTGTATGGGATTACCTTTGTAAGGCTCGCGTGATTTTGCAATGGTCGGCGTCCATCCGGTGTCGAGCGGTGGTTTGAAGGTTTAGAAGAGAGGTTCACCCTTGTAACAAAGGGATTTCACCTATTTAAAATGGGTTTGACTATCCACTAGGGATTCATCATTTAAAAGGGGCAGATCGGCTTTCATCTAGGAAGCTACTCACCGTCCGGAAGGGGAGGTTCACCCTTGTAACAAAGGGGTTTCACCTAATTAAAAGAGATTGGCTATCCTCCATGCGGGGACTCACCATCTAAAACGCAGATCGGCTTTCATCTAGGAAGCTACTCATCGTCTAGAAGGGAGGTTCACCCTTGTAACAAAGGGGTTTCACCTATTTAAAAAGAGATTGGCTATCCTCCATGCGGGGACTCACCATCTAAAATGCAAATCGGCTTTCATCTAGGAAGCTACTCACCGTCCGGAAGGGAGGTTTGTTGACACCCGATTTTTAATTAATTTTCTTTTCCAAAATTCACTAAAAATTCACAAAAAAAATCAAAAAATTAAAAAATCAACATTGGAAGCCTTGGCGAAGCCTAAGGAACCAATTTGGAACAAAAAATAATTTTTCATATTTTTCGCATTTTTTAATATTTTCGAAAAATAAGAAAAATCTTTGAAAAAAATCATAAAAAAATACTTTTCGAGGTCACAAAAATACACAAAAATATCCAATATTTTTCTTTTGATTCCCTTTTAATATTGACCTCATAAAAAAAAATCAAAAATTGAGTTCAATTTTAGGAGTTCCTTCACAACGCCTAGGGTTGAATCTCCACAAAAAATACCAATTGAGTCTTTTTATTTGCAATTCTTGCACATTTTAGGTCTTGACATTCAATTGCAGTCCCATTGAATTTTAATTTGATCAATTACACCCAAAATTGCGCGAATTGTACGAATTGCACAAAATTTCCAAAGAATTTTGCAATTTAGTCCCTCAACTTGCCAATTTTTGAAATTACTTTTAATTGAGGGACTATCATGATAAAATTGGACTGTCCCCCTATATTTTTATGCATTTCAAATCAACTGGCATAGGTCTCATGGTCCAATTTGATCAAATTGACATCCAATTGAACATTTCCCTAATTTGGGCAAATTGAAAAATTTGGGGTTTTCATAGAAATTGATGTGAACTTTTGGGCAAAATCACATTTTTAGATAATATCCAGGCCCCTAAGTTCAATTTTGAAGTTTAATTGCAAAAATTCCCAACCGATTTTGATTAATTTTGAAAATTGTATAAAGAACACTATCTGAACCGGTTTAGACCACCCCGACCGCCGGTCGGACCGGTCGAACCGGTCCAAACTGTGTCGTCTTCAACCTCTCATTTGCGTGAATTGCAGATCTGAATGTCGAGTTTCAACGATCAAATTGGAGGGCAATTCGATCCTAATTGACTCAATTATGGTGGGGGTTTTATTGTGCAGGTTAAGAGGCGTCGATCGCCACCGGCGCACGGCTAATGGCCGCCGGAACACGGCGGAATCGACGGTCAAAGGGCCGGCGAGGTGAAAGTCAATATTTTCAAGTTGAGGTGCAATTCACGCTCGTTTTGGCTCGACGAAAACTCTAACGGATCGGGACGGAATCCTAACGATTCCGTCACCGTCCGGCGAGCCTATACGCGTGCGATTAGCACGTGAGATCCTCGGCCAGCTCACGTCCGACGCGCCAATTTTTGAAAACTCACCGTAAAAGCCCGAGGAAGGTTCTCGATCGGAAGAGGCTCATTTGTGCTCGTCCGAAGACCGAATAGAGAGAGAAAGCGAGAGGGAGAGAGAGAAAAGCTCTCGCGCGAAGCTTGAGCTCAAGTTGCAGACCGAGACTGTGAGACCTTCGCCGGCTTGATTCAGGCCAAATCGAGGCCTCGCACCACCACCGGAAGTTCACCGAAGTCCATGAGAGGCGATCAGCACGGCTCAATCGTCTTCAAGCTTCCAAAACTGGTGAGTCCACTTCGCGACAATCTCATTGTGTGACTATGGCATCTCGGTCTCCCGAGTATAATCCTTTCAATTGAGGTGTGCGTTTTGATCCTTGAGCATCACCGACCATGCTCACGTCTGGTTTTTGCATCAATCCTGCTCGAACATCCCGAGTCGAAACCTCCAATCATCGCGGTCCGGCCGAACGCTGGCCGGACCTCTTCAGCCTTGGCGAGCTCAATCTGAGCTCGAGGTTAGTCTTCTCAACACCTTTTATAGCTTATGTGTGGATGAATTGAGCTGAGATGTTCTTTGTTGTTTGATTGAATGCCCGTAGCTTTACTACGTGCGTAGCTCGTAATTCTCGTTTCTATGGATAGAATGCTGTGATTCTTAGATATGTTAGAATAGAGGTCGAGACGAGTCGATAGGATTTGGTTTCATGAGATTTAGTCGAGAATTCACCGTTAGATCGTCGCCGGAGTCCCTCGGCCGTCCGTCTGGTCCCGTCGCAGTGAAGAAGACGAAGGTGACGTGGCGAGTCAACCGGTCAACCAGCCTAGGTGTCATCGCGTGATAGGGCCAGCTAGGATTTGAGTCGGCTCGGCCGTTGGCGCGAGCGAGCCGACTCAGATATGATCCAACGGCTGAGATAAATCCGTGAATTTGATTCTCGGCCGTTGGATCTTTATTTCGTTTTTTTTTTCGAATATTAGATATATTAGGCAGAAAATAAAAGTCAAAACGGTGCCGTTTAGGGTATAGGTGATACGTCGTCGTTTTGCAGTTTAGAGAATGAGCGGTCCAGATTAAGTCTAGGATCAATCACGGCCGTTCAGTGTTATATTTGATTCGGCGTCGTTTTGGGTAGAGATAGGTCGACGGTTCAGATTAGATTTGGGACAAATCGCGGCCGTTCGTTTGTTTAAAGGACGCGACGCCGTTTAGGAATGAGGGCCGAGTGCGTCGTCGTTTTAGACGCGGGAGGAATGAGCGGCTAGGATTAAGTCTAGGTTAGATCGTGACCGTCCACGCTTTTAATGAATCCGGCGTCGTTTAGGCATAGGTTGATTAGACGGTCCAGATTGGTTCCAATTTTAATCGTGACCGTCCGTTAATTGGTCAGATACGTCGTCGTTTCATTTAGTATGGGTTTGACGGCTGAGATCAATCTTAGGTTTGATCCCGGCCGTTCGTTTATTCTTAGTATATTCGGATATTAAGAATTAGTGTTAGAAAAAAAAAAAAGAATAAATAGAAAAATAGATGCGGCACCGTTTTAGTGTTTTGAGCGAGTCCGAGGCGGTTGGACCGGGTTGACCGGTCGTTGACCGGGTTGACCCAGTCCGGTTTATTAATAAAAAAATTAATAAAAAATAGATAAAAATTCTAAAAAATCCAAAAATTGCAAAAACACTTAGAAAATTCATAAAAATTCCTAGATTTTCACAAAAAAATTTCTAAAATTTTCTAGATCGATTCGGGACTCATAAAGTCTGGATCGAGAGTTTTGAGACTTCGAGGGTCGATCTGTATCGATTCGGAAAATTTCCAATATTTTTGAAAAATAGATAAAAAATTCAAAAAAATTACAAAAATTAGAAAAATTCTATAAAATCACAAAAAATGGGAAATGGCCACATTCAACTGGCCCGACCCCGATTTTGTGATTCTCGGGTCCCAAATCCCAAAAATGACCATTCTACCCTTCTGGGCCTTCCGCCCCGAATTTTCCCGAATCATCCGCCGGAACTAAAATTCGATATTTTTGTGAATCGATAGAATTCTCTTAGGTTTGTTTGCTTGATTTTTTTGACTGATTTGACATTGATTGTTTTGATTGTGTATTTTAATTTTTGATTATGATTGTTAGGATAAAAAATTCCCATCCGCATGAATACCCTAGAATCGTTAGAGCCTACCTCACCCGATATCGCATACGCATAAATTCTTAGGTTAGAAAAACACTTGACATCGGATGGCGAAAGGGCGTCAATATGAAATTTGGCGTAACCAAGTCCCCGGACCCAATAATCTCTGGTTTTTGCGGAACCGAACGATTTCTCCCGACCGCTCGGTAGGGTTTTCCGATCATACCCTCCAATAAATCGATCGGTGGCGACTCCAAATTGCATGTACACCTCGCACATGCCACCCGACCACACTAAGGTCAATTTCGATATTTGAAAAATTTTACCCGACATCGCGATTCAAGTAATGGGTCTTGGGAGAGACCCGCGATCCTATAAATAATAGGGATCGGCTCGTTAACCCTACTCACCCCGGAATATACGATAAAATTTCCGGAGGGTCGCGACAGATCTGGCGACTCCTCCGGAAATTTTTACGTATATTCCGGGGTGAGTAGGGTTAACGAGCCGATCCCTATTATTTATATAGAGGATCGCGGGTCTCTCCCAAGACCCATTACTCGAATCGCGATGTCGGGTAGAATTTATCAAATATCGAAATTGACCTTGTGTGGTCGGGTGGCATGTGCGAGGTGTACATGCAATTTGGAGTCGCCACCGATCGATTTATTGGAAGGTACGATCGGAAAACCTTACCGAGCGGTCGGGAGAAACCGTTCGGTTCCGCGAAAACCAGAGATTTTGGGTCCGGGGACTTGGTTACGCCAAGATTCAAATTGACGCCCTTTCGGTTACCGATGTCGAGTGTATTTCTAACCTAAGAATTCATGCAGATGCGACATCGGGTGAGGTAGGTCTTAACAATTCTAAGTATTCATGCATGTCACGACCCTCCTCCGGAAATTTTTACGTATATTCCGGGGTGAGTAGGGTTAACGAGCCGATCCCTATTATTTATATAGAGGATCGCGGGCCTCTCCCAAGACCCATTACTCAAATCGCGATGTCGGGTAGAATTTATCAAATATCGAAATTCACCTTGTGTGGTCGGGTGGTATGTGTGAGGTGTACATGCAATTTGGAGTCGCCACCGATCGATTTATTGGAAGGTACGATCGGAAAACCTTACCGAGCGGTCGGGAGAAACCGTTCGGTTCTGCGAAAACCGGAGATTTTGGGTCCGGGGACTTGGTTACGCCAAGATTCAAATTGACGCCCTTTCGGTTACCAATGTCGAGTGTATTTCTAACCTAAGAATTCATGCGGATGCGATATCGGGTGAGGTAGGTCTTAACAATTCTAAGTATTCATGCATGTCGCGACACTCCTCCGGAAATTTTTACGTATATTCCGGGGTGAGTAGGGTTAACGAGCCGATCCCTATTATTTATATAGAGGATCGCGGGTCTCTCCCAAGACTCATTACTCGAATCGCGATGTCGGGTAAAATTTTTCAAATATCGAAATTGACCTTGTGTGGTCGGGTGGCATGTGCGAGGTGTACATGCAATTTGGAGTCGCCACCGATTGATTTATTGGAAGGTACGATCGGAAAACCTTACCGAGCGGTCGGGAGAAACCGTTCGGTTCCGCGAAAACCAGAGATTTTGGGTCCGGGGACTTGGTTACGCCAAGATTCATATTGACGCCCTTTCGGTTACCGATGTCGAGTGTATTTCTAACCTAAGAATTCATGCGGATGCGATATCGGGTGAGGTAGGTTTTAACAATTCTAAGTATTCATGCATGACGCGACCCTCCTCCGGAAATTTTTACGTATATTCCGAGGTGAGTAGGGTTAACGAGCCGATCCCTATTATTTATATAGAGGATCGTGGGTCTCTCCCAAGACCCATTACTCGAATCACGATGTCGGGTAAAATTTTTCAAATATCGAAATTGACCTTGTGTGGTCGGGTGGCATGTGCGAGGTGTACATGCAATTTGGAGTCGCCACCGATCGATTTATTGGAAGGTACGATCGGAAAACCTTACCGAGCAATCGGGAGAAACCGTTCGGTTCTGCGAAAACCGGAGATTTTTGGGTCCGGGGACTTGGTTACGCCAAGATTCAAATTGATGTGCTTTCGGTTACCGATGTCGAGTGTTTTTCTAACCTAGGATTTCATGCAGATACGATATCGGGTGAGGTAGGCCCTAACGGTTCTAAGTTTTCATGCAGATGGGAATTTTCTATTCTAACAATCACAATCAAAAATTAAATCGCACAATCAAAACAATTAACGTCAAATCAGTCAAACAATTCAAACAAACGAGCCTAAGAGGATTCTATCGATTCACAAAAAAGTCGAATTTGAATTCCGGGGATGGTTCGGGAAAATTTGGGGCGAAAGGCCCAGAAAGGGTAGAATGGTCGTTTATAAGGTTCGGGACCGGAAAATCACAAAATCGGGGTCGGGCTAGTTGAATGTGACCATTTCCCATTTTTTGTGATTTTCTTGAATTTTTTTAATTTTTTCTAATTTTTCGAATTTTTATTTATTTTTCAAAAATATTGGGAATTTTTCGGATCGACATTCATCGATCCTCGAAGTCTCGAAATTTTCGATCCAGACTTTATGAGTCCCGAATCGATCTAGAAATTTTTTTAGAAATTTTGTGTGAAAATTTGGGAATTTTTATGAATTTTCTAAGTATTTTTGCAATTTTTTTGGATTTTTGGAAATTTCTTTTCATTTATTATTTTTTTTTATTAATAAACCGGACCGGGTCAACCCGGTCAACGACCGGTCAACCCGGTCGAACCGTGCTCGACTCACTCGCGACAATGAAAACGACACCGTATATATTTTCTATTCATTTTTTGATTTTCTAAAATTAAATTCCTAATATTCGAATATACAGAAAAAGGATGAACGGCCGAGATTAATCTTTGAATCGATCTCACCCGTCCGAACACCTACAAACAAAACGGCGTCGCTTCGGTCTATACTCTCAAAACGGCGCCGCGTCACCTGAATTGAGCGGACGGTCACGATTAAACCTAAAACCTGATCTAAACCGTCCATTCAATTATGAACAAAACGACGCCGTCTCGGTTAAAACCTTGAATGGCCATGATTAAACGCCGATGCTCGATCTGAGCCGTTGATTCACCTATGCTAACAAACGACGACGCTTCAGCCATCTTACACGAAACGACGACGCATTGATTAAGACACTGAACGGCCGCGATTAATCCTAGGTCTGATCCTAACCGTTCGTTCTTCTCGACTACAAAACGGCGACGTATTTCCTTCGGACATAAAACGACACCGCTCAACCACTACCCTAAACGACACAGTTTTGCATTTTCTATATTTTCTATCTAATATACACGAATATTCAAAAATACGAAATAAAGATCCAATGGTCCAGAATCAAATCTACCTATTTTCCTGGACTGTTGGATCGATGCCGAGTCAGCTCACTCGCGCCAACGGCCGAGGCGACTCGGCATGACCTGGACCAATCACGGACTGCCACCTAAAACGCCGACTCGTTGACCACGCCACGTCATCTTCGTCTTCCTCCTCTCAACGACTACAAACGAACGGCCGAGAGCGTTCGGGCGAGATTTAACGGCGAGATCTCGCCGGAACGACTCTAAACCAACCCTAACCGATTCGTCTCACCTCGTAGATCTACATAGTTGAAAATCATACAATTCTATCCACGAAATCACAGCTAATCAAACACACACGGTCTCGTAGTTGCAGAGTTCAATCACGAAGCACAAAGCATAATAGGCTAATTCCTTTACACAAGAGCTAGAAAAAGAGTATAGGAGACTTACCTTGAGCTCGGATCGAGCTCGTGAAGGCTAGAAATGCCTGGCCGGAGTCCGACCGGAGCGGTGTAAATTCGAGGCTCGACTCGGGTGATTCAAGGAAGTTCAATGCATAAACGAGTTGCGATCATGGTTAGGGATGCACAAGGATGAAAAGGCACAAATCAATTGTAAAAATCGTGCTTGCAGAAGTGATATGCCATGATCGCACCGTGAGGAAACCAGAAGCTCGACTCACCCGATTTGGACGTTTCAAGCGCATCGAGCTGGTGCGATCAACTCGTCTGAGCTTGGAGGAAGTTCCGGTGACGATCCGCCGCGCCGATTTGGCCTGGATTGGCCGGACCGAAGTAGCACAAGTTCGGTCCGCAACTTGAACCAGAGCACCGCACAAGAACTTCTCTCTCTTCTTCTCTCGCTTTCTCTCTCTATTTCGGTAGTCGAGTGAACAGAATGAGCTTCCCCCCTTTCGTCCGTAATCTTCCTTGGCCTTTTATATTGGATTTTCAAATTGGGCGCGCACCGGAGCTTGAGTCGGTGATGCTTCGCCAGTGGCAACGCGTGCCAAATGATCGCCGGACGGTGACGGAATCAGTTAGGATTCCGTCCCCGTCCGTTAGGCCTCCAATTTGTCACAAACGAGCGTAAATTTGACACGGTTTGGGAATTTGTTGACTTTCGGACGCCGGCACCTTTGACCGGCGACTTCGCCGTGCTCCGGCGACCATTAGCCGGGCCGCCGGTGGCCATCGATGCCCCTTGACCCGCACAACAAAAACCCTCTATCAATTGAATCAATTAGGGTTGAATTGGCTCTCAATTTGGTCACTGAAACTCGGTGTTCAAACCTGCAAAATGCACGAATTGGTGAGGAAGATGACACTATTCCAGACCGGTTCGACCGGTCCGACCGGCGGTCGGGCCGGTCCGAACCGGTTCGGACGTGTAATTTTCGAAATTAACCCAAATTTATTGGGAATTTTTGCAATTAAATTTCAAAATTGAACTTAGGGACCTGAATTCTATCAAGAAATGCAATTTTGCCCAAAAGTTCTTATCAATTTACACAAAAGCCCCAATTTTTTCAATTTGCCCAAATTGGGGAAAAGTTCAATTGAGTGTCAATTTGACCAAATTGGACCATGAGACCCATTCCAATCGATTTAGAATGCATGAAAACATAGGGTGACAGTTCAATTTTACAATGATAGTCCCTCAATTAAAAGTAATTTCAAAAATTGGCCAATTGAGGGACTAAATTGCAAACATTTTGAGGGTTTGCCTAATTCGTGCAATTCGCGCAATTGTGGGTGCAATTGATCAAATTGAAGTTCAAAGGGACTGCAATTGAATGTCTACACCTAAAATGTGCAAAAATTGCAAATAAAAAGACCCAATAGGTATTTTTTATGAAAATTCAACCTTATGCGTCGTGAAGAAACACCTAAAATTGGATTCAATTTTTGATTTTTCTTGAGGTCAATATTAAAAGGGCATTAAAAGAAAAAATATTGAACATTTTTGTGTATTTTTGTGACCTCGTGAGGTATTTTTATGAATTTTCTAATATTTTCCTATTTTTCGAAAATATTAAAAAATGTGAAAAATATGAAAAATTATTTTTTGTTCCAAATTGGTTCCTTAGGCTTGGCCAAGGCTTCCAATGTTGATTTTATAATTTTTTTTTGATTTTTTTGTGAATTTTTAGTGAATTTTGGAAAAGAAAAATGATTAAAAATCGTGTGTCAATAGTTGCCCCTCTTTGAAAGTAATCTCGGTTAGAGGTTGCTTTCAAAGACAAGGTGACACATGGATCCTTAATCGACTCTGCTGGGGAAAAATTTAAAGAAAACTAGTCTTAACATTCAATTGCCTTACCTTTGCTATTAAAACTCCGACTCCGTGGGGAATTGTTTTAGCTCATGCCCATTTCATGTGAAAGAGAGATAAGAAGGGAGAGAGACTTACCCGTATCTCACCTGTTTGTGGTCCGAGATTTGTTGATCTGAGGTTGAAAAATTGAGTGTACGGAATTACCTGTGAACGGTTTGGCGCGATTTTACAACGGTCGGTGTCCGTCCGGTGTCGAGCGGTGGTTTGAGGATTTGTGGGAAAAGGTTCACCTTTGTAACAAAAGGATTTCACCTATATGAGATGGGTTTGGCTATCCACTGGGGATTCACCATTTAAAAGGGGCAGATCGGCTTTCATCTAGGAAGCTACTCACCGTCTGGAAGGGAGGTTCACCCTTGTAACAAAGGGGTTTCACCTATTTAAAAGAGATTGACTATCCTTCATGCGGGGACTCACCATCTAAAACGCAGATCGGCTTTCATCTAGGAAGCTACTCACCGTCCGGAAGGGTGCCATCCGAGGACCTAGGTTGACTAGTGTACCTACTGAAGCTCAAACCCTATTTCAAATTTTCTAAAAAGGCAGATCGGCTTTCATCTAGGAAGCTACTCACCGTCCGAGAGGGTGCCATCCGAGGACCTAGGTTGACTAGTATACCTACGGAAGCTCAAACCCTATTTCAAATTTTCTAAAAAGCGGATCGGCTTTCATCTAGGAAGCTACTCACCGTCCGAGAGGGTGCCATCCGAGGACCTAGGTTGACTAGTGTACCTACAGAAGCTCAAACCCTATTTCAAATTTTCTAAAAGGCATATCGGCTTTCATCTAGGAAGCTACTCACCGTCCGAGAGGGTGCCATCCGAGGACCTAGGTTGACTAGTGTACCTACTGAGCTCAAACCCTATTTCAAATTTTCTAAAAGGCAGATCGGCTTTCATCTAGGAAGCTACTCACCGTCCGAGAGGGTGCCATCTGAGAACCTAGGTTGACTAGTGTACCTACGTAGCTCAAACCCTATTTCAAATTTTCAAAGAGAGGATCCGAGGACCTGGGGACGCCGGAAGACCCGCAGAAAATCCAAGTTAATCAAATCTTTAAATGTAACCTTTTCGAGGATTTAGGATCTCCAGGGAACCCGCAGAAAGTTCGAATTAATCAAATCTTTAAAATGCAACTTTTCTGAGGATTTGGGATCTCCGGGGAACCCGCAGAAAGTTTAATCAAATATCATTAGAATGACAATTCTAAGTTCTGGGGAGAAACTTAAGAATTCTAGACCAATTTTCAAAGTATATTTGCAAAGGAAACATGTCCTAATCACAATTTCAAATTTCCACTAAGGGTGGATTTCGAATGACACATCCTGAATGTTCTACAAAAAGGTTGTTTTAAAAGTTTTTCAAAAGGGTTTTCCTTCATCCAAGAGGGCTTCTCACCATTTTGGGAAGGCTCTTTTTAAAGTTCAAATCTGCTCACGGGAAACCTAACCTCGAGGTTTCGGGATCATTCGAGATGTATACAATCCGACTAATCAGAGAAGGCATTTTAAAAGGGACCGTAATTCGGGCCGGGTCAAAGGCTTATCAAATGATATCCATTTTAGAGGTTTAGAAATGAATTTTGATCAACAATAGCTTCCTCGGGTTTACAAGTCAAGAACCACGAAGACATGATAAGACAGGATTGTACTTACCTCTTTAAGCGGTAGCTTCCTGTATGATTTCTTGCATCAACCTGAAACACCTCTTAGATCGGAAAAGTTTTGGTGATAGGTTGTATCTTGACTTAAGGTGGGCTCTTTAAGAAAGGCCATATTTTCAAAAGAGGGGTGAACTTTAGTGATCACCTTGGCATTTTTACCAGCATTCATTTGCTTTTGCAGTAAATTCATGATCATTCTTTCTTCAATCGACTTTGAGGATTTTCCTCTTTTCATCTTGATTTCTCAAACTTTGCCCCTTTTCGGGATGCTCTTCATGGGCTTTGGCCTTGCTTTTACCGGGCACTTTGCTTTTTTCAGCCCTTTCAATCTTTATCATTTTTTTGCATTGACTGACTCTTTTCGAGACCAGTATCAAAAATTCTTCCGATCATGCTTTTTGACTCATTGCTGGTTATTCCTTTGTTTGCCCCAGCGTAGGGAGGTGATCGCCAACAAGGGTTTAGAAATGAATATTCAAAGGCTCAAATTGGCTTTTCAAAGGGTAAGTGTTTGGGATATAGAAATGAAATGCTTTTCTTCACTTTGAGGTGTTCCAAGTCTCTGCGCGAAATCACCTGAAGCCATCACAAAAAGATTGATGCAAGTTAGCACAATAAAGTCTTACCTGATCTTTTGTCCAAGGAATCACCTGATGAACCTCCAAATATGCCCCAGTGTGGGGTGGTTCTTGCTGGGGTTATATTCATAAAATTCTCCCTTTTGGCTCGGATTGGTTATTAAGGGATATAAATGTGTATGGATAATTTTGAAATGGAAATGCCTTTCGTCATTTCAATCCATGTAATCACCGCGAATGATCCCTACGTCCCAAAATTAAGCTCTTTCGCTCTACCACTCTCACTCATCGCTCAAGTGTATCGGGGATGTGTTTGAGGATAATGCTTGCCTCTTTTCTTCTGAAGGATCATTCTTTCGAAAAGCTTTCAAAACATACCCTTTTATAAAAACTCGGGGCATTTCATCAAAAATTCATCGCTTGCAAAAAGTTCTTATCAAAGTGATATATTCGGAAGATGTTTTTGTAATTTGGAAGGAATGCTTCTTTGAAAGAGCCTTATGGCTTTACAAATCCAAATTTTTTAATTTTTAAGCACGACAGTGTATGAAAATACTTTGTGAAGGAGGAGAACCTCAAACCTGCCTTCTTCAAATATTGACTTTTATCCCCCGTAAAAACAAAAGGAAACAATCAGTTCAAGATATTCAAAATTTCAAATCCCGAAGCGATTTCTTCTCATCTCCTTCGGATGTTGACTCCCGTTTCCCGTAAAAACAAAAGGAATCAATTAGTCCAAGATATTCAAAATTTCAAATCCCGAAGAGATTTCTTCTTGTCTCCTTCGGATGTTGACTCCCGTTTCCTGTAAAAACAAAAGGAATCAATTAGTCCAAGATATTCAAAATTTCAAATCCCGAAGCGATTTCTTCTTGTCTCCTTCGGATGTTGACTCTCGTCTCCTGTAAAAAAACAAAAGGAATCAATCGGTTCAAAGATATTCAAAGTTTTAAATTCCAAAGGTGACTTCCCTGTTTGATCCATGGCTCTGTAAGATTCCTTATGACTCCCGGTCTACCTACAAAATACAAATGTATGCAAATGCATGTATGCAAATGTCATGCGAATGCAAAATCTTATGTGACTCAGATCTGCTCATCAATCGCTTTGAAGCTCAATTTTATTTCAAGGATAATATCTCTTCACGGCGTCCGCATTTACTAGACTCGCCAATTCTTCTCCATCCATGTTTACAAGTATAAGAGCTCCCCCGAATAAGACCTTCCGAATCACGTAGGGGCCTTCATAATTTGGCATAAATTTGCCTCCCGGGTGTTGAGCATTTGGGAGCATTTGAGAGCATTTTCTTCACAACTAGCATCCCTGCTTCAAAATTTCTAGGCTTGACTTTCTTGTTAAAAGCCCCGGCTACTTTCTTCCGGTAGCTTTGACCATGGCAGATGGCCTTTAATCGTTTTTCATCAATCAAATTTAATTGGTCATGTCTCCGCCGGTTCCATTCATCTTCCGTGAGTTCTACCCGAGACAGGATCCTTAAAGAGGGGATTTCCACCTCTACTGGTAGGACTGCTTCCATACCGTATACCAAAGAGTAGGGAGTTGCCCAGGTTGAAGTACGAATCGAAGTTCGATAAGCCATGAGAGCATATGGCAATCTTTCGTGCCAATCTCTATATTTCTCAGCAGTCTTAGCCAATATCTTCTTGATGTTCTTGTTCGCCGCTTCCACGACTCCATTCATTTGTAGGCGGTAAGGTGAAGAATTAAGGTGTCGTACCTTAAATTGTTCCAATAGGTGATCGACTACCTTGTTGTTCAGATTGGAGCCATTATCCGTAATGATGGCTCTTGGCACTCCATATCTTGAGATGATATCCCTCTTGATGAATTTAGCCACGCTGTTTGCGGTGACATTAGCATATGAGCTGGCTTCAATCCACTTAGTAAAGTAGTCAATAGCCACGAGAATAAAACGATGTCCGTTGGAGGCCTTCGGGTTGATAGGGCCAATCATATCAATTCCCCACATGCAGAATGGCCATGGTTCTGACATTTGATGTAGCTCGGTTGGCGGCGCATTTATCTTGTCGCCGTACACTTGGCATTGATGACGGGATCTAACATGCTGGTTGCAATCCGACTCGATAGTGATCCAAGAATACCCGAGTCTCATGATCTTCTTAGCGAGGATGTCACGCCCCGTGTCCTCCGAGCGCGCCAACATCCCTCGTTGTCGAAGAAATCTCGTAACTCACCAGGATTGCAAACGGACGTAAAACACGCGAGATGCAAATGCAAGCGGAAGCAATGAAAACAAACCCGACAATGAATATAGAATGACCTTAGAACATAACACCAAAATACATATAACATAGCCAGGTAAGTTCAAGGTTCATACAAACCACCAGAAATAAAACGACTACGACTCAAGGATACGGCACGGGGACACAAAAGGAAACTCCCTAAACATAACCACTCGTCGACACACGAGGGTCCAAAAGCAGGGATAAGGACCTCTACACACCTAAGGGTCAGGCGTCATCATCGGAAGTAAACTCGGCAGGGGGGAGCGTACTCCGGGGAGAAACTTGTCACGATGGCTCCACTAAACACCCGCTCGGGCTCCTCCCATGGCTCCTTTTCTAGCACTTCTTCCGAGTCCTCCTCTAGATCAGACGCCTCCTCGGGTATCGGCTCTTCTTCTGGTTCGGACTCCTCTTCGGGTTCCTCCATCTCCCGGTCATGTGTGCTGGATCCACGACGTGAACTACGTTCGGGACGGGCTCGGGAAGCATCGGGGGTCCATCAGCGAGCTCATCGGGTTCCAAGATCCCTCCATCCGGAGCGGGAGTCAAGGTATGGGAGACCTCGGCTCGGGGATCGGTCCAACTACGGAGTCCAAGGACGGGGAGTCTCGAAGGTGAACCTATCGGGAGTCTAGGTCCGGCGGCATCCAATACGTGCTCGGGAATCATCTCCTCCCTCAAAGGTCCAGATAAATAGTCCCCATCCTTATAAGTCCAAGAGAGGAAGGAATAAGGGGTCAAGTATCCTCTCGCGTCGTCGATCCACAAGGTGCTAACCCTCCGATAATACGTCCGATCTGGTCCCACTCTATACTCGGTAATCACGGGCTCAAACCGAGTCGGTAGTCCAAAAAGTAGCGACATCGCGGCGATCGTGGTCGAGGGTCTGAAAATGTTGGTCCCACGGAGGGGTGAGATCGACATCTCGGTAAGTGAAGCCTAACCTATCCTAAGGTCCTAGTACCTCCGGACAAAACACGGCATGCAAACAATCCAATCCAAACAGCAGGCGGTGGTCAATTCAAAATGCACAAATAAAGCAATCATGTACAGGACCACCCAGAACATGCCAAATCACACAAGTCGATCCTCGTACCATAGGGCTCACATACCACCTCCATAATTTAGTATCATAATCTCATATATCAAGTACAAGCCTCGGACTCTTAGGAACACGGCATTGTACGTATAAATACAGATATTTTTGTGTGCACACCGGGGTCTCGGACACTTAGGAATACGCCCCATGGGGTCTCGGACACTTAGGAATACGCCCCATTTATTCAATGGTCTCGGACACTTAGGAACACGACCGGATTAAGTCTCGGACAATTGGGCGAACACGGCATACTATACGGCCTCGGACGCCTCAATTGAACACGACTTTATAATCTCATGTATAGGTCATACACAAAGGGCCTCATGCCCTAATATCACAATATTGCAATTCCACAATTACTTGGGCTATTTAGCGTGTCAATACCATCACGAGCTCGAATCGGGCCAATTGCCACATATCGCCTCACAAGGCCAATCATGCAATTACAAGGGGTCTCACACTAGCCAAGACATCACAATATCACATAAAATGCATTTAAAACACCCCCAATTTAGAATTACTACTTTTGATACCAACGGTCCCAATCGAGCGAATTCCACGTTTTCTCTTACAAAGCCACACACTTAATCCCAAGAGGCTTCACACATGCCAAGGCATGTAAAAGTCATTCTAAAACACCTTTCAAGTGCCCCACATCAGAATTACAACATTTAGCACCCACTAACCATTTTAGTGCACAATTGCTCCAATTGAGTTATTTTAGGTCCCGATCGCCCCTAACCATGGTCTACTCTTAAACCACGTGCTATCCACACATCAAGTCACTCATTTCCACCCATATGACCACATAAACATCCCAGGACCAGCATTGATACCAATCGCACAGAAATTTCCAGATTGGTCCTCTCTAGCATTTCTCACTATCCCAAGCATTTAGCACACCATCTAGCCAAACCCAAGTATCTCTTAGTAACCTAGGGCTCTAGGAAGGGTTAGGAAACACTTACTCTTGCTTTTTGATGAAGAAAAACCCGGCGAAAGCGTTTCCTTCGCGCACGATCAGATTCGACCTAAAAGGGTGTCCACCGGTTTCAAACACAAAGCACCAACTTTTAGTCCAAGAAAACCTCATCACACACAGCCATGAACCTCCTTTAAACACCCTAGAATCCTTTGAGAAGCTTGAGCTCTTACCTTGAAGTTGGATGAGCAAAACCGGCGGTGAAACCCTAGGGTTTGTTCGGCGCCGAGAGAGAGAAAAACGGACGGCACGGCGGTGGCAACAACTCAAAGCCAAGAAAGGAAGATGAAGTGGCGGTGGCATGGTGGAGCTCCTCCTTGGACCGACGGTGTGAGGAGGCCGAAGGGGTGCTCGGCCAAGAGACGAAAAGAGAGAGTTCTTGGGAGAGAGTTGAGCTCAAAATGAAGAAATGAGGGAGTGAGAGAGAGGGTGAGTGATCAGCCAAGAGTAAGAGAGGGAGAGGGTGAGTTTGAGTGATTGAATGAGTGACTTGATGGGTGGGAGATAGTGGGGTTGGTGTAGGACATGAATAGTAGGGTAGGTGGTGGGGTTTGAATTGCATGGGGACTTGATCCCTTCAAGTGTCATGTCCCTCCAATATCCACATGGGGATTTAGGGGCTGATGGGTGCGGTACAAGGGTTGACCGAAATTCCTTCGCGGTCGCTCAAGGGCTGAACGAATTTCGGGACCGAAATGGATTTTTTTGTTCCGCAAATCCGATCCTCATTTTTCCAGCTTATATGGCTTCCAAATATCCTTAATAACATTTGCAAGGCGACATCCAAGTTTATTTGTATTGGAATTCTCGAATACCCGGCCGCCAATTTCGAAGTCCGCTTCGCGCTCAAAATCAGCCGATCGCATTTTCGGTGCACCTCGAACCGACGGGCGGCTTTCGGGAGCTACGCGTATCGACCCGTGATTTTAGTTATCACGTTTTAAGAATTCGGACCACGGCGACCCTGGTTGTCATGTAATCGCGAGGGAAACGGTCGGTCTTGACGGGACGCGATTGTCGGGAATCGGTTCAGGGTTATTCGCAAATCATGCTATGGCGTAGCGGTATCACCTGCGAACCAATTGCACGACGCTAGGAAATAGTTCTGACGTCAACCCTGGATCGGCCCGCAATGACCCAGAATGTACCATCGGCGACCCTTATGGTCGGGATACCAGTCCGCGGTCGAGTCCTTTATGGTTTGCGCACTATCCTATTTAGCCATTCCCCTTTGGTCAGTTATCTCAAGAGTGATCAATTCTGAGTGAGGTTACTGGAATACATCGATACTCATTTCATTCATAACTTCGAAATGGGGTCGGAATTCAGAATGTCACAATTCTTCCCCCCTTACAAAAATTTCGTCCTCGAAATTTACAAGACTTAGCTACTCAAACAGGTGGGGGTATTTGCGCCTCATAGCTTCCTCGCTCTCCCGGGTGGCTCCTTCTGTTCCGTGGTGCTCCCAGATTACTTTTACCAACGGAATTGTCTTGTTTCTCGGGACTTGCTCCTTCCTGTCCACGATCCTAACCGGTCTTTCCACGTATGTTACTCGATCATCCACTTCGATAGCTTCATAATCCAAGACATGGGTCGGATCGGGCTCATACTTCCGTAGCATTGACACGTGAAAGACGTTGTGGACTTGCGGCAGATTTGGCGGTAAGGCTAGTCTATAGGCCAGGGTTCCAATTCGCTCTAGCATCTCGAAAGGTCCCACGTATCTCGGACTTAGTTTCCCTTTCTTCCCAAATCGAGATAATCCTCGCATTGGCGATACCTTGAGGAACACATGATCTCCCACTTGGAATTCCAAAGGCTTACGTCGTCCGTCGGCGTAGCTTTTCTGGCGACTTTGGGCGGTCTTAAGTCTTTCTCTAATCACCTTCACTGCTTCAACTGACTGTTCTACTAACTCCGGGCCTGTTATACTCCTCTCACCGACTTCGTCCCAGCATATTGGCGTTCGGCACGCTTTGCCATACAGTGCTTCGAACGGTGCCATTCCGATACTCTGGCGATAGCTGTTGTTATAGGCGAACTCCACAAGGTGCAAATCGCTCTTCCCAACCTCCTTTGAAGTCTATGACACACGCCCTTAACATATCTTCCAACGCTCGAATAGTTCTCTCGGATCGTCCATCCGTCCGAGGGTGGTAGGCGGTCTTGTATCGCAACTTTGTCCCCATCGCTTCCTGCAGGCTTTTCCAAAACGAGCGGTAAACTTGGGATCTCGTCGACGTGATTGTCACTAGCACTCCATGTAGTCGAACGATCCGCCTCATGTACGGTTCGGCGTACCTGTCCATTGCGAAATCCTTTCGCACTGCCAAAAAATGTGCGGACTTGGTCAATCGATCCACGATCACCCATATGGAGTCATGTCCCCTTTGACTCCTTGGTAAGGCCATAACAAAATCCATTGTGATGTGCTCCCATTTCCACTCGGGGATTTCCAACGGTTGAAGCAGGCCTCCCGGTTTACAATGTTGTGCCTTCACTTGCGGGCACGTTAAGCATTTTGCCACGTGCTTGGCGACGTCCACTTTCATTCCATTCCACCAGTAGTGTTGACGGAGATTTTGGTACATCTTCGTACATCCAGGGTGGATACTATAGTTACTTCGATGTGCTTCTGATAGAATCCTCTCTCGGAGCTCTTCGTCATTGGGTACGCATAACCTCCCACGAAACTTCAGTATTCCATCCTCCGATACTTGAAACTCGGGTTTCCTTTTATTCGCCTCCATTTCCAGAATCTTTTGGAGGTCGGGATCCGTCGTCTGTAATGCCTTAATCCTATCCCGGATCTCGGGTTCAATCCTTAGTGTCGCCATCAAATTGGACAACCGATAGACTTCCAATTTGAACTCCGAATCCCTTATCCTTTCTAGCAGAGTCCACTCTTTCACTAGCATATGCGCCATACTTGACTTCCGACTTAGCGCATCCGCTACCTTATTTGCTTTCCCGGGGTGATACAAAATGTCACAATCATAGTCTTTAAGCAACTCTATCCACCGACGTTGTCTCATATTCAACTCATTTTGGGAAAACAAGTACTTTAGACTCGATGATCCGTATAGATCTCGAAACTTTTCTCCACATGAGATAATGCCTCCGGATCTTCAAGGCGAAGACTATAGCAGCAAGCTCCAGATCGTGAGTCGGGTAATTCATCTCATGAGGTCTTAATTGACGCGATGCATAAGCCACAACTTTTCCATGTTGCATTAGCACACACCCCAATCCTTTCAAAGATGCGTCACTATAGATCTCGTAACCTCCCGGGCCCGGAGGGAATAGTCAACACCGGTGCGGTGGTCGCCCTATGCTTCGAGTTCTTGGAAACTTCTTTCGCACTTGTCGGTCCATTCAAACTTCGTTTCCTTCTTCGTCAATCTAGTTAATGGCATGGCTATTGAAGAGAACTTGTCCACAAACCTTCTATAGTAGCCTGCCCGGTCCCAAGAAACTCCTCACTTTGGTCACCGTTGTCGGTCTAGGCCAATTCATCACCGCTTCGATTTTAGCGGGATCCACTGAGATTCCATCTCCGGATACTACATGTCCAAGGAACGCCACTGTATTCAATCGGAACTCACACTTACTAAACTTGGCGTAAATTGATTGTTCCCTTAATGTCCGCAAGACAATCCTCAAGTGTACTTCATGTTCGCCATTACTCCTCGAGTAAATCGGAATGTCATCTATGAACACTATGACAAACTTATCCAAATACTCCTTGAACACACGATGCATCAAGTCCATAAATGCAACTGGGGCATTGGTCAATCCAAATGGCATCACCGTAAACTCATAATGCCCATACCTTGTCCTGAAGGCAGCCTTAGGGACATCCTCCTTCTTAATCCTCAATTGGTGATATCCCGTCCTTAAGTCGATCTTGGAGAATACCGATGCACCTTGCGGTTGGTCGAACAAGTCATCTATCCTTGGCAATGGGTACTTGTTCTTAATGGTCGCTTGATTCAATCGCCTATAGTCGATGCACAAGCGCAACGACCCGTCCTTTTTCCTCACAAACAAAACTGGTGCTCCCCAAGGTGAAGCACTTGGACGAATAAACCCTTTGTCCAATAGTTCTTGCATTTGTACCTTTAACTCCTTCAACTCGGATAGGGACATTCTATAGGGTGCCTTTGATATCGGTTCCGTCCCGGGGGCTAACTCAATAGAGAATTCCGTTTCTCTCTCGGGTGGTAATCCGGGTAAATCTTGAGGAAAGACATCGGGGTATTCACATACTACCGATATGTTTTCCAACTTAGGTTCTTCCACCGTCGGATCCAACACAACCGCTAAATAGGCCTCACATCCGTCATCCATCAACTTAGTCACCTCAAGTGACGAGATCAAAGGGATCGAGGTTCCTCCTCGACTCCCGACAAAGTCAAATCTAGGGCGACCAACGGGAAAGAATTGAATCGCCCTGCTACCACAATCAACCACAGCCTTTAATTTGCCTAACCAATCCATCCCAACAATAACATCAAAGTCATACATGGGCAACACAGCAAGATCGATTAGTTCTTCACTATCGCCAATCACTATCTTACGGTTCTGACACCCTAAGGAAACCAACGCTTCATTCTTTAAGGGTGTAGCCACATGCAATACTACTTCCAACGGTTTTAACTCTATTCCAGCCAAATCAGCAAATTGAGCAGACACGAATGAATGCGAAGCTCCGGGGTCAAACAAAGCATATGCAGCATGACCACAGAGAAGAACCGTACCTGTGACTACGCCGGACGCATTCTCGGTATCCTTTCGCGCCACAGCATAGACTCTTCCTTGCGCCGGCGGTCGGTTCTGGCTCCCTTGAGGAGCAGCTCCAATCCGAGGCCCTCCTTGCGGCCTTACCATCTGTGGAAAATCTCCAGGAGCTTTCTCGGTGCACCGCCTAACATGGTGGCCCATCTTGCCACATCTGAAACAGGCACCTCCCCGACCGGGGCAAGGTCCATTTCCATGTCGCCTTCCACAGAGACGACGGTTCCGGTTGTTCGGGCGAGTCGGCTTCCCAATTCCTTTCTTCACTGGAGGAATAAATCGCCCGTTGTTCATCATTGGCCTCTTCCCAAAGTTACGATTGTCCCTCCGAGGAACGAATCGCGGTCCAGGGGCGATTTTCCTTCTTTCCCTCATGTCCCTTTCAATCGGTTGGCCCCGCCTATATAGCTCCTCATAGTTCTGCGGGTCCAAAGCCACCGGTTGGCTACGGAGGTCGAGGTTGTAGCCCATCTCTGAATCTTCTTGCCTTATCCAAAGGATTATCAACCATCCGCGGAGCATACTTAGACAGCCTTGCAAACTCCGCTTCATATTGCTCGATTGTCATGTTGCCTTGACGCAAGTTCTGAAATTCAACTAACTTCTGCTCCTGAGCAGCTGCAGAGAAGAACTTCCCAATGAATGCCTCAGAGAATGCATTCCAATTAGGCACCACTCCTTCGGGGAAAACGGTCACTCTCGTAGCCCTCCACCAATCATGGGCAATCTCTTGGAGTTGGTACACCGCCAATGTCACTTTTTCAGCGTCAGAACATCCTAGAACCGTGAAGCATTTCTCAATCTCCTCAATCCAACGAGGAGCCATCTTCCGGTCTCCTTTCCCGTCAAACCTAGGTGGCTTCGGTTTCGAAATTGCTCCACCATCCGACCCATGGCCCTATGTGGGTTCTCTTAAGCGGGAGCATTACCACCTCCATTTCCCCGGCCATTGTTTCCATTATTCCCATTGTTCCCTAACGTCGCATTAATCGCAAGCAACGGCGGCCTCGGCAGCTTGAGCTATTATCGTGGCCCTATCCTCGCCTTGTTGTGCCACGTAGGCAGCCTCTTTCCCGAGCCTGCCTACCCATCAGCTCTCCTATCTGCTCCAAGGTCCTAATCACACCGTCCAGCCTTGGATCTTCTACTGGTGGGGCCCTCGAGCTAGACGCTCCTCTAGTACCTCTATTGCGGTTGCTCATCTCAAGAAGGTTTCACTACACCTGATAACTACAATTTTTCCCAGGGATCGGGGCCTAAGCCAAACACTCACGTCTATCTACCATCATCTAACATTTCAGGATCCCTCACAATCATTAGGCCGACAAACCAGTAGGTACTCAATCAAGCATACCAGGCCAAGAAAAACAAATAACATAGCCATCAAATCATGGCATCTCAAGCAACCATGGCATCACAACAAAGATTCTCGATCGTACCTTTGGTCCGGCCGCATCCGTAGCTTAGTGAAAACATCACAAACAACCCAGCACTTCATAGAGCAATCACGGCTAAGTCACACAATAGTCCAGTACAAGGACTTGATACCAGGCCAATCCACATGCGCCATTTCAAATGACATGCTTTCGCGCCTAAGATTCATAACCACCTAAGGTCATAACTAATGGTCGTTCCAAAGTCATTCCTCCTTATCACTCCAACACTCGATCGATGTGGATTGAGCTAGCCTCGCTACGATACCACTTCAACGGGGATGTCACGCCCCGTGTCCTCCGAGCGCGCCAACATCCCTCGTTGTCGAAGAAATCTCGCAACTCACCGGGATTGCAAACGGACGTAAAACACGCGAGATGCAAATGCAAGCGGAAGCAATGAAAACAAACCCGACAATGAATATAGAATGACCTTAGAACATAACACCAAAATACAATAACATAGCCAGGTAAGTTCAAGGTTCATACGGACCACCGGAAATAAAACGACTACGACTCAAGGATACGGCACGGGGACACAAAAGGAAACTCCCTAAACATAACCACTCGTCGACACACGAGGGTCCAAAAGCAGGGATAAGGACCTCTACACACCTAAGGGTCGGGCGTCATCATCAGAAGTAAACTCGGCAGGGGGGAGCGTACTCCGGGGAGAAACTCGTCACGATGGCTCCACTAAACACCTGCTCAGGCTCCTCCCATGGCTCCTCCTCCGGCACTTCTTCCAGGTCCTCCTCTAGATCAGACGCCTCCTCGGGTATCGCCTCTTCTTCTGGTTCGGACTCCTCTTCGGGTTCCTCCATCACCGGGTCATGTGCTGGATCCACGACGTGAACTACGTTCGGGACAGGCTCGGGAAGCATCGGGGGTCCATCAACGGGCTCATCGGGTTCCAAGATCCCTCCATCCACAGTGGGGAGTCAAGGTATGGGAGACCTCGGCTCGGGGATCGGTCCAACTATAGGTCCAAGGACAGGGAGTCTCGAAGGTGAACCTATCGGGAGTCTAGGTCCGGCGGCATCCAAGACGTGCTCGGGAATCATCTCCTCCCTCAAAGGTCCGGATAAATAGTCCCCATCCTTATAAGTCCAAGAGAGGAAGGAATAAGGGGTCAAGTATCCTCTCGCGTCGTCGATCCACAAGGTGCTAACCCTCCGATAATACGTCCGATCTGGTCCCACTCTATACTCGGTAATCACGGGCTCAAACCGAGTCGGTAGTCCAAAAAGTAGCGGCATCGCGGCGATCAAGGTCGAGGGTCCGAAAATGTTGGTCCCACGGAGGGGTGAGATCGACATCTCAGTAAGTGAAGCACAACCTATCATAAGGTCCTAGTACCTCCGGACAAAACACGGCATGCAAACAATCCAATCCAAACAGCAGACGGTGGTCAATTCAAAATGCACAAATAAAGCAATCATGTACGGGACCACCCAGAACATGCCAAATCACACAAGTCGATCCTCGTACTATAGGGCTCACATACCACCTCCATAATTTAGTATCATAATCTCATATATCAAGTACAAGCCTCGGACTCTTAGGAACACGGCATTGTACGTATAAATACAGATATTTTTGTGTGCACACCGGGGTCTCGGACACTTAGGAGTACGCCCCATGGGGTCTCAAACACTTAGGAATACGCCCCATTTATTCAATGGTCTCGGACACTTAGGAACACGACCGGATTAAGTCTCGGACAATTGGGCGAACACGGCATACTATACGGCCTCGGACGCCTCAATTGAACACGACTTTATAATCTCATGTATAGGTCATACACAAAGGGCCTCATGCCCTAATATCACAATATTGTAATTCCACAATTACTTGGGCTATTTAGCGTGTCAATACCATCACGAGCTCGAATCGGGCCAATTGCCACATATCGCCTCACAAGGCCAATCATGCAATTACAATGGGTCTCACACTAGCCAAGACATCACAATATCACATAAAATGCATTTAAAGCACCCCCAATTTAGAATTACTACTTTTGATACCAACGGTCCCAATCGAGCGAATTCCACGTTTTCTCTTACAAAGCCACACACTTAATCCCAAGAGGCTTCACACATGCCAAGGCATGTAAAAGTCATTCTAAAACACCTTTCAAGTGCCCCACATCAGAATTACAACATTTAGCACCCACTAACCATTTTAGTGCACAAGTGCTCCAATTGAGTTCTTTTAGGTCCCGATCTCCCCCAACCATGGTCTACTCTTAAACCACGTGCTATCCACACATCAAGTCACTCATTTCCACTCATATGACCACATAAACATCCCAGGACCAGCATTGATACCAATCGCACAGAAATTTCCAGATTGGTCCTCTCTAGCATTTCTCACTATCCCAAGCATTTAGCACACCATCTAGCCAAACCCAAGTGTCTCTTAGTAACCTAGGGCTCTAGGAAGGGTTAGGAAACACTTACTCTTGCTTTTTGATGAAGAAAAACCCAGCGAAAGCGTTTCCTTCGCGCACGATCAGATTCGACCTAAAAGGGTGTCCACCGGTTTCAAACACAAAGCACCAACTTTTAGTCCAAGAAAACCTCATCACACACAGCCATGAACCTCCTTTAAACACCCTAGAATCCTTTGAGAAGCTTGAGCTCTTACCTTGAAGTTGGATGAGCAAAACCGGCGGTGAAACCCTAGGGTTTGTTCGGCGCCAAGAGAGAGAAAAACGGACGGCACGACGGCGGCAACAACTCAAAGCCAAGAAAGGAAGATGAAGTGGCGGTGGCGTGGTGGAGCTCCTCCTTGGACCGGCGGTGTGAGGAGGCCGAAGGGGTGCTCGGCCAAGAGACGAAAAGAGAGAGTTCTTGGGTGAGAGTTGAGCTCAAAATGAAGAAATGAGGGAGTGAGAGAGAGGGTGAGTGATCAGCCAAGAGTAAGAGAGGGAGAGGGTGAGTTTGAGTGATTGAATGAGTGACTTGATGGGTGGGAGATAGTGGGGTTGGTGTAGGACATGAATAGTAGGGTAGGTGGTGGGGTTTGAATTGCATGGGGACTTGATCCCTTCAAGTGTCATGTCCCTCCAATATCCACATGGGGATTTAGGGGCTGATGGGTGCGGTACAAGGGTTGACCGAAATTCCTTCGCGGTCGCTCAAGGGCTGAACGAATTTCGGGATCGAAATGGATTTTTTTGTTCCGCAAATCCGATCCTCATTTTTCCAACTTATATGGCTTCCAAATATCCTTAATAACATTTGCAAGGCGACATCCAAGTTTATTTGTATTGGAATTCTCGAATACCCGGCCGCCAATTTCGAAGTCCGCTTCACGCTCAAAATCAGCCGATCGCATTTTCGGTGCACCTCGAACCGACGGGCGGCTTTCAGGAGCTACGCGTATCGACCCGTGATTTTAGTTACCACGTTTTAAGAATTCGGACCACGGCGACCCTGGTTGTCATGTAATCGCGAGGGAAACGGTCGGTCTTGACAGGACGCGATTGTCGGGGAATCAATTCGGGGTTATTCGCAAATCTTGCTATGGCGTAGCGGTATCACCCGCGAACCAATTGCACGACGCTAGCAAATAGTTCGACGTCAACCCCTGGATCGGCCCGCAATGACCCAGAATGTACCCTCGGCGACCCTTATGGTCGGGATACCGATCCGCGGTCGAGTCCTTTATGGTCTCAGCGCACTATCCTATTTAGCCATTCCCCTTTGGTCGGTTATCTCAAGAGTGATCAATTTCGAGTGAGGTTACTGGAATACATCGATACTCATTTCATTCATAACTTCGAAATGGGGTCGGAATTCGGAATGTCACGGAGGAGGTGGCCATTCATATGCGATCCGCATTCCCCTTCATGAATCTCTTTCATAATGAGATTTGCTTCTTTCGAATTCACGCACCTCAATAGGGCTGAGTCAAAAGACCTCTTGTATAAAATCTGTTCGCTGAGGAAGAATTTAGATGCCATCTTGCTGATATACTTTTTATCTTCCGGTTGACTGTCCCAAGGGAATTCACCCTTCAGTAGGTAATTCTTGATGTCATGATACCACGGTTCTTCATCGGGTTCTTCTTCAATGACCATGCAATACGCAGGTTGCTCCAGGATGTCAATCCTTAATGGCTCTATCTCGAGGCCATCTTGCACTTGTAACATGGCTGATAATGTTGCCGGAGCATCAGCAAAATGATTTTGAGTTCTTGGCGGATATTCAAAAGTGATCTCCTCAAAATGTTGGATCGGCTCCTCGAGGTACTCATGATAAGGAATAAGCTTGGGATCCTTCGTTTTCCACTCTCCTTGAGTTTGTAAAATGATTAACATGGAATCTCCATATACCAGTAGCTTCTTCACTTTTGATGAAAGGGCCAATTGTAACCCAAGGATGCAGGCTTCATATTCAGAAATATTGTTGGTGTAGGGGAATACCAACTTGGCTGAAACTGGATAATGTTGATCTTCGGGGGATATCGAACGCCCTGATGCCGATCCGAGTGAGGTTTATTGCGCCGTCAAAGTACATTGTCCATTTGTCTTCGGATATGTTCAGGATTTGACCTCCCTTGTTTTGCTCTGAAACGTCTTTAGGAGGATTCTCGGCTAACATGTCAGCAATTGCTCTTCCCTTGACAGACTTTTGGGGAGAGGTTTTGATATCGAACTCTGAAAGCAGTATTTGCCATTTAGCCATCTTTCCTAGCAATGTTGGCTTCTCCAAAAGGTATTTGATGGGGTCATTCTCGGTGACCAGTTCTATATGGTAATGCAGTGTATACTGCCTTAATCTGTGGAGGACCCAAACCAATGCTACGCAAGTCCTTTCCACGCTTGGGTATTTGGCTTCGGATGTTGTGAACTTTTTGCTCAAATAATATATGGCTCGTTCCTTACGATCCTTGGGGTTAGTTTGGGCAAGTAAAGCTCCCAAGGATTCATCATTAATTGTCGGATATAGAGTTAAAGGAACGTTATGGGTAGGAGGTACCAACACTGGAGGTTGTACCAAATATTCCTTGATCTTCTCAAATGCTTGTTAACATTCTGCATCCCATTTGACCTTTGCGCCTTTCTTCGGGAGCTTGAAAAAGGGTTTTGCCGTTTCTGATAGTTGGGATATGAATCTGGATATATAATTCAATCTTCCAAGTAGGCCCCTTACTTCCTTAACAGTAGAAGGAGTCCCTATTTCCCATATAGCTTTGATCTTGGAAGGATCAATTTCAATACCACGATTGCTCACCACAAACCCTAGCAGCTTTCTAGATCTTGCGCCAAATACGCATTTCGCAGGATTCAGCTTGAGCTTGTACTTTCTCAATCGATCAAATAACTTCTTTAGCACTTTAACATGGTCTTCTCCAGGCTTGGACTTGGCAATCATGTCGTCCACATAAACCTCGATTTCCTTATGTATCATGTCATGAAAAAGGGTCACCATAGCCCTCTGATACGTTGCCCCCGTATTTTTCAATCCGAAGGGCATGACCTTATAACGGAAGGTTCCCCATTGTGTAGTGAATGAGGTCTTGATTTTATCTTCCTCCTTCAACAGGATTCGATTATATCCCGAGAATCCATCCATAAAGGAGAATAATTCAAAGCCCGCGGTACTATCGACGAGTACATCAATGTGCGGTAGAGGAAAATCGTCTTTTGGGATGGCTTTGTTCAAGTCCCGATAATCCACGCATATTCTAATTCTTCCATCCTTCTTCTTAATCGGTACGATGTTGGCGACCCAATCAGCATATGGGACAGCCTCGATAAATCCAACTTTAAGGAGCTTCATCACCTCTTCCTTGATCTTATCGACGGTTCGGGATTCATTCTTCGGGTGATTGATTTGCGGTGTGCAAGAAGGATTGGTGGGCAGAGCATGCTCCACAATTTCACGATCTAAACCCGGCATGTCGGCATATGACCAGGCGAAAATATCTTGATATTCCTTGAGCAATGCCGTCATTCTTAAAACATCTACTGCGGACAGGTGTCCTCCTATTTTCGCCTCCTTGACGCAATCAGAATCTCCCAAATTAATAGTGATGGGTTCTTCAAAGATAGGGGGCTTAGATTCTTCAAAACAATCCCATTCTTTCTTGATATCGCTCACATCAACCTCGTTTATATCAACCTCGCATGCATAGTCATCGAGCTGATCTGAGTCACATATTAACCTGTTATGTATGAGTGGGATGACATGCTCGGGGGTGGGGAAATCATCATCCAGCCACTCAATTATCACCTTCACCCGATTATCCAGGAACGGGTTGAATAAGTCCGGCCCTGCATCCTCGGAGATGTCCTCATCTTCCAGCCATTTGCCTCCTTTAGAGAATACCTCGAATAAGGGGTTTAGGAACATTTTTTCTCTAGCTTTCCATGCATCGGTACCTATGGAACGGCCAGCTTGGTGTCCACGGCGTCCACGGTCTCCATAACACTTGTTTCGACCTCGGCCTCGACCTGTGTTATTCTTCACCATTCCATTATAACCCGGACCAACCTTGTGGTCATTTGAGCCCAAATTCAAAGGGTTACGGATTCCCCGACCATGTTTCCCTAATCCGGCACCCGGAATAAAACCGTTTGAGAGTAACAATCTCCCCGCCATAGTCGCGGGTCTCGAAAGCTCCGGTGCAGCTATTTTCGCGTACGGCGATACATGCATGACGGATACAATGTCAAATGCATGATAACTCAGCTCGTCCTCCTTTGAGGGTTCAATGTATGGGACCATCGCTTTTAAAGCGGCTCGATGTCCCGTCTCGCCATGGACGGTGATCAATTGACCCTTAACCACAAATTTTAACTTTTGATGCAAGGAGGAAGGTACCGCTCCGGACACATGAATCCATGGTCTTCCCAGGAGCAAGGTGAAGGCACTTGGAATGTCCAGTACTTGGAATGGTATAGAGAAAGTTACCGGTCCAATGTCAATGTCCAGCTCAATCTCTCCTACGACATTTTTGGAGACTCCGTCGAATGACCGGATGGTAGCTTTAGACGTCTTGACGAAGTCTTCGTTGATCCCCAAGCTTCTCAAAGTGCTCGGAGGACATAGGTTGAAAGCAGAACCGTTGTCAATCGGGACGTGAGGAACCTCCTTTCCATGGCACCTCACGGCAATGTAGAGGGCTCTATTATGCACACACCCTTCTCTTGGGAAGTCTTCATCCGAGAAGGATATTCGGTCTTTCAAAAGGATAGCCCCTACGAAATCTCCCGGTTGCACTTCGTTAATGGTTTTTGGGACATGCACCTCATCTAGTACCTTCGGGAGGGCATTCTTGTGCTTTTCAGAATTCTTGAAGAGATCTAATAAGGAAATCTGTGCCGGCATTTTCCACAGTTGGTCAACGACCTCATATTCACCGGTCCTTACGACCGATTGCAACTTCTCTACCTCTTCCGCAGTCGGGACTTTCTTTTCAGGGTCCACCTCTCTTGGTGGATAACATCTTCCCGATCTCATTATTGCGTCGATCTCGCCCGTTTCATAGTCCCAATGCACTGCCTTCGAGTTGTACTCTTCCGCTGGCGGTAACTTAATCTTCACCGGTATGATCTTTTCTGGTGGTGATTCGGATGTTGATGGTTTTTCCGAACTAGAAGCTTCTAACTCCTAGCTATCAATTTTGTTCAAATCAATCACAAAACGAATCGGGGTATCTACCATCCCGATCATTTCATCCTCATGAACATCCTCGGGGTTATGTTCTGGACCTGGCCTCACCAACGTGGCATTTTCTTCATCCAGATCCCTCTGCCTTTCCCTTTTGACTCTCAAGATAATTCCTTCAATTCTCATGCCGATTTCCACCGGATGTTGGAATGACGAGTACGTGTATGCATACATGCGGTCAAAGTATTCCGCCGGAAGTGATTTCAGTACGAACTCCAGCATTTCCCTTTTCGACCGGGGCGGTTGCACCATCGCAGCATGTTTCTTCCATCTCCTAGCGAAGAGTTCAAAACTCTCGTCTTCACTTTTCCGGATGTTCAACAAATTAGCTTTAGTGAAATAACCTCTGATTCCAGCTTCAAAGTGTCGTATAAAGTGCTCGATAAATCTTCCCAACTCGGGACCCAGCCTAGGTCGATTGATTGGAACCACACCAGTGCGGGGCCCGCCGGACTACGTCCGAAATTCCGGATCGGTGTTTCATCCTCCTCATGATGGCCAACCATTTGGCGAAGGTAATATGAGATATGCGCCAGAGGACACCCGGCGCCCTTATACTTCGTGCGGAAGGTCACTCTCGGGTTCACGCCTTGAGGCGGAACATTTCTTGCCCGAGTGAGTGGCGCAATCGGCTCTTTCAACTCATCCATTTTCCTCGACACCTCATCCCCTTGCTCTTGCAGTAGAGCGATCTTTCGATTTTGTGTCTCTATAGTACGTCGTATCTCCGGAATCTGCATATTCTCTTCTACTCTCGTGGCGTCATTCTTAGCCATCGGTTGCGATAATTCCGCTACCATGGTTGTTAAAGGTCGCATATGGGTCTCCAAATTAGAAAGTCGCACGTTGGACTCCTGATTCACCTGTTCATTCCGAGGAGCCGCTT
Organism: Rhodamnia argentea; assembly: GCF_020921035.1. NCBI lineage: Eukaryota > Viridiplantae > Streptophyta > Magnoliopsida > Myrtales > Myrtaceae > Rhodamnia > Rhodamnia argentea. The sequence goes on from NC_063151.1 coordinate 15,517,955, forward strand.
GGTCTTTGACTTCATCGACCGTTCCTACAAATTCTTTACTTTCGGGGTCATCCATTCCACCCCACCCATCGGGAACTACATCTCCAGAATCGACGAAAAAGCTTGGAGGCGCGGAATATAGCACTTTAAAGTTATAACCGCCGCTATCCTCCCTAAGATTGTCCACTATTTCGCCCTTCTCTAGGGCCCTCTGCAAAAACCTTCTATCACCTCGGCGTGCCTTATCCAAACGGATTTCATATTCGTTTATCTCTTCAATTTCCTGGCCATCTTTGGCATTCATCAAATATCCAGAGCGTATTTTCAAAACACTTCCCCTCGTAGGTTTCATCGCAAATTCCTTAGATAGCATGTCCATCGCCACGTAGGTCCCTTTAAAGGCAGCGTTTTCCATTCTTCCCATAACGCCCGGATTGATCAACTTTTCTAAGCAAGCTTCCTTTTGTTCCCGGGAAATACTCTCTCCTTCCGGGTATTGCGAGGCCAACGTCGGGACATCCCGCATTTTACTCATATCTACTATGAACTCCCGAACCTCTTCCTCTTCACCTCCAAAAATCGCGTTCACCTCGCGATGTTCGAGTAACGGGTTCTGCTGCACATTAGGTTCAGCCTTATCAAACTCTAGAACTTTTCCATCAATTAATGCTTGCACCTTGAACTTGAGAGCGAGACGGTTGTCCACATTATGCCCTCTTTCTCCCATATGGTATACACACGTCTGGGTCTCATCATACCTAGGAAATCTTGACGGGTGAGCTCTAGGTGGCTCTTTTGCAACTAAGCGGTTCTCCAAGAGCATGGGTAATAATTTGGATAAGGGTCGGGGTAATGGGGTGAAAACAATTTGGTTCTTTTTTTTGAATTCCGGTGGTTTGGAAGCGGTCCAGGAGGACGTTCCTTGGGTAGGGGTTGAAGGTGAGAAATTTCTGGGCTTTGGCGGGTTAGGGACAAAGGCTACTTCTCCGGTTTGCTCCCTGTTATCCCTTCTCAAAGGGTATTGGCGTCTGAAAGGCGCTTCGGGTATCTTCTTCTCCCTTAGTGCCCATTCATGGCGCTCCGCCACCTTGATCGGGTGCGCAAACGTCTGACACCCGGAGGTGTTCAGCTTGTCAAAAAACTCAAAGGGAAGGGCCTTGAGAAACAGGTCTATTAATTCTTCTTCCGGGACGGGCGGCTTTACCTGCACGCCCAACGCCCTCCATCTTTGGGCGTAGGCGCGAACGGCCTCGCTCTTTCCCTTCACTGTTCTCGGAAGGTCCTCTCTAGTGAGGGCGGTCAAAGTGTTAAACTTGTATTGCCGAAGGAACTCGTCTGCCAGTTTGTCCCAATCATCGAGCCTCTCTGGCTCCAATTCGATAAACCACGCCAAGGCTGCCCCGGATAGGCTTTCCTGGAAAGTGTTGACCAGTAGTGGGATGTTGTCGGAGAATTGCGACATTCGGCGCAAATAATACTTCAAGTGCGCCTTGGGACACCCGGTCCCATTATATTTCCTCACAAAGTCCGGTTCCTTGTAGTCTCGGGGAACTTCTATTTTCTCAAATGGTGCTACCTTATCGAACCTTGAAAGTTCATATCCCCGACTTGCCGGGCATTCTGCGATCTTCGCCAACCTCTTTATTTCCTCCTCCATTTTAAGGACCTGTTTCTCCTTCTTTTCCAAATCTATCACAACAGGAGGATCCTTAGGCGGTCGCTCCGGGTTCAGAGTGGGATTAGCGGCAGGTGCCGGATTAACATTCGCTCCATCGGAAGAGCCCGCAAGGGCTTGAGAATTAGGGTCGACAGGGTATCTCCCCTGACTAGCGATCAACATCGCTTTCATCTCTGCCACCATTGTGGCGATCACGTTCATTTATTTCTCCGGATTACCCACACGAGGTGCGAGCTCTTCTTGTTCCATCCTTAATTTGCGCGTTTTGCTACGAGTCATCGTATTTGTCACTCACTTGTTTTCAGAATATCAAATTAGTATGGGAAATATTAAAGGATTTGGAGACATTGATCCGTGGTAATTGACTTTTCTATATGTATGCATGAAATGTTCATAAAAGAAATAATATGTATCTATTACAAACCAAATTGTTCAAAAGTATCTAAAAGATAGCAAATATGCAAAATCTAAATGGGGGAATGAATCTATCCAAGTCGAGGACGCTTCCACTCCTCTTGCTCTTCTGACCCATCGGAATCCCACCGGTATGGGTCTTCTCCTTCTTCCGACATCCATTGCTCCGGATCTTCGGGAATGTACGGCTCTACTCCCGGTACGTAGGGTACTATGTACTCTGGCTCATATGACTCAACCTCTTCAATCCGAGGAGATACACACTCGGGTATATATGGCTCAACCATTGATTGGCGATATTCCTTAAACTTCTGGATATACTCCTTGGAGGCTCTATGAATGTTCATTTCGTCATCCAAATAATCCGGCCACTCAACTTGTTGTAGCGGGGAGTTCTTCAAAGCGTGAAGAATAAGCTTGATTCGGGTCCGATACAACTCTTTTGCTTCCTTTGTAAGCTTCCCTCGTGTCATGTCAAATGAGAAAATTCCGGGACAAACATCCGGTGGTATCTCTTGTAGAACTCCAAATTGCCTCACCACTCTAATGGGGTAATATGCCACAGCGCCAGTACATCCAAATAAGGGAATAGGGCTATCTTCCACACCCATAATGCGAGCCTCCACAATCTTAGGCCAAGTCAGACGCCATCTAATATGCCCGGGTTTCAAATTGTCTAATAGCTCAACCCACTTTTTGAATGAATATTTGGGTACAAGGGATTGACATTTAAGGAAGGATCTAAGAGGGTGAACGTGCTCATTGATCTCATAGCACCCCACTCGGAGTTGGAAAGTTTTTATATGAGAGGTGAACCACAAGTGGAGTAATCCGTTGGACGCTTGGAAAACAACCTTTCTTGAAGTTTTGGAACGGTTTAGGGAGAGAAAGGTCTCAGCTAAAATCATGTACGAATAATCCTAGCGACAACATGCTTGTCTGGCTATATGGGCTATAGAAGGGTCAAAAGTGGTCCTTGAGGTTGGGAATAGAACGAATGCAAAGAAAGCCAAAATGAACACCTTTCCCGATTTATGACCGGTTTCGGTGGGTAAAGAGGAATAATTGTCGAAAAGGAATGAGAAGGTGCACTTGTTGGAATTGGACTTGTAAACTTTTTCAATCTCAAAAGTTTTAAGACGGAGAAAACTCGATAACGAACGAGTGGAGTCCATGTCCAAAGGGGGTTGAGCTATACGTTCTTCAAATTTGGCCCCAATAATAGCGGTATACTCCTTAAGCGTAGGGGTCAGCTCTAATCCTCGGAAGTTAAATGTCATTGGGCGCGCGTCCTATGCCTTGGCTAGTGCTTGAATGAGAGCCGGTTGGTATTCCACTTTGATCAAATCTACAAGTCGTCCCAAACGTCCTTCCACGTAGGCCTTGTTGACGATGTCGAGGCGATCCCACCATATAGCGAGTTCCTTGCGCGGTATTGGGATGACTTTGATGTCTCCATTCCCCATGATCTAGAAATGCAAAAAATGATGATCCTAAAGTCAATTACCACGGATTTAATATGCGTATGCATGAAATGTGATGCAAATGTGCTAACCAAATTCCATGTCATCTTTTGGTAACATGAGGGTCAACTACTCCCACTTGACCCAAATAAGCCAAATAGGGTAGTTACGGACCTAATCTCACCCAAAGATGGCATGTAATTTGATTAGGATCGTTTAAGCGTAATCGGGGTAGAAAGTCTCTCACAATTTGACAACTCATGGAATTTACAAGTCTAATACAATAAAGTCGAAAGGGATGAGACATAATAGCATCTAAAGATGTTCGGACAATAAATGTCGATGAAAGTACATAATCGGCTCAAAATATAATAAAACCTAGAAAATGCCCCAAAGTCGTACTAAACTAGACAATCGGAATGGTATCCTCATCGGATGAAATCTCCACTATCTCGGGAAGCTTGACATCTTCTTCATCATCGGAGGATATAGTGATGACTTCCTTCTTCTTAATAGGGGAGTGCTTTGGGGCCGTCTTGGTCGCACGAGGCTTCTTCGCCAATTTCATGTACAACTCCCAAATTCTTTCTTTCTCGCGCTCGAACTCCAAATATCATCAACAACGGGTATAATCGTAACTCTCACTACGAACGCGGTTCCGTCCATTGAGCTCCCGTCCATAGACAAATCCAAAGACTCGGAATGTAGCGGGTACTCGGTCCTCGCGTCGAACGGTCCTCCACTCCCATGTGAATATGTCGGGTACATCAATATGACTTCAGGGCACCATCTATCCTAAAAGGAAAATTTGACCTTCAACCCCGATCACTTAAACGATCTTACAAATTGTGATGATATGTCGTGAAAATGCATGATATGCAAAATTTAAATTTACAAGTTCAAAGTAAAGAGGGTAAAAAGCCTTACCAACCGGTGTTACTCTCTTTTTGGGTTTTTGGTTTTAGGTATACCAACCGTCCATTTCACATGCGCATGAGACAAGTGAGGTTCAACTCTAAAGAAATCAAAAAGGCTCGGGTATGGACCTAAAAAGGCTCCCGCTATACAAATCGATGGGCCGCCCACAAGCGCAATCAAACAACAAGTGGGTAGGACCATCAATCTTACATAGCGAGCGGGATCAAATATGGTCAACCCAAGTGCAATCAAACACAAGAGCTTCGCATACCGATCCCTATCTATGGCGACCTATAAAGGTGATTCGCGACTCGGGTTTAGGCGCTTGTGTGTGCGGTGTCGTGATCCTCAAAATATGCAAGACATGCACAACAATTTACATTCAAAACACCGCTTCAATATTTGCATAAATAAACACACAACCCGAAACTCCATATACGCATCAAAAATGGTTAGCACGGACATCACCCCCGATAACTCCCATCTGCATCAACATTTAACACTTTTGTTAATGGACGTACCTCATCTTCGGGAGCATCCGTAGAAAAACGGAGTTAGAAAGCACTCAACATTTTTATCGGCTTAAGTCCTCTTATGAAATAATTCCCCGGTGGAGTCGCCGATGCGTCGCGACCCTCCTCCGTTTCCTTTCGGCGGGGCGAGTGGGAGGTTAACGAGCCGATCCCTCTTCTTTTATAACCCCGGTTGTCGGCGGGGTAATTTTTTAGGATCGCGGGTCTCTCCCAAGACCCATTACTCGAATCGCGATGTCGGGTAGAATTTATCAAATATCGAAATTGACCTTGTGTGGTCGGGTGGCATGTGCGAGGTGTACATGCAATTTGGAGTCGCCACCGATCGATTTATTGGAAGGTACGATCGGAAAACCTTACCGAGCGGTCGGGAGAAACCGTTCGGTTCTGTGAAAACCAGAGATTTTGGGTCCGGGGATTTGGTTACGCCAAGATTCATATTGACGCCCTTTCGGTTACCGATGTCGAGTGTATTTCTAACCTAAGAATTCATGCGGATGTGATATCGGGTGAGGTAGGTCTTAACAATTCTAAGTATTCATGCATGTCGCGACCCTCCTCCGGAAATTTTTACGTATATTCCGGGGTGAGTAGGGTTAACGAGCCGATCCCTATTATTTATATAGAGGATCGCGGGTCTCTCCCAAGACCCATTACTCGAATCACGATGTCGGGTAAAATTTTTCAAATATCGAAATTGACCTTGTGTGGTCGGGTGGCATGTGCGAGGTGTACATGCAATTTGGAGTCGCCACCGATCGATTTATTGGAAGGTACGATCGGAAAACCTTACCGAGCGGTCGGGAGAAACCATTCGGTTCTGCGAAAATTGGAGATTTTGGGTCCGGGGACTTGGTTACGCCAAGATTCATATTGACGCCCTTTCGGTTACCGATGTTGAGTGTATTTCTAACCTAAGAATTCATGCAGATGCGATATCGGGTGAGGTAGGTCTTAACAATTCTAAATATTCATGCATGTCGCGACCCTCCTCCGGAAATTTTTACGTATATTCCGGAGTGAGTAGGGTTAACGAGCCGATCCCTATTATTTATATAGAGGATCGCGGGTCTCTCCCAAGACCCATTACTCGAATCACGATGTCGGGTAAAAATTTTCAAAAATCGAAATTGACCTTGTGTGGTCGGGTGGCATGTGCGAGGTGTACATGCAATTTGGAGTCGCCACCGATCGATTTATTAGAAGGTACGATCGGAAAACCTTATCGAGCGGTCGGGAGAAACCGTTCGGTTCTGCGAAAACCGGAGATTTTTGGGTCCGGGGACTTGGTTACGCCAAGATTCAAATTAACGTCCTTTCGGTTACCGATGTCGAGTGTTTTTCTAACCTAGGATTTCATGCAGATACGATATCGGGTGAGGTAGGCCCTAACAGTTCTAAGTTTTCATGTAGATGGGAATTTTCTATTCTAACAATCACAATCAAAAATTAAATCGCACAATCAAAACAATCAACGTCAAATCAGTCAAACAATTCAAACAAACGAGCCTAAGAGGATTCTATCGATTCACAAAAAAGTCGAATTTGAATTCCGGGGATGGTTGGGGAAAATTTGGGGCGAAAGGCCCATAAAGGGTAGAATGGTCGTTTATAAGGTTCGGGACCGAAAATCACAAAATCGGGGTCGGGCCAGTTGAATGTGACCATTTCCCATTTTTTGTGATTTTCTTGAATTTTTTTAATTTTTTCTAATTTTTCGAATTTTTATTTATTTTTCAAAAATATTGGGAATTTTTCGGATCGACATTCATCGACCCTCAAAGTCTCGAAATTTTTGATCCAGACTTTATGAGTCCCGAATCGATCTAGAAATTTTTTTAGAAATTTTTTGTGAAAATTTGGGAATTTTTATGAATTTTCTAAGTATTTTTGCAATTTTTTTTGGATTTTTGGAAATTTCTTTTCATTTTTTATTATTTTTTTTATTAATAAACCGGACCGGGTCAACCCGGTCAACCGGTCCGAACCGTGCTCGACTCACTCGCGACAATGAAAACGACACCGTATATATTTTCTATTCATTTTTTGATTTTCTAAAATTAAATTCCTAATATTCGAATATACAGAAAAAGGATGAACGGCCGAGATTAATCTTTGAATCGATCTCGGCCGTCCGAACACCTACAAACAAAACGGCGTCGCTTCGGTCTATACTCTCAAAACGGCGCCGCGTCACCTGAATTGAGCGGACGGTCATGATTAAACCTAAAACTAGATCTAAACCGTCCATTCAATTATGAACAAAACGACGCCGCCTCAGTTAAAACCTTGAATGGCCACGATTAAACGCCGATGCTCGATCCGAGCCGTTGATTCACCTATGCTAACAAACGACGACGCTTCAGCCATCTTACACGAAACGACGACACATTGATTAAGACACTGAACGGCTGCGATTAATCCTAGGTTCGATCCTAACCGTTCGTTCTTCTCGACTACAAAACGGCGACGTATTTCCTTCAAACATAAAACGACGCCGCTCAACCACTACCCTAAATGACACGATTTTGCATTTTCTATATTTTCTATCTAATATACACGAATATTCAAAAATATGAAATAAAGATCCAACGGTCGAGAATCAAATCTACCTATTTTCTCGGACCGTTGGATCGATGTCGAGTCGGCTCACTCGCGCCAACGGCCGAGGCGACTCGGCATGACCCGGACCAAACACGAACTGCCACCTAAAACGCTGACTCGTTGACCGCGCCACGTCATCTTTGTCTTCCTCCTCTCGACGACTACAAACGAACGGCCGAGAGGCGTTCGGTGAGATCTAACGGCGAGATCTCGCCGGAACGACGCCAAACCAACCCTAACCGACTCATCTCACCTCGTAGATCTACATAGTTGAAAATCATACAATTCTATCCACGAAATCACATCTAATCAAACACACACAATCTCGTAGTTGCAGAGTTTAATCACGAAGCCCGGAGCATAATAGGCTAATTCCTTTACACAAGAGCTAGAAAAAGAGTATAGGAGACTTACCTTGAGCTCGGATCGAGCTCGTGAAGGCTAGAAATGCCTGGCCGGAGTCCGACCGGAGCGATGTAAATTCGAGGCTCGACTCGGGTGATTCAAGGAAGTTCAATGCAGAAACGAGTTGCGATCATGGTTAGGGATGCACAAGGATGAAAAGGCACAAATCAATTGTAAAAATCGTGCTCGCTGAAGTGATATGCCATGATCGCACCGTGAGGAAACCGGAAGCTCGACTCACCCGATTTGGACGTTTCAAGCGGGCGAGGCTGGTGCGATCAACTCGTCGAGCTTGGAGGAAGTTCCGGTGACGATCCGCCGCGCCGATTTGGCCTGGATTGGCCGGACGGAGTAGCACAAGTTCGATTTGCAACTTGAACCGGAGCACCGCACAAGAACTTCTCTCTCTTCTTCTCTCGCTTTCTCTCTCTATTCTGGTAGTCGAGTGAACGGAATGAGCTTCCCCCCTTTCGTCCGGAATCTTCCTTGGCCTTTTATATTGGATTTTCAAATTGGGCGCGCACTGGAGCTTGAGTCGGTGATGCTTCGCACGTGGCAATGCGTGCCTAATGATCGCCGGACGGTGACGGAATCGGTTAGGATTCCGTCCCCGTCCGTTAGGCCTCCAATTTGTCACAAACGAGCGTAAATTTGACACGGTTTGGGAATTTGTTGGCTTTCGGACCGCCGGCACCTTTGACCGCGATTTCGAGCTCCTCCGGCGGCCATTGGGCATGGTGGCCATCGACGCCCTTGACCAAAGACAACAAAAACCCTCTATCAATTGAATCAATTAGGGTTGAATTGGCTCTCAATTTGGTCATTGAAACTCGGTGTTCAAACCTGCAAAATGCACGAATTGGTGAGGAAGATCACACTATTCCCGGACCGGTTCGACCGGTCCGACCAATGGATCGAGGCGACCGGTCCGAACCGGTTCGGACGTGTAATTTTCGAAATTAAACCAAATTTATTGGGAATTTTTGCAATTAAATTTCAAAATTGAACTTAGGGACCTGAATTCTATCAAGAAATGCAATTTTGCCCAAAAGTTCTTATCAATTTACACAAAAGCCCCAATTTTTTCAATTTGCCCAAATTGGGGAAAAGTTCAATTGAGTGTCAATTTGACCAAATTGGACCATGAGACCCATTCCAATCGATTTAGAATGCATGAAAACATAGGGTGACAGTCCAATTTTACAATGATAGTCCCTCAATTAAAAGTAATTTCAAAAATTGGCAAATTGAGGGACTAAATTGCAAACATTTTGGCGATTTGCCTAATTCGTGCAATTCGCGCAATTGTGGGTGCAATTGATCAAATTGAAGTTCAAAGGGACTGCAATTGAATGTCTAGACCTAAAATGTGCAAAAATTGCAAATAAAAAGACCCAATAGGTATTTTTTATGAAAATTCAACCTTAGGCGTCGTGAAGGAACACCTAAAATTGGATTCAATTTTTGATTTTTCTTGAGGTCAATATTAAAAGGGCATTAAAAGAAAAAATATTGAACATTTTTGTGTATTTTTGTGACCTCGTGAGGTATTTTTATGAATTTTCTAATATTTTCCTATTTTTCAAAAATATTAAAAAATGTGAAAAATATGAAAAATTATTTTTTGTTCCAAATTGGTTCCTTAGGCTTGGCCAAGGCTTCCAATGTTGATTTTATAATTTTTTTGATTTTTTTGTGAATTTTTAGTGAATTTTGGAAAAGAAAAATGATTAAAAATTGATTAAAAATCAAGGTGTCAACAACCCTCTGTAACAATAGAGGTTTTACCTATTTAAAGACAAGATTGGCTATCCTCTATCAGGGGACTCACCATCTAAAACAAGAGATAAAATACGTCTTGTCATCAATGTTTTACCTCTCACCGTTCGGAAGGGTGCCATCGAGGACCTAGGTTGACTAGTGTACCTCTTCATGCCCAAACCTTATTTCAAATTTTCTAAAATGCGAGATCGGCTTTCATCTAGGAAGCTCCTCACCGTCTACGAGAGGGTGCCATCTCGAGGACCTAGGTTGACTAGTGTACCTACGAGGCTCAAACCCTATTTCAAATTTTCTAAAAACAAGATCGGCTTTCATCTAGGAAGCTACTCAAGGTTTAGAAGAGGGTGCCATCGAGGACCTAGGTTGACCTAGTGTACCTAAATGGGCTCAAACCCTATTTCAAATTTTCTAAAATGCAGATCGGCTTTCATCTAGGAAGCTACTCATCGTACGAGAAGGTGCCACCCTAGGAACAAAGGGGTTTCACCTAATTAAACCTACGATTAGCTCAAACCATATTTCAAATTTTTTAAAAAGCGGATCGGCTTTCATCTAGGAAGCTACTCACCGTCCGGAAGGGAGGTGCCACCCTTGTAGGACCAAGGGTTTACCTAGTTTACCTAAAGAGACCTCAAACCCTATTTCAAATTTTCTAAAAAGCGAGATCGGCTTTCATCTAGGAAGCTACTCACCGTCTGGAAGGGAGGTTCACCATTGTAGACCAAGGGGTTTCACCTAGTTTACCTAAAGAGACCTCAAACCCTATTTCAAATTTTCTAAAAAGCGGATCGGCTTTCATCTAGGAAGCTACTCACCGTCGAGAGGGTGCCATTCGAGGACCTAGGTTGACTAGTGTACTGCGAAGCTCAAACCCTATTTCAAATTTTCTAAAAACCAGATCGGCTTTCATCTAGGAAGCTACTCACCGTTCGAGAGGGTGCCATTCGAGGACCTAGGTTTACTAGTGTACCTACGGAACCTCAAACCCTATTTCAAATTTTCTAAAAAACAGATCGGCTTTCATCTAGGAAGCTACTCACCGTACGAGAGGGTGCCATTCGAGGACCTAGGTTTACTAGTGTACTCTACGAAGCTCAAACCCTATTTCAAATTTTCTAAAAAGCATATCGGCTTTCATCTAGGAAGCTACTCACCGTACGAGAGGGTGCCTGTCGAGGACCTAGGTTTACTAGTGTACCTACGAAGCTCAAACCCTATTTCAAATTTTCTAAAAAGCGGATCGGCTTTCATCTAGGAAGCTACTCACCGTCCGAGAGGGTGCCATTCCGAGGACCTAGGTTGACTAGTGTACCTATAGAAGCTCAAACCCTATTTCAAATTTTCTAAAAAGCAGATCGGCTTTCATCTAGGAAGCTACTCACCGTCCGAGAGGGTGCCATTCGAGGACCTAGGTTTACTAGTGTACCTACGGAACCTCAAACCCTATTTCAAATTTTCTAAAAAGCAGATCGGCTTTCATCTAGGAAGCTACTCACCGTCCGAGAGGGTGCCATCTGAGGACCTAGGTTTACTAGTGTACCTACAGAAGCTCAAACCCTATTTCAAATTTTCTAAAAAGCATATCGGCTTTCATCTAGGAAGCTACTCACCGTCCGAGAGGGTGCCATCTGAGGACCTAGGTTTACTAGTGTACCTACAGAAGCTCAAACCCTATTTCAAATTTTCTAAAAAGCAGATCGGCTTTCATCTAGGAAGCTACTCACCGTCCGAGAGGGTGCCATCTGAGGACCTAGGTTGACTAGTGTACCTACGGAAGCTCAAACCCTATTTCAAATTTTCTAAAAAGCAGATCGGCTTTCATCTAGGAAGCTACTCACCGTCCGAGAGGGTGCCATCTGAGGACCTATGTTGACTAGTGTACCTGCAGAAGCTCAAACCCTATTTCAAATTTTCTAAAAAGAGAGGATCCGAGGACTCGGGGACACCGGAAGACCCGCAGAAAATCCAAGTTAATCAAATCTTTACAATGTAACTTTTCCGAGGATTTGGGATCACCGGGGAACCTACAGAAAGCTCAATCAAACATCATTAGTATGACAACTTCAAGTTCTTGGGAGAAACTTAAGAATTCCAGACCAATTTTCAAAGTATATTTGCAAAGGAAACATGTCCAATCACAAGTTCAAATTTCCACCGAGGATGGATTTCGAATGACACATCCTGAATGTTCTACAAAAAGGTTGTTTTAAAACTTTTTCAAAAGGGTTTTCCTTCATCCAAGAGGGCTTCTCACCATTTGGGAAGGCTTTTCTTAATATTCAAATCCGCTCACAGGAAACCTAACCTTGAGGTTTAGGGATCATTCGAGATGCATACAATCCGACTAATCGGAGAAGGCATTTTACAAGGGACCGTAATTTAGGCCGGGTCAAAGGCTTATCAAAGGATATTCATTTTGAGGCTTAGAAATGAACCTTAATCAACAATAGCTTCTTCGGGTTTACAAGTCAAGAACCCCGAAGACATGATAAGACAGGATTGTACTTACCTCTTTAAGCGGTAGCTTCCTGTATAATTTCTTGCATCAACCTGAAACACCTCTTAGATCGGAAAAGTTTTGGTGACGGGTTGTATTTTGGTTTAAGGTGGGCTCTTTAAGAACTGGCCATATTTTCACAAGGAGGGTGAACTTTGGTGATCACCTTGACATTTTCCAACATTCATTTGCTTTCTTTGCAATAGATTCAAGATCATCCATTTTTCAATTGATTTTGAGGGTTTTCCTCTTTTCATCTTGATGATTTTTCTTGAGGATCTGCCCCTTTTCGGGGTGCTCTTTTCATGGGCTTTGGCCTTGCTTTTACCAGGCACTTTGCTTTTTCTAGCCCTTTCATTTCTCATCATTTTTTGCATTGACCGGCTCTTTTGAGACCAGTATCAAAAATTCTTCCAAATTATGCATTTTGACTTATTGCTGGTAATTCCTTTGTTTGCCCTAGTGTGGGGAGGTGATCACCAACAAGGGTTTAGAAATGAATATTCAATGGCTCAAATTGGCTTTTCAAAGGGTAAGTGTTTGGGGATATAGAGATGAAATGCTTTTCTTCACCTTGAGGTGTTCCGAGTCTCTGCCAGAAATCACCTGAAGCTATCACAAAAAGATTGATGCATGTCAGTACAATAAAGTCTTACCTGATTTTTTTCTCCAAGAAATCATCCAATAAACCTCCAAATATGCCCCAGTGTGGGGTGGTTCTTGACAGGGTTGTATTCAGAAAATTCTCCTTTTTGGCTTAGATTGGTTATCAAGGGATATAAATGTGTATGGATAATTTTGAAATGGAAATGCCTTTCATCATTTCAATCCATGTAATCACCGCGAATGACCCCTACGTCCCGAGGTTAAGCTCTTTCGCTCTATCACTCTCACTCATCACTCAAGTGTATCGGGGACGTGTTTAAGGACAATGCTTGCCTCTTTTCCTCTGAAGGATCATTCTTTTGAAAAACTTTCAAAACATGCCCTTTTTATAAAAACTCAGGGCATTTTCATCAAAATTCATCGTTTGCAAAATGTTCTCATCAAAAGATATATTCAAAAGATGTTTCTGAAACTTGTAAAGGAATGTCTCTTTGAAAGGGCCTTGTGGCTCTATAAATCCAAGTTTTTCAATTTCAAGCACGACGGTGTATGAAAATATTTTGTAAAGGAAGAGAACCTCAAACCTGTCTTCTTCAAATATTGACTTTGTCCCCTGTAAAAACAAAAGGAAACAATTAGTCCAAGATATTCAAAATTTCAAATCCCGCGATTTCTTCTTGTCTCCTTCGGACGTTGATTCTCGTTTCCTGTAAAAACAAAAGGAAACAATCGGTTCAAGATATTCAAAATTTTAAATCCCGAAGCGATTTTTTCTCATCTCCTTCGGACGTTGACTCCCGTTTCCTGTAAAAACAAAAGGAATCAATTAGTTCAAGATATTCAAAATTTTAAATTCCGAAGTGACTTTCTCTTGTTTCCTTTGGGTGCCGATCCTTGTTTCCTGTAAAAACAAAAAGGGAACAATCGGGTAGTGATATTCAAAATCTGTAGTCCAAAATAACAAATAGCTTCCCTGTTTTGATCCGTTATTCTGTAGGATTCTTCGTGACCCCGAGTCCACCTACAAAATACAAACATATGCAAATGCATGTATGCAAATGTCATGCGAATGCAAAACTCTATGTGACTCAGATCTGCTCATCAATCGCTTCGAGGCTCAATTTTATTTTAAGGAAAATATCTCTTCACGGCATCCGAATTCATTGGACTTGCCAATTCTTCACCATCCATGTTTACAAGTATAAGAGCTCCCCTGGATAAGACCTTTCGAATCACGTAGGGGCCTTCATAATTTGGCATGAATTTGCCTCATGGATGTTGGGCATTTGGGAGCATTTTCTTCACAACTAGCATCCCTGCTTCAAAATTTCTAGGCTTGACCTTCTTATTAAAAGCTCTGGCCACTTTCTTCCGGTAGCTTTGACCATGGCAGATAGCTTTCAATCGTTTTTCATCAATCAAATTCAATTGCTCATGTCTCTGCCGGTTCCACTCATCTTACGTGAGTTCTACCCGAGACAGGATCCTTAAAGAGGGGATTTCCACCTCCACTGGTAGGACTGCTTCCATACCGTATACTAAAGAGTAGGGAGTTGCCCCGGTTGAAGTACGAATCGAAGTTCGGTAGGCCATGAGAGCATATGGCAATCTCTCATGCCAATCTCTATATTTCTCAGCAGTCTTAGCCAATATCTTCTTGATGTTCTTGTTTGCTGCTTCCACGACTCCATTCATTTGTGGGCGGTAAGGTGAAGAATTAAGGTGTCGTACCTTAAATTGTTCCAATAGTTGATCGACAACCTTGTTGTTCAGATTAGAGCCATTGTGCGTAATGATGGCTCTTGGAACCCCATATCTTGAGATGATATCCCTCTTGATGAATTTAGCCACACTATTCGCAGTGACATTGGCATATGAGCTGGCTTCAATCCATTTGGTGAAATAATCAATAGCCACCAGAATGAAACGATGTCCGTTTGAGGCCTTTGGGTTGATAGGGCCGATCATATCAATTCCCCACATGCGGAATGGCCGGGGTTCTGACATTTGATGTAGCTCGGTTGGCGGCGCATTTATCTTGTCGCCGTACACTTGGCATTGATGACAGGATCTCACATGTTGGTTGCAATCCGACTCGATAGTCATCCAAGAATACCCGAGTCTCATGATTTTCTTGGCGAGGAGGTGACCATTCATATGCGGTCCGCATTCCCCTTCATGAATCTCTTTCATAATGAGATTTGCTTCTTTGGAATTCACGCACCTCAGCGGGACCGAGTCAAAGGATCTCTTGTATAGGATCTGTCCTCCGAGGAAAAATTTAGATGCCATCTTACTTATGTACTTCTTATCTTCTGGTTAACTATCCTGTGGGAATTCGCCCTTGAGTAGGTAATTCTTAATGTCATGATACCATGGTTCTTCATCGGGTTCTTCCTCAATGACCATGCAATATGCGGGTTGCTCAAGGATGTCAATCCTTAACGGCTCTATCTCAAGGCCATCTTGCACTTGTAACATGGCTGATAATGTGGCCAAAGCATCAGCAAAATGGTTCTGAGTTCTTGGTAGATACTCGAAGGCGATCTTTTCAAAGTGTTGGATCGGCTCTTCGAGGTATTTATGATGGGGAATAAGCTTGGGATCCTTCGTCTTCCACTCTCCTTGAGTTTGTAAAATGATCAGCATGGAATCTCCATATACCAGTAGCTTCTTTACTTTTAATGAGATGGCCAATTGTAATCCTAGTATGCGGGCTTCATATTCAGAAATGTTGTTGGTGCAGGGGAATACCAACTTAGCTGAAACTGGATAATGTTGATCTTCGGGGGATATCAGCACTGCCCGGTGCACGATCCGGTGAGGTTCACTGCACCGTCAAAGTACATTGTCCATTTGTCTTCGGATATGTTCAGAATTTGACCTCCTTTGTTTTGCTCTAAAACGTCCTTAGGAGGATTCTCAACTAGCATGTCAGCAATTGCTCTTCCCTTGACGGACTTTTGGGGAGAGGTTTTGATATCAAACTCTGAAAGCAATATTTGCCATTTAGCCATCTTTCCTAACAATGTTGGTTTCTCCAAAAGGTACTTGATAAGGGTCATTTTCGGTGACCGAGTTCTATATGATAATGCAATGTATATTGCCTCAATGCGTGGAGGACCCGGACCAATGCTACGCAAGTCCTTTCAAGCGCTTGGGTATTTGGCTTCGGATGTTGTGAACTTTTTGCTCAAATAATATATGGCCCGTTCCTTTCGATCTTTGGGGTTGGTTCGAGCTAATAAAGCTCCCAAGGATTCATCATTAACTATCGGATATAAAGTTAAAGGAACGTTAGGGATAGGAGGTACCAATACTGGAGGTTGTACCGGATATTCCTTGATCTTCTCAAATGCTTGTTGGCATTCCGAATCCCATTTCACCTTTGCGCCTTTCTTCGGGAGCTTGAAAAAGGGTTTCGCCGTTTCTGATAGTTGAGATATGAATCTGGATATATAATTCAATCTTCCAAGTAGGCCCCTTACTTCCTTAAAAGTAGAAGGAGTCCCTATTTCCCATATGGCCTTCATCTTGGAAGGGTCAATCTCAATACCACGCTCGCTCACCACA
Source organism: Rhodamnia argentea (assembly GCF_020921035.1). Classification (NCBI taxonomy): domain Eukaryota; kingdom Viridiplantae; phylum Streptophyta; class Magnoliopsida; order Myrtales; family Myrtaceae; genus Rhodamnia; species Rhodamnia argentea. The sequence continues at coordinate 15,534,407 of NC_063151.1, forward strand.
AACCCTAGCAACTTTCCGGATCTTGCGCCAAATACGCATTTTGCGGGATTCAACTTGAGTTTGTACTTTCTCAATCGATCAAATAATTTCTTTAGCACTTTAACATGGTTTTCTCCAGGTCTGGACTTGGCAATCATATCGTCCACATAGACCTCAATCTCCTTATGTATCATGTCATGAAAAAGGGTCACCATAGCCCTTTGATATGTTGCCCCTGCATTTTTCAATCCAAAGGGCATTACCTTGTAACAGAAGGTTCCCCATTGTGTAGTGAATGAGGTTTTGATCTTGTCTTCTTCCTTCAACATGATTCGATTATATCCCGAGAATCCATCCATAAAGGAGAATAATTCAAAACCCGCGGTACTGTCAACGAGTACATCAATGTGCGGTAAGGGAAAATCATCCCTCGGACTGGCTTTGTTCAAGTCCCGATAATCCACGCATATTCTAATTCTCTCGTCTTTCTTCTTTATCGGTACGATGTTGGCGACCCAATCAGCATATGGGACGGCCTCGATAAATCCAACCTTAATGAGCTTCATCACCTCTTCCTTGATCTTATCCGCCGGTTCGGGATTCATTCTTCTGGGTGATTGATTTCTTGGCGTGCAAGAAGGATTGGTGGGCAGAGCATGCTCCACAATTTCACGATCTAAACCCGGCATGTCAGCATATGACAAAGCGAAAATATCTTGATATTCCTTGAGCAACGCCGTCATTCTTAAAACATATGCTGCGGACAAGTGTCCTCCTATTTTCACTTCCTTGACGCAATCGGAATCTCCCAAATTAATAGTAATAGGTTCTTCAGAGATAGGGGGCTTAGATTCTTCAAAACAATCCCATTCTTTCTTGATATCGCTCACATCAACCTCGTCTATATCAACTTCGCACGCATAGTCATCGAGTGCGTCGAGTCACATATTAACCTGTTATGTATGGGTGGGATGACATGCCTGAAATGCACCATGAAAGGTTAGTATTCAAAAGATGATAAAAATCGAAGAATGCATGTTTTTTTATCATGAAAACATTTTTCAAATTCCAATTTTTAGACAAAGAAAGGAGAACTAGTCCACGATCTTCCGGACATCCTGGTTCTCAAAAGTTATTTAAAACCCAAGATCATATGACGGATCGGGCCTCAAGTTTCATAGTAGAGTCAATTGTCATCATCGGACCAATCCGTTGCTCCATATGTACGTAATCAAATTTGAGATGATTTTCATTAATAGATGCAACTAAGGGCAATATAATACTGCACTTCTCGGATCGCAACGTGCGACCCAAAGGGTGCTAAAACAGCAAAAAGCTTCAAAAACAAATGCAGTAATCAAAATGCATTAAAAGGTAAAGTTCGAAAAGAGCCTTTTACTCGGGGGTGGGGAAATCATCGTCCGGCCACTCAATTATCACGTTCACCCGATTATCCGGGAACGGGTTGAATAAGTCCGACTCTGCATCCTCGGAGATGTCCTCATTGTTGCGACCCTCCCGGAAATTCCCTCAATTTCCCGGGGGTGGAATAGGGCTAACGAGCCGATCCCTCCTTTTTATAGGCATATATATGGGTGTGGGGGATCGCGAGTCTCTCCCAAGACCCATTACTCGAATCGCGATGTCGGGTAAAATTTTTCAAATATCGAAATTGACCTTGTGTGGTCGGGTGGCATGTGCGAGATGTACATGCAATTTGGAGTCGCCACCGATCGATTTATTGGAAGGTACGATCGGAAAACCTTACCGAGCGGTCGGGAGAAACCGTTCGGTTCCGCGAAAACCGGAGATTTTGGGTCCGGGGATTTGGTTACGCCAAGTTTCATATTTGACGCCCTTTCGGTTACCGATGTTGATTGTTTTTCTAACCTAAGATTTCATGCAGATGCGATATCGGATGAGGTAGGTCCTAAAAAAAAATAAGTATTCATACGGATGGGATTTTTCTATCCTAATCAATCACAATCAGCAAAAAATAATGCGCAATCAAAATCATTACAATCGATCAAATCAATCAATCAAGGTTCAATATGTCTAAAATGGCCCTATCGGCCCACACAAAAATCAATTTTGGGTATCGGGGTGATTTGGTAAAAATTTGGGGCGGATGGCCCGGAAGGGTAGAATGGTCATTTTTTGGGGTTTGGGACCCGAAAATCACAAAATTTCGATTTGGCCAGTTGAATGTGGTCATTTCTCATTTTTTGTGATTTTCTTGAATTTTTCTAATTTTTTTCTATTTTTTTGAATTTTTATTTATTTTTAAAAAATATTGGAAATTTTCCGGATCGAAATTAATCGACCCTCGAAGTCTCAAAAATTTTCGATCCAGACTTTATGAGTCCCGAATCGATCTACAAATTTTAGAAAATTTTTTATGAAAATCTGGGAATTTTTATGAATTTTCTAAGTATTTTTACAATTTTTTGGATTTTTGGAAATTTCTTTTTATTTTTTATTATTTTTTATTAATAAACCGGACCGGGTCAAACCGGTCAAAGACCGGTCAACCCGGTCCGACCACACTCAGACCCGCCCACAACACTAAAACGGCGCCGTAAGTATTTTTCTATTTATTTTTGTATTTTCCAAATCAATTTTCCATTATTGAAAATACTAAAAAAAAGCGGACGGCCGAGATTAGATCTGGAATCCATCTCGACCGTCGATTATCTCTTCTACAAAACGACGACGCTTCAGCCTATTGAACGGACGGCTAGGATCTAAGCTTAGATCTAATCTTGACCGTCAACCTATCTAAGCTAAAACGACGCCGTGTCTAATAACTAAACGGACGACCACGATCATTTCTCGACTTAATGCGGGCCGTCCGTTTCCTTCCCGCTCTAAACGACGACGCACTATATGGCTAAAGCGGCACCGTTTTTGATTTTTCCTATTTATTATCTAATATATCTAATATCTGAAATACAAAAATCAAGATCCGACTGGCCCGAGATCAAACTCATATAATAATCCCGGCCGTCGGATCGAGTCCGAATCGGCTCGCTCGCGCCAACGGCCGAGCCGACTCGGACGTGAGCTGGCCCAACCAGAGGACGCCACGTCAGCTCATTGACCTGTTTGACTCGACACGTCGGCTTGTCGTCTTCAACCTCACGACGACGCGACGAACGGCCGAGGTTTCCCGGCGAGATCCAACGGTGAAACCTCGGCCGATCAACCTCAAACCAACGCTAATTTACTCGCTTTCACATCCAGATTAACATACTCTAAGATCAAGCAATTTCAACGGCTAAAAACGTGAGAATCGAGCTAATCACGATTACGGCAACACGGACTTCAATCAAGCAACACAGAGCATAACAATGGAATTCAAGCTTTAAACACGTTAATATAGAGTTAAGGACACTTACCTCGGGCTCCGATCGAGCCCGGAGTTGCTAGATACGCCCGGCCGAAGTCCGACCGGGACGAGGTTGGTTGGAGGTTTGATTCGACTCGATCGGGCAAAATCAATGCAAAAGAACAATGCGATTGTGGTTAGTGAGGTTCGGAAGGTAAAAGGCACACATCAATTTCACAGATTATACTCGAGAGCGAGTGATGCCATAGTTGCACAAGAACAAAGCTTGAAGTCGAACTCACCGTTTTTGGACGTTGCGGGTCAATCCGGGCGGCGCGATTACTTCCTTGATCTTCAGGTGAGCTTCGGGAAGTGGTTTCTCGGCTCGAGTTGGTCCGAATCGGCCGGACGAGTGACTCACGGTCGGAGCTCCGGCGAAGCCAACTCAACACTCGCGAGAGCTTCTCTCTCTTAATCTCTCTCTTTCTCTCTCTATTCTGTTGCCTAGGCGAGCAAATGAACCTCTCCTTTGTCTAGAATCTTCGCTGGCTTTTATAGTAGATTTTTCAAATTTGGCGCGTCGGGTGTGAGCTTGGCCGAGAGGTGACTCACGTGCCACCCACGTGATTTTTGGCTCGCCGGAAGTTGGACGGAGACGGCCATCACCACATATTTCGTTTAGTCCTCCGTTAGTCGCGAATTGAGCTCAAATTTGTGTATTTTTGCGAAGTGTTGACTTTTGTGTGCGCCGAGCCTTTGACCGGCCGCTCCGCCGTGCTCCGGCGGCCATTGGCCTCGCCGCCGGTCCCAATCGACGCGTAATCACCTGCATAACAAAAACCCTCTATTAATTGAATCAATTAGGGTTGAATTGGCTCTCAATTTGGTCACTGAAATTCATTATCAAATCTGCAAATGGCGCGGCTGAGTTGGGGAAGAAGATGGATCGTCTTGGACCGGTTCGACCGGTCCGACCGGCGTGATCGACCAGGTCCGAACCAGGTTCGGACCATGAATTTCTCCCAATTTTCAAAATTAAACAAAATTGGTTGGGAATTTTTGTAATTAAACTTCAAAATTGAACTCAGGGGCCTGGATATTGTCTAGAAATGTATTTTTGCCCAAAATTTCCCATCAATTTGCACAAAAGCCCCAAATTTTTCTAAAATCCCAAATTGGGGAAAACTTCAATTGGATGTGTAATTGATCAAATTGGACCACGAAACCTATTCCAATCGATTTGAAATGCATGAAAACCTAGGGGGACGGTCCAATTTTGCAAAGAAAGTCCTCCAATTAAAAGTAATTTCAAAGATTATCAAATTGAGGGACTAAATTGCAAGATTTTTGGGGGTTTTCGTGCAATTCGTGCAATTAGCGCAATTAGGGATGCAATTGACCAAATTGAAGTTCAAAGGGATTGCAATTGAATGTCTAGACACAAAATGTGCAAAAAATTGAAAATAAAAAGACTCAATTGGTATTTTTTATGCAAATTCAACCTTAGGCATTATGAAGAAACACCTAAGATTGAAATCAATTTTTGATTTTTCTTGAGGTAAATATGAAAAGGGAATTAAAAGAAAAATATTGGATATTTTCGTATATTTTTATGACCTCTAAAAGTATTTTTTATGAATTTTTCAAGTATTTTCCTATTTTCCGAAAATATTAAAAAAAATGCGAAAAATATGAAAAATTATTTTTTGTTCCAAATTGGTTCCTTAAGCTTGGCCAAGGCTTCCAATGTTGATTTTTTAATTTTTTGATTTTTTGTGAATTTTTAATGAATTTTGGAAAATAAAACTAAAGGAAAACCGACTAAAAATTCGGGTGTCAACATTTGCCCCTCTTTGAAAGTAATCTCGGTTAGAGGTTGCTTTCAAAGACAAGGTGACACCTGGATCCTTAATCGACTCTGCTGGGGAAAAATCTAAAGAAAATAAGTCTTGACATCAAATTGCTTTACCTTTGCGGTTTAAGCTCTAACTCCGTGGGAATTATTTCGAGTTCATGCTCATTTTATGTGAAAGAGAAATGAGAAGAGAGAGACTTACCCGTAGCTCACCTGTCTATGATTTGAGACTTGTCGATCCGAGGTTGAAAGATTCGGTGTATGGAATTACTGTGAATGGCGCGACGAGATTTGCAATGGTCGGCGTCCGTATGATGTCGAGTGGTGGTTTGAAGATTTGGAAGGAAGGTTCACCCTTGTAACAA